>NC_139017.1:74224554-74763090 GCF_964374135.1 Grampus griseus | reverse complement strand
GCTCGATATTCTTTGGGTCCTCCAGGTCTCAGTTTTTCTCATGCTCCTCAGCCCCTCTACCCGCTGTTCTGAAAACCACAGACTGACCCAGTGAACGTAAATTGAGCTCCTCTGTGATCTTGGCCTCCCTGAGCAGCTCCTCCTGGGTCAGTGGCCGCTCACAGTGGGGCCCCTTTCGCCGCCGTGACAGCCTTGCCTCTCTTGTACCGAAGGAATGTTTGTCGTGTGTGCTCAGCTGTAGACTGCCGCATGGACTTCCGACCTGGAAGAAAATAAGAGAGGAGAAATCTTTGAATTCATGTCTACCTCCTCTGTATTTTTTTTTTTTTAATTTTAAAACTTTTTATTTGGAAATCATTTCAAACTTACAAAAATTTGTAAGAATAGTACAAAGAACACATGTAACTTTACCAGATCACATGTTAATACTTGCCCTATTTGCATATTGTGTGTGTGTTTTTTAAGTGTGGTAAGTACCCAAATCATGGCTCTCTTCCCCTAAATACTCGGTGTATATTTCTAAGAATTAAGAATTGTCCTTACATACCCATAGTACAGTTACCAACTTCAGTAAACTTAACACTAATACAATATTTTATCACCATATTTCAATTTTGTCAGTTGACCCAAACATCCCCACTCACTGTCAGAGCCATCATCCTGTAGTTCTAGTGGAAGCAGTGCCTTCTCTTCTCGGGTCTTCTGAGAGCTACCAGCTGGGGTGCTGACCTTTCGAGGCCTCAAGCTCTTCAGAGGCTCCTGGCGACAGATTGGAATCAGACACCAGGGAAGAGAAGAAATAGAAGAAAGAAGATGAAGATCTTAGGAAGAGAAAACCAGCAGAGTAGGAAATGAGATTGGTGTGGGGACAACTGGGACCTGATGAAAGGGAGACTACAAATGAAGGAAGTCCAAGAAAACCAGGCCTCCCCTGCACCTTATATGCTTTGGTGACTACTCGGCGCTTCCTTCTTGGCTCTTCTGCTTCTCCATCACTGGATGGTTCATCCCCTTCGTCGATGTCAAAGTCAGAGTCCACCTCATCCTCTGTGTCTGACTGGTCTCCTTGATACTCATCATCTCCTGATTCCTGGGGACATAGGGAGATGAGGTTCTCACTGGCATCAGTTGTTAATGCCCCTCCAGGACGAAGAGAATCCCTTTGCTTATTGATAAGGGCTGCCCCACTCTCCTTCCCATCTCAACCTTTCATTTGCCTCAAGCAAGAAGCTTTCCTAGCTGATGGCTCCAGCACCACCCCTTCTAACATTAATTGCTTGCCCTTCTCCTCTAGCACACTGTGTTAAGTGCTGGGTACAAAAGGATATGGTTTGATCTCTACCTTCAGGGGTCTCACAGTCTAGTAGATGTCACAGCATAATTATAAAAGGAAGTTTTAATACAAGGCAACATATAAACTACCAAAGGCAATAAAATGTTACAGGTGTTCAGAGGAAGGTACACCTGCTCTGAATAGGTGGCCTGGGAAGGTCTAAACTTTAGAGTTTATTCCTTTAGAACAGGGGTTGGCAAACTTTTTCTGTAAAGGGCCAGATTAAAATAGGTAGTGGGCCAGGTTCAGCCAGCAGGTTGTAGTTTACTAAACCCTGCTTTAGACTCTATAAAGAATGAAGAGGACTTGAGCCATGGTTTAAAATACTGGTAGTATTTAGATAACCAAGAAGAAAGAAGGAATCATGTGCAGATCAAATGGCAGGAACAAAGATGCAGAAGCAGGAATGTGTATAACATGTTGATAGATTAAGCATTTAGACCTAAGTAAAGCAGGTTTGTCTCTGGCAAGAAGTCTTCCTAGCTGACTGCTTTTGGCTCCAGTACAGCCTCCTTCCAACATTAACTGATTGCCCTAGAGAGATACAAGATTTGAAAAGAAGGTTGCATTCAATCTGTAGAGAAACTTAAATGTCAGGCTAATAAACTTATGACTTTAACTTGCAGGCCAGTGATTCTCAATCCTCTCCCTCTCCTTACTTGTCCCAGCATTGATAATCACTGTTGAAGTAAACTAAAGTTAACCGAGAAACATGTCTCATTCCTCAGGTGAGTTGGGACAGAAAAATAGTTGGGTACTACTACTATCTATAATGGGAAGCCACCGAAGATTTGCGGGGAGGGGAAAACTGTATAAAAGGAGTGTTTCAGAAAGCTCTGGAGGTGGTCGGATGCGCTGGGGAAGAGAACATGGAGTAGAGCCAAGGCCTGAGGTGATACAAGCTAGGGCTAAAACGGCAGCCACACTGGAAAGGAAAGAGGAAAAAAAAACAGTTGGGGGCAGGAGAGTTAATTGGGCGGGGCTGCACCTCAAACATGTGGCTTTTCTCTTTAATCAATGATGAGATTAATGGGCTAATCTTGGTACACATGGTGCCAAAGTAAGCAAATAACACAGACAGTTGACACTCCAAGCCAGCCAGCCAGCGTTCATTCTTGCACTGATGACCATCATTTCCTCCCAACTGATGTCTGTGAAAGACAACCTGGGAACACATTAATCCCCTCAGCACTGACCTGGTATTAAGTCAAATCACCAGAGGGTAGTAGTTCAACCACACATTAGCTTAGTGCCCAACTGAAATGCTTTCACTAAGTTTCGTATTTACTACCATTCCTTTGGCTTTTATCGAGGGTCATTAAGAGACATGACTAGATAAGAGAATGTTTTTACAACATCTACCAAACCCCTGTTACTTTATATATAAGGATACAATTCTCCCTAGGTTTAAAGCTGAGTAAGTTTACCTCTCTTGAAGAACTTATATGCTTCTTTCTTACTAAAAAAAGGAATTCAGGATTTGGTTGCCAGGAAAGTCACAGCTAAATTTAATATCAACTGCTATTACCATTTTAGCGGAGGCCCTGGTACAATTACTTCTGATCTGTCTCTATTTTTACTGTTCCTACTTTTTGTTTATATGGTAAGCCTCCTTAGATCGTTTTTGGAAGCATGAAGGGTACATATTAAATAACGACTCGTAAAATGACAGGAATAGGAAAATGGCCTTTGGGGGAGGTATGAGAAGGTTCTATTTTAAACTAATTGGTCAGGGCTGTGTATGATTAATGATTAATAATGATTCCTAATCAGTCACCAAGTCCTGTGGGTTCTATTTCCTTAATTTCTCTTGAACTCTCCTATCCATGTTTCTCCACTCCCACTGCCTCCTTCAAATCATTTTCCTCATTACAGAGTGATCTTTCTAAAGTAAAAATCTGATCATGAAATAATCTTCTCAGTCCTTTGAATGAAGAGCAAAACTCCTTAACATGGTTCACAAGGCCTTACAGGATCTGGCCCATGCCTACTCCCTCTAACTTTTATTCTCCTCATGGTCTGGAGGATGAGAGTAGATGTGTGGGTTCCAGACAAGGATCTCAGTGCCTTTACATATTCTGCCCCACCCCCTCGCTGGACTAACCTTCCTCCTCTCCCTGCTTCCAGTCCTACTGCTCTTCATCCACCCAAGACCTACTTTTCATACTGTCCTCAGCTTAAACATCATGTCCCCCAGGGATGCCCATCCCAAACAACAACTTTGGCTCCCATGTGTTACCACAGCACCCTATATGCTTAACACTTATTTTACTCCTTATCACACAATATTTTAACTGACTGTTAACTCAGCTAATTCCCCCATTGGAGTCTGGAATATGTAAAGATAAAGAGGTGTTTTTAACTCTCTGTTTCCATAGAGCCTGTCACGGTGACTGGCTTGCTCTACGCGCTTAAAACATTTAAAGAATGGATAGATTCAATCAATAAAAATTTAACAAGTGCCAACTCAATCCAGACACTGGACATATACTGTTGAAGAAAACAGACCACCTCTGACCTTACAGAGCTTACAATCTAATGGAAAAGTATAAGCAAATAAGCAAACCAAATCTAATTACAAATTGAAATATGTTTTATGAAGGAAATATACGGGGACACTTTTTAGGACAGTCAAGGAACGGTTATCTAAGACATCTATACAACGAGATCTGAAAGTTGAAAAAGGAGTAGGCTAAGTCCCTCTAATTTTTTTTGAGAGGTTCCTTTCTATACTTCACGTTAATAACCAGGCAGTGGGCCAACGAGTATATACCGCGTGACTACGATGTGCCTGGCATATGCTAGACACGTCAAAAGTGCACTGAGAGACACAACTGGGGAAATACACAGTAGGTTTCAGCCACACTCTGGGGTCCTCCGGACAGCTTCTCCATTCCTGACCCCTCCAACCCCATCCAGGGCTCCCATTCTAGGACTCCAGTTTATCCCCCCATGTCGCCCACCCCATCTCTAGGATCAGCTACCAGGGCTCCTCTCTCTTCCCCGCCCCCTTCTTTGTCCGAGGTTTCTCTCTTCGTCAGAACTCCTTTTAGCTTTCTTCCCTCCCTCTTCCTGGGCCCGGCTCTTACCTCTGTGAAACCCCCATAAGTCGTCTGGTAGAACTCATCTTCCTCCTCTGCCTCCAGGAGCCCAGAAAGTCGGTTCCCCGCGGTCTTCCGGGGGGCCCGGCCCCCAGCCAAGCTCATATCGCCTACATGAACTGCGTTGCCATCAGCAGCTCCTCACCCAGCACCGTTCTCTGGGCTCGGTGCTCGACACCACTACCTGCGGGCGGGCAGCGGAAGCCGGTCGCCTACAGGCAGAAGTAGCAGAGCGTCGAGAGGCTCGTAGTCCCATCCCCTAGGCCTTCTCAAAGCTTCAGCCCCGCCCACTCCTGCGTAGAGACCACCCCAAGCTCCCCGCCCCAGTTCGCGCGCCCATCTGGGCTGTGGAATGACTCCACTCGGAGACACCAGGAGCCCCACTACCCCAAGTACAGAATTTGGGAGTCTAGAAATTTTCATTTAGAAGAGGTCAGTCTCCCTCTGCTCCAGTACGTTTTCCACTCTGCTGTCAGTAGAAACCTTTCTAAAAACGCAGATTTTGTCACTCTTCTGCTCAAAAATCTTTAATGGCTCCCCGTCAACTACAGGATAAAGTCCAAAATCCTTGTGGCAGAATAGTAGTGTGGTTAAGAGCACAGCTTTAGAGCCAGCCAGACCTGAGTTTGCGTTTGAGCTTAAGGTCTTCTAGCTGTGTGACTTTGGACAAGTTGCTTTACATCGCTGAATTTCAGTTTTCTCATCTGTAAAGTGGGACTAATAATAATACCTACCCTTTAAGGTGGTTGAGAAGTTTAAGAAATGTAATCCTTGTAAACTGCTTAGCACAGTATTTAGTAAGCACATAGATGTTTAGTAGGTGATAATTATTAATTTTTTTGTATTTATTTGGTTGCTCTGGGTCTTAGTTGCGTCAGGCAGCCTCCTTAGTTGCAGCTTGCCGGCTCCTAGTTGCGGCATGTGAACTCTTAGTTGCGGCATGCATGTGGGATCTAGTTCCCTGACCAGGGATCAAGCCCGGGCCCCCTGCATTGAGAGCATGAAGTCTTAACCACTGCGCCACCAGCGAAGTCCCTAGGTGATAATTATTCACATGGCATTCAAGGTCCTTCATAATTTAGCCTCTCCCTGCCTTTCATAGCCTCAACTCCTGCCACATCATCCTATTCTAGCATCATTTCCCTGACACCAATTCACTGTCATGCCTCCATGCTTCTCCTTCTCCTTAAAATCTCTTTTCTTTCTTGTCTATCTGGAAAAATTCCAATTCTATACGACAGTGGAGTCTTCTCAACACCGATTCCTCTCTTCCCAGTCACAGCTCCTATAACGCTTGGGATCATGCCTCCTAAATCCTCGGGAATAGTTCCAATCTCAAATAGTTTGTGGTATTATCAAGAATGTATCGGTACTTCCCTGGTGGTCCAGTGGCTAAGTCTCCATGCTCCCAATGCAGGGGGCCTGGGGTTCGATCCCTGGTCAGGGAACTAGATACCACATGCCGCAACTAAGAGCCCACACGCGGCAACGAAGATCCTGCGTACCGCAACTAAGACCTGAGGCAGCCAAATAAAATATAAATAAATAAATATTAAAAAAAAGAATGTATCAAAATAACGCCATTCACAGCAGCATGGATGGACCTAGAGATTGTCATATAGAGTGAAGTCAGAAAAAGAAAGACAAATATGGTATAATATCACTTATATGTGGAATCTAGAAAAATGATACAGATGAACTTATTTGCAAAGTAGAAATAGAGTCACAGATGTAGCAAACAAACTTATGGTTACCAAGGAGGGAAGGAGGGAAGTGGGATGAATTGGGAGACTGGGATTGACATATATACACTACTATACATAAAATAGATAACTAATGAGAACCTATGTATAGCACAGGGAACTCTACTCAGTGCTCTGTGGTGACCTAAATGGGAAGGAAATCTAAAAAAGAGTGGATATATGTATGTGTATAACCGATTCACTTTGCTGTACAGCAGAAACTAACACAACATTGTAAAGCAAATATACTCCAGTAAAAATTAATTTAAAAAAAGAGTGTATGGGGCTTCCCTGGTGGCGCAGTGGTTGAGAGTCCGCCTGCCGATGCAGGGGACACGGGTTCGTGCCCCGGTCCAGGAGGATCCCACATGCCGCGGAGCGGCTAGGCCCGTGAGCCATGGCCGCTAAGCCTGTGCTCCGCGACGGGAGAGGCCACAACAGTGAGAGGCCCGCGTACCGCAAAAAAAAAAAAAAAGAGTGTATCAACTTCTCTTCCCATTTTTTATTCTGAAAATATGGTTTTCAAAACACAGCATTTGTGCATACTCTGTGATGGCACCTATTATGTTTTATTCTGATCATTTCTGTGTCTGTCTTTGTCATTAGTCTGTGATCTTTTTGAGGCCAGGGACTTTATCTTCATCTGTGTATACCAGGAATTCCCATAGTGCCTAGGATGTAGTTGAGGCTAAATAATGCTAATTCAATGAATGAATGAAATAATGACTAATTGAGTGAATAAGATACCCATCCTCTTACTTTGCCTCTATGTTGACCTAGCCACTCCATTTTGACGTTAGGAACTGTCCTAAGACATGAAGGTCACTTTAGTAAGGCTGTGTGTGTTTGTGTGTGTCTGTGTATACACTATTTCCTTCAAGTCTGTATGTGTGGCTCTATTTTGAGATCACCAGATTGCCACCCCCCTTTCTAAAGGATATATTGGTGAATTCCCTTTTGCATATCCTTGGGGACACCAAGCCAATGTGTCCTGTTCTGCCCCTGCTTCCACACCCTGCCACGTCACCCCAGTACTGCTATGCCAGGAATGTTACTGGGGTAGAGTGGCTCTATGACTCAGAGGCCACGCCAGGGATTGACTGGGAGTGGAGGCAAAGACAAGGTTTTGGGGAAAATATGGAAAACACCCCTAGCCCCACTTTTTGAATTTTGCCCTCATCCATTCATATATTCAGGAGCATGTACTGGGCACTGCTCTGTGCCAGGCACTATTCTAGATGTCTGAGATATAAAAATGGATAAGATGTAATCTTTGCCCTGGAATGTTCACAGTCTTATGAGGGAGACGAACAAGCAAACAGACTGACATAATACAAGGTGGTAGGAGTAATAGTAGCTATTTTCTGGTACGTAAAGGAGAAACAAAAACCCCTAAGAAGCTACAAAACAGGGGTCTCTTCTTTCAGGAGGGCTGAAATCTAATTCATAGATCAAATCCGAGGGAGAAGATCCCCCTGTTGACTTACCGCCTTGGTAAGTCAGGGTTTTATTGGTCTATTTCCAATTTTAAAATCAGAATCATAAAATACTTCAATGTAACACAATCCCACTGCTATGGAATTATAAGTGGTAATACAAGCATTTGAAGTTTGTCTATCTTCAGTACCTAAAGGAAGATGAATAACCCAGCAGGTGGCAGCAGGGAAACAATTATTTTAGATCTTGATGACGCAGGGGGTAGAAGGCAGAGGTAAATGCTTGGAGATATTTTCTGGACGTTCAGGTCCTATGTTCTCTTTCGAAGACCCAGAAGACATCCGGATAGAGGATAACCAGGCCCATGTTGGGGGCTGCAATACCTAGGATTTTTCCTCCATTCCTCTTCATTTATTCATTCCACGAATAATTATTGAGCCCCTACTAAGTACAGACTTACGTCATGGGAGGAGCTGGAGATACAAGGGTGAAACACAGTCCTTGCTCTCTAGCAGCTTACAGTCTGTTCAGAGATAGTCAGGTCTTCATATCCCCAACGGGGTTCATAATCTCCAGGGTATTTTGTTAAAATTGAGCGGGGTTAGTACGAAGACTAGACTAGAATGGGGAATTTCTCTGAGTCTCCATGCCCTTTGGAGCATAGGTAACTGAGAGAGACTAAGGGCCTGGATCACAGGAAGATTGTGTTAGGTTTCTGATCGCCTTCCGTTGCCCTTTTGGACAGCTCTTTATTCCTATCCATTTATCAAATAAATGGACATTATTCGTTCATTTATCAAATATTTACTCAACTCAATCACTGTGCCCAGTATTGCGTTTGAGGCAAAGTGTAGATCTGTTTCGAATGTCATTCAGAGGAAGGCAAGACATGCACGCATGTTAAACTAAATGGTAAACAAGGCAGTAAAGCCGGAAGAATACTTGGTGGAATGTGTTTTGTGATATTCGACTGTTTAATGTCTTTGACTTGACACCGGCGCTTCTATCGGGAGTTCTTCCTGGGCTGTGAACTGAAAGGGTCAGCCTCGCGTACTCAGATCCCCTGCTCAGACTTCGCAACCTAGTCTCTTCAAAGAGTCGAACGTAGATTGACTCACCGAGGCACCGTAGACAGGGGCGCGCCGTCTTCGACCCTCGGATTTGTTAGGGCGCGAGGGACCCGCGTCATGTGACCAGGATCAGCCTCCTGATTGGCTTGATTTCTCTGGGGCCCTCCCTCCTCCCCTATTGGATGGGATGGGCCGCGGAGAAGGTTGGGCGCATGCGCGATGCCTGAATTGCTTTGGCCACCGGGAGTGGAGCGGTGGGGTTGGGCGATAAACTGGCTGTGGCTAGGGAGGAGGGGGAGGGGCCACTCGCTCCGCTGGGACTTCTCACTCTTCACCTTGTTCTTTTAGGTGTGGTTTGGTCCGGACGCGGGGTCCCGGCAGCTGGCTTGAGCTTCCTCTGTTGTGAAGGGGGAAAGTAGCTCCCGCGGAAAGCGGTTAAAGTTGCGGAGAGGGTGCGAGACGAGAGTTCTCCCCCATGCCCGCCGAATGGTGCGGCCCTGAGTTGGTCCCGGAGCCGGCGCGACGTATCTGAGAGAGGGGGCGGGGAGGCGGCCCGGAGAACGCGGGTTCTGTGAAGAGACGTGGGGAAGATTCGACTCCGAGAAGAGGAAGAGGATTCAAAAGGAGCGAGGCCGCCGAGGGGGAGGGGGCTGCCAAGATGGCGTCGGCCTCCTCTGGGTCGTCGGCGGTTGGGTTTTCATCCGCGGATTCCGGGGTCCCTCCCTGCACCTCGTCTTCAGGTAATCAGGGCGGAGCGTGGGCTGGGGGCTGTTGACAGCTGTGCGATGGGGGGAAGAGCGAGACCCAGGAAGGGCACCTGTAGTTGGGGATGTCCGAGTCGTTGCCGGTAAGGAGGACAGAGGACTAGGCTTTTCTAGCTTTCTGAGCTGGCAGGGGGAGTGTGAGGAAAGGATGGATTTGACTGAGAAAAGGGAAGCTGTCAGGAACATTGGCTGGCTTCGAGGAGACCGGGTTGAGGGCTTTGAAGGAGTAGGGTCAGGAAGGGATGGAGATTGACGGTGGGGGTAGGAAGGCAACAGAAAGGGAACCGAAGGGAGTAGAGAAAAGTAGAGTAAATGGAGGCTTCGTAAGTAGGGAGGAATTACGTAGTGTGAGAGGCAGGTAGAATCCAAGTTAATTGCGGGATTAATTGGATGAAACTGTGGAAGAGAAGCCATGGGACTTAAAAGGTATGGAAGCGTTATGGGACGCTTTCCATTGCTGGGGAGTTAGGGAATTGTGGATTTTGTTGGGGGTGGGAGTTATTGGAGCCGTCTTTTTAGTCACACCTTCCCCTAATGCGTCATTCCTTCTCACTTCGTGCCCCCCCGCCCCCAAACACGCGTGCGCTCGCACAGATAAACGTACAATTTTATCAAACATTCTCCTTTGGAGACTCCCATCTCTAGACTGCCCAACTTTGGGAAGGAATGGGAGGTTTTGAAGAAAACCTTAGGAATGTGGGAAATCAGGGCTAAAAGACCCTGAAAACAGATGGAGAAGGCGGAACGGTGGCGTCTCGAATTGCAGTAAAGGTTGAGGGAGGTGATGCTGGGAATTAGGCCTGAGAAGGATGGGGTGGGGGTGGCTCTCAGTGCTGTGGCGAATATTGCATAATAGGAAATGGACTGGAGGAATGATTAGGCACAACATTGGCACTTTGAGAAGGGAGCCAGGGAATATAGCTCAAAGTGGTTAGAAACTATTGAAGATTGAGGAGGGCTGAGAAGCCCACAAGAAAAGCAACAGATTGTGTGTAGGAGGGAAAATGTGTGGTGTTGGGGTTTGTGTGTGTGTGTGGGGGTAGTTTGAGTCAGAAACTGTTCTAGAGCTTCCATCAGAAATGTCTGGGGTTCCACAGTGACTGTTGCCTCTACACTGTGGACGGGAGAGGCTGCCACATGATGGATGCTTTACCTGAGACATTGACATTTCCTTAGGCCTGGGATTGCATCCTTCCCATTTTGAGTTGACTAAATAGAGGGTTCCACCTTTCATATTCCAGTTCAGATGAGCAAATACTTGGTCACAAATATCTTTTTCCAAACTGCAGTTTTATTTATGTACATCTATTTTTAGTTTCTTGAGAGGTGATTTTTACCTTTCCTGTAAAGGATTAGCAGGCCAGAACAACTCATGTTGCATTCTAAATGTGAAGAAGGATAAAGTTAAAATGACAGTGTTTTTAATACAGTAGCTCCTCAATTTAAAGCCTCTTCTCCCGCTCCCCCAGTGCTGAAAGAAGAATGGTTGTGTACAGTCGTTAAGCAGACTTAACTATCAAATCAGGTATTAGAAACCAGGTTGATCTTTTTTTTTTTAATTAATTTATTTTTTATTTTCGGCTGCCTTGGGTCTTTGTTGCTGCGCTCGGGCTTTCTCTAGTTGCGGCCAGCGGGGGCTAGTCTTCGTTGCAGTGCCCGGGCTTCTCATTGCGGTGGCTTCTCTTGTTGCGGAGCACGGGCTCTAGGCGCACGGGCTTCGGTAGTTGTGGCTCCTGGGCTCTAGAGCGCAGACTCAGTAGTTGTGGCACACGGGCTTAGTTGCTTCGCGGCATGTGGGATCTTCCTGGACCAGGGCTCGAACCCTTGTCCCCTGCATTGGCAGGCGGATTCTTAATCACTGCGCCACCAGGGAAGTCCTACTATCTATTTAAGATGTCACTATTTGATATTTTTGTATGTTTTTATATTTTCTGCCAGATCCGAGGACTAGCAAGATGTAATTCAGATTGAATAAATGTTTTTTGCTATTGTGTTTTCACCAGAAAATCAAATATCAGATTTTAGTGGACATTACAGCTCCTTGGCTTTACTGTGTTCATATGTGAAGTCAAGATATATAAAAATGGCTAAAAATAAATAGCTTAGATTCCTTTTTTTACTTTCGTTTCTTAACACCGTCCTTTTCTGCTTCTTTGGCAAATACTGAAATGGATTAAGAAATTAAGAAAAATGCTCATAAATATTTCTGAAAACATGGGATTATCTGTGTGCAGATAAGCATTGTTGACTTTTTGTTGTATCTGCATGTTCACTTAGGTTTTGGCTTACTGAATTTAATTTAATAGAATATTTCATTTCAGGGATATGTTTTTGAAGAGGATGTTTGATTCTGATGCAAAAAAAGCTACTGAGAATGTGTTTTATTTGTGATTGGAGGGGAGTGGTGCTCTGTCGGGATGGTACCAGGGGAATTAAGACATCGGCAGGAATAAACAATGGTTTATGATTTCCTAAATTGTTAAAGGCTAGCTTTGTAGAAATTCAAGGTAGGACTGTGTGTGTTTGTGTTTTAATCATCCTAAAACCAAGTTACTGTCCTTAGGTGTTCAGCTGAACTCAAATATTGGTGAAACTGAAATCCTAAAGGCAAGATTCTCTGGCAGTGTTGAAAGTGGATACAAAATAAGAATGTCAGGATTCAGGGACAGATTGATGTTTTAGATAAGTCACTCATAACCTTTGGAGGCTCAAAATCTTTTGGCATTCAAATTAGGAAGGACAGGTAATTTAGAACGGTTGTTCCCTGCCAGTATTAAACCCCTGTCTATATTATTTCACCATTAAGTGAGAGCTGGTCTTTTAAGCTGCTGACAAGTGAAATACAGAAGGTAGAGCAAAGCATTCGCTCTGAGAGATATGTGAGAGATGTCTGAGAGATCTTTTCCCATTGGAGTGATTACCATGTTTGGATTTGTGGGAGGGAGGCAATTATAAATGAATATCAGTTTACAGCAGCCATTATCATGTGCTTGTTCTTAAACTTTGGTTAAGAAAAGGTGATGCAGTTTGCTGTCTGCTGTTGCATGTGTTAAAGGAAATGTATTCCCTCTCTTCCTTTCCCTCCTATCCTCATTATTTGGGCAGTGGCACCACTTAAAAAATAAAATCAGCCCTGATAAGGTGCTGTTGACAGTGCGACCATCTGTCACACCAGTGTAGGAGAGCCCCCTGTCTGCAATTTGACTAGTCCATCAAGAGTTTGAAATTCAGCCACTGAGTCCCCTTTTTACCACCAGGAAGGGAGTGAAGAGTTTCTGTTTTGGAGACTTGATTTGAAGTTAGTGGAGGAGTTAAAAAGTAAAGTTAGAGTGTTGAGGTGTCCTTTGCTCCCCTGAAATAAGAGCTGTGTGATAAAATCATGTGTGACTCCCCTAAGAAAAAGCACTTGAAACCTTAGAAGATCATGAACCTATAGCTCCTTTTGCTTCAGACCAAAACATTTTTGAAATTGTCACACATCACCAAATGATTTTATCATGAGCACAAATAAATGATTTGGAGGTAACTTTTACAGCTCCTTTCCTGACTTTCCCTTAACTAGTGAGGGAGACCCTGGAAGACACAGGAGAGAAGATTTTTGCTTGGAACTTTTGTAGTAGAGCCAGTCTTATCAGTCCTTGATTCTGGTGGCTTTGTTCTTCTCAGCAGAGCTCCACAAGTAAATAAATGTATGCTGTAATCTGATAACTCCAAATGGTAGGGGTTTTTTGTCTGTGTTCTTTGGTACAGTGTAGGCCATTTGCAGACTGATCTCTTTCCTTTCAATTCTTCCATACTAGTGAAAAATAAAGCAACTTAAGCCACTTTATTGGAGTGAGAAACTGAAATTTGGAAAGGTAAAGATAGAACAGAATGCCATGTAGGCAGAATATCACCAGGTTCCGTTTTGATTGGTATTTTATAAGTAGGGAGAGATTTTTCTTTTTGCTTTCTCTGCAGAGGGTTTACACCCACCTACCCCCTCCTTTTTTCTTTTGTCCCCTTGGTAGTTTCTGCCGGAAAACTGACATTAGAATGTCATTGTTTTTAATTATCCATTTATTTCTGCCATGGCTGCTCAAGCCCACTGTCAATTATATAGACTTATTAGGTATCCAGTATCTGATATTAATTGGTAATGTGTACTTATAAGTTAGCTTTGAATATCAAAATACATATTATGTTTTGTTTGTTAATTTCTGTGTGCTGTTCTGGTTTGATATAAAACTGTTCTGATTAATAACTTTGCTTAAATATGTGCTAGCTACTAGCTGTTAAATATTTTATCAGTCTATTTTTCTTTGATAATAAATAATGGAAACTATAGCCTGTGAAGTGAACAACAGCGATAACACCAGGCCAAATTCAGAACTGGGGAGAAGGAAAGTGTGTGGGGATATTTTGTCCTTTAAACTGGATATTTTCCTTCCTAGAATTTTGGGATATTCTTACTTGACATGAAGAAAGCAAAAAGACCAAAGTTGTCAGTTTCTTCTCTCTCCTTTTTACTGGGTGTATCCTCTTGATCAAGGATACAAGTATGCTTCAGGAAGTATGCTGTTTCTGATAGCTCAACAGAGAGAATTTCTGTTTCTCTGTGTTCCAAACCCCAGCCCATCATTCAGTCTCAAAGAGAGAGTGTTTGGACTGATGGTGTTTCCTAGAGGAAACCCCTTCCTAGTTCATTTCCCCTGTTGCCCTTCACTTCTCCACCCTTTCCTATCAAAAGAGAACATTGTTTAGTTTGTACATATGTGTTGGTTCTGTTTCATTCATATCTCCTATGAGCTTCTGTTGTTTTTTTTACTGTTGTTTTGTTTGAAGTGAACTTTTTTCCCTCAACCCCTCCATCTTTTTAAACTTTGTTACTGATCATTTTTCTTTCTCCTCCTGTGAAATTAGTCTGTTTGTTTTTAATGGCTGTATACAATATGTATTAATTTTTAAATATCTGATTCCCAAAAAGTCACCTAATTGTTGGAGTCTGAAGAAGACTGGTAAAAAGAGAGAGAAGGGCAGATTCCTTGTAGGGAGTTCCATATATCTTATTATTTGCCTTGTGTACTAAACTGAGCAATATGGAGTTAACCAAGAATAAGCACTATCCCAAAGGATCAGTAATGTTGATGGGGAGTGGGCAAAGGGAAGTTACAGGAAGAGAATGGGAAGAGGTTTTTTTTTTTATTTTAAGGATATATAAATAGCTTAGAGTATATTAACTTTTCTGTGCACAGTGTAGGTAAACATCCCTGGTAAACTCCAAGTTGTCATTGACAAGAACCTGTATAAAAGGGATGGCAGAGAAGGAACTTGGCCGTATCTCTTATTTTCTTGCATTAGTGTCTGGGAGGTGATTGAAGTGCATTGTTGAGGTAATTTATGCTCGTTATGATATCATTTAAGTTACTTTCTCGGCTCAAATATGTACATTCTAAGCCAGCAATATCCACTGCTTTTTTTCAAGATAGATAGAACCAGGTTTGGAAATAGAATTGGGAGGTGGTGATCTGCCAAAAATCTCAACTGCTTCTTCGCTGTGGGTTGGCTTATCCAGGAGACTCGGGTCTTTTAAAGAAGGACTCAGATTTTTTCACAAATTTCAATCAAAATTTTACTGCTAAGAGATACATATTTGAGGCCTGAGAACCATGAAATTTGGCTTATAGAACTAGAAGCAAAAATTACCACTAGGGCTTCCCTGGTAGTGCAGTGGTTATGAATCGCCTTCTAGTGCAGGGGACCCGGGTTCTAGCCCTGGTCCGGGAAGATCCCACATGCCACGGAGCAACTAAGCCCGTGCGCCACAACTACTGAGCCTGCGCTCTAGAGCCCGCGAGCCCCAACTACTGGGCCTGCGTGCCATAACTACTGAAGCCTGTGCACCTAGAGCCCGTGCTCTGCAACAAGCACTGCAATGCGAAGCCCACGCACCACAATGAACAGTAGCCCACACAGTAGCACCACAACTAGAGAAAGCCCGCATGCAGCAACGAAGACCCAACGCAGCCAAAAATAAATAAATTAAAAAAAAATTATCACTAGAGGGAAGTGTAGAGATATTTTAATTTAACACTCTCATTTTACAAATTAGGAAAGTGAGATTCAAAGACATTGTTAATAGTGGCAAAGACTTTGCATAAAGTCTGTATGTTGTCAAGATGGGTCTTAATAAATTTGCAGCTCATTCCTTGCTACTTACTTAGTTGGCTCTTAGCTGACCAGGTTGGCTCTCAGCTGACCCCAGGACTGGTAGATCAAACTGCTTTTGAGCTTTTGTTTCTAAGAGCATCCTTGCCTTTCTCATTTTTTCTAGAAGATCCTTAGGAAAAACTGACACCTGCTAGGAAACAAAATTTAGCTCTTCTCTAAGATGTGGCTTGGTTTTCTTAATTGGCTTGGTTTAGTTCTTATTGAGGGCATAGTAATAGTGCCTTTTTAAAATTTCCTTTTAACACTATCTCTTAGAGCTTTGTGCCTCAGCAGTACTTCTCATTAGGTAGGCTGACACGTCAGACATATTTGTGAGTATTTTTATTTGGATAACATATTATGCCTCCTACATGCAGTGGTATAATTAAAATTCAGTATTTCAAGTTAAAGAGGACCAGAGAGCTTGTTTGAGATAGTCCAGCAAACAACTGGGCTGATGGCTTTTGTTTTTTTGTGCAGGTTTTTGCTTTTGCTCTTTTTTTTTTTCTTTTGAAATCTCTGGCTCTCAATATTATCAACCAAGAGACCCTCTAAGAATTAGCATTTTGCTTCCAAAAAGCCTGCTTGTCTCTTTCTGCTTTATGTAGGAATTACTGACACATTTTTGTAGTAGTATTGGTAGGTCTCTGGAATTGCTTCTCTATGACCTGTTCGGGCAAAACTCGTCTGAGCAATGCACATCCGGCCAACTTCTAGCCTCCCGAAATTATATGAGTACTTCAAACATTGAAGTCAGTCACAGACTGCCTCTTAGTTTCTCATCTGGTAGATGATGTCATCTCATCTCCATCGGAAATGCTTCTGCTCTGAAAGCACTGGGAGAGGCTCTGGTATTAAGGCCAACTCTGTTTTGTTCCACACACTGAGAGCAGGGCGGGGGAGGGGAACAACAACTCATATTTTGGAGCTATTTACTGTCTGAAAATATCTTTGTTTCAATTATCTCCTCTTTTAAGGCCTTGGGTACCTTTTTCATCACAAACACAATTTAGGGTGGGGCCAAGGACAAAAATGGAGTGCTTCCTTGAGACCAGTACAGAGTTACTCAGAAAAATTTTCTGTGACATGGTATGATGATTCAACTTTGTATTTTAGCGGGAATTGATTGGGTTGTTTCCACTTAGGCACTTGACTTGGCTAGTTCAGCTGTTGTGAAATTACTTAGTAACATTAAAGATTTCTCAGCTAATTTTCATAATTTTGAGGCTCGATCTTTATTTTTCAAGTATCCAGGAGATCTGCTGAAATTAGGTATACATGTTTTATAGGAGAAAATTGATATTCTGAAGGATATGAAAGGTAAATTCTTCAGAGAGAACCTCTTATCCTATGTGCTGATATAGGTTTGTTTCAGGTTGTATAGGCATCTCAAAGTAATAATTAATAAAGAATGGGAGGGAGTGTATAGGAGTCATGCTTATTTGTGGCTTGGAATTGTCAGCAGCTTTCTAGACATCTTTTCACATTTTTCTTCTATCTCTGCAGCATCATAATATGTTGTAATGAGCTTGAGTTAATGTGTGGGGAGGGGATTGATGGTGGTATGTGTGGGACTGTTGAGCACTAGTTTACTGGGAAAAATGGTTATAAAACAAAGATAATAAAGCCATTCCCGTGTATCTCTTTCCTTTAATTGTTAAATTATCTAATTATTTGTTACAGAAAATTTATATAGATAAGGAAAAATAGAAACTTAAACTTACAATATCAACTTAATCCCACTATCCAGTATAGTCGTATTTTAACATTCTGGTATATAATCTTTTGGACGTTTTCTATGTATATAAATACATGTGACTTTATAGGTAAGTGTTTTAGAAAAATATTGCATTATGTAATTTTTTACCTTTTTCCATTCAGCAATTTATTGTGACATCCTATCCATAAAAATAATGGATTTTATCCTACACATAAAAATAATGGTTGTATACTAGTCCATTTTATGACTGCACTACAACTTATGTCACCTATATTGTTCATTTAGATTCTTTCCCATTATATCTACCCAATTATAGTTATTATGTACAACGCTACAATAAATATCTTTGTATATATGTCTTTGTCCACTTGACTATTTCCTTAGGATAAATTCTCACTTCTGGGACAAATGGTACATATTTGTTTTTAAGGCTTTTTGCTAGATATTACCAAATTGCCCTCACAAGTGGAAGACCGTCAAATAAAATGTATACACAGTCTTTTTTAAAAGGATAGAAGCCTGCATGCAAGGAGCTTTATACCTGAAATTTTTTGGCCTATCTGAAATCACTCCAGTGTGAAATTGTTTGGGTTGCAAGTTTTGTAATCACTCCTGGAATTTTTCTTTTTTTTTTTTCCCCTGGAATTTTTCTGCCTGAGCTTCTCCTTCTGTCTCTTTTTTTGACATTTACCTAGAACTGCAGAAAATCATCTAACATTTCCCAGTATGGTACTGGGGGTCATCAGGTCAGGTCCTGTTAATAATTTTAAACTTTAGCATTGTTGTGTGTTTTTTGTTTGTTTGTTTTTTTAATGTGCTTATTCTGCTGTTAAGCAGGTAGAACCCCAGAAGTAAGTGATAATTTTCTGTTTTTCCTCGTTTAGGTTTCAACTTTCTGTGCTGTGGGGTCAACCGTAAGAGAGGTAGAACTGATGTGTATTTGTGCTGAAGAAGCATGAGTCCTTGTAGTTACTAGCAGCCAACTCCTCTTCCCCATAACAATTGCAGACTTTTTTTTAGTAGTAGTGCATGGCCTTCTGAGAAGGCTGTGGATGTCTTGCAAGCATTATTTCACTTTACCTCCCATTTCCCTCTGTCCTCTCCAAAAAAGATGCTGTCTTAACCCAGAAACTTCTTTTCTCACAGTTCCACAGTATGAAATGAATCCGTTCACTATCTTTTGTCTCCCTCAAAGTCTTCCCATAACTCCATTTCCTTTTGTTTCAGTAAATGAGTCTCTTTTTCTTTTCCCTTTCTGTTGTACCTCTTATTTCCCCTGACCCTTCCCATCCTGTAGATGGGGTTTCATAATTCACAATGATAGTAGTAATAATCGCTAGTATTTATAGAGCATTTATTACATGTTAGGTGCTATACAGGACTTATTTAATTCTCATAACAACCCTATGAGATACATGTTATTATATGTCCATTTTATGGATGAGGTAACCAAGGCCTAGAGCATTTTAACCAACTTGTCCAAAGTTACCTAATTAGTAAATGGTAGATCTAGTATTCAAATCTAGCCAACCTAGGTGTTCTGATTTCAGAGCCCACATTCCTACCCACTATACCTTATTGCTCTCTCACTAATCTGAAAGGCTGTTTGTGAACTAACTTGACTTTAAACCAGGTTAAATATTTATTGTTCAACAAAAGAATAGTGCAGCAGGGAACTTCCCCTTCTGACTTTAGCTGTCCTAAAAAAGCAACAAAATTCTGAGCTCCTCCATGCATAATATGTGGAGTTATTTTTTTTTAATTAATTAATTAATTTATTTATTTTTGCTGTGTTGGGTCTTCGTTTCTGTGTGTGGGGTTTCTCTAGTTGTGGCAAGCGGGGGCCACTCTTCATCGCGGTGCGCGGGCCTCTCACTATCGCGACCTCTCTTGTTGCGGAGCACAGGCTCCAGACGCGCAGGCTCAGTAATTGTGGCTCACGGGCCTAGTTGCTCCGCGGTATATGGGATCCTCCCAGACCAGGGCTCGAACCCGTGTCCCCTGCATTGGCAGACAGATTCTCAACCACTGCGCCACCAGGGAAGCCCTATGTGGAGTTATTGATCATACTTTAAGAAAATATTTTAGAAGTTAATGTGGATTTTTGCCAAGGATTGGTGACTGATTCTGCAGTCAATTCCAAGATCACTGAAACAGGAGTGCCCATCAGATGCCCTCTTTTTGTCGTTGCAAATTCAATGATCGTAACCCTTATGCTTTTAATCAGAGCAAGACATGGTTCCACTTCCACCAAAAAGAAAACTCCAATCTGAGATGAATTAAAAACTTTTTCTCTCTCTCTCTGCTAAAGTTGTTCATGTCTTATTACAAAGACAAAAAGATACTTTCTACTGCTAGTGAGGACCTTAACATCTGTGAAACTGCTCTTTCAAGTATCAGACTTGAAAGATAGCTTCTGCTCCTCTAGAATACTGGCATTGTCTGATTCAGAACAAGGATAATCTCACTAAAAGAAATGAAAGATACTTTCCTACTGTTTTTGCCAGTGACATTGATGACTGTTGCTGGAGGAAGAGTGTTGTTATTCATTTCATTGAGAGGAACTGAAGGAGGAGGTCTCTGCTCTTAATCCTCTTATCAGTGAAAATGGAAGGGAAGGGAATACCTCAAGGGAAGAAAATATATGTTCATGTTGTCCATTAGCAATTCTGAGATTTATTTAGTTTGTAAAAGTATTCTAGTTCCCTTGGCTTCTTGTCCTACCTAGACTCCAAGTGGCCAGGAAATTGTAAACAAAAGATAGATTAGAAGAAAGAGAGTTGAACTGGGGCTTAGGAATATGGATTCCAGTTCTGGCTCTGTCACTGCCTTTGCTCTGTGATTTTGAGCACATCCCTTATGCTCTGTACTTTTACTTATAAATAAGATTAGATTAAAATCTCAAAGGCACTTGCTGAATGATTTTTTTTCTTAATATAAATTGTTATTGATTTGTTTGCTTGAAAATGGGCAAGTAGGTTCATATGTGGCTGAAGGAACTAAGTTCTCAACTTGTTCTATTTAAAAATCAACTTTCATTTAATGTCTATAAATTTCAGCCAGATTGAACCTGCTCTGGTCAGAATTTTTTAAAAATTCCCAAAGTGAGTACACCCTTGCTCCTCTAGGTCTTTTATTTATTAATATTTTTGGTGAACAACAAGCCAGTCTTTTTTTTAGTAAATATGTAATTGAGTACAGTTTTGTACCTTGATCCTTGGTAATGTCCTCTAGGTCTTTTACATTTCCATCTTTCTGCAGAAGAACTAGGACTTGAAATCACCATGGTTGGTTCTATATCATCTATTGAGCCACTCAGAATTAAGTTATTTGAACCATTATTTTTCTGATGCAGCCTATTTGTCATGGCTTTATTTTTTGCTTCCAGTAGAGCAACATTAGCTGGTTGTTTAGAATGCTTCTTGGTCTAGGGCCTGTTAATAAGTAGGAGTTACATAGTCATGAAGGAAACAAACTATGGAAATGTTTTTCCCTGAGGAAGAGGAAATTTAACATTGGAACTCTGCCCTATACTCAGTTTCCCCACCCAAAAAGAAGATGATACATATGGATCGTGGATATGGGGATTATAAGATGATAGTATATACTTATCAGAGATCATTTTTCACACAGATGCTAGAAAACAAACTTTCTGTTGAATAACATTCTAGTCTTATCCATAAGGATAAATCTCGTTCTCCTTAAACATTGGCTGGATGGCATTGCTAAGCCGGGTGTTGCCATGCTGAGTTGGTATTCTTTTCTTTTCTCTCTTTTTTTCCCTCACTTTTCCTCCCCCCTCCGTCCACCTCCCCCCTCTTCCTCCATTTCTGCTCCTCCTCTTCCTTCTGAAGAGAGCTTGATTAGGAGATGAACAGGTACAGTGCTGGTGACTCTTCAGTCTCAGTAGGCAGTTTCTCATTGGCAGAGCCTTGGGCCAAATGGTCAAGCCTTAGCAGATGGTACCTGGTTCCCTGAAATATCACTGCTCTTCATTGGGTTTCTTCTGGACCAAGCTGGGTGTTACAGCAACATTGATAAAATTCTCCAGTTATTTTTCTATTCCTGTCCATTCTTCTCTGGGAGGTTGGAGCTCTGACCTGTGCCCTAGGGGCAAAACTTCAGACAAGGAAGAGAGTAAGTCTTGGGTCCCAATTCTCCTCCCCGTGTTACTTGTTCTGATTATTATTTAGACCCCAGTATCCATCCAACTGCTTCAGCTATAGTGTTCTTGGGATTAATCCAAGCTTTGCAGTTGCAGATAGCTAAGTAGTTGGCACCATATTCCACTGAGTGAAGTCCTCCCACCCTCATTCTGGGTACTTTGTAAGGGTGTAGCAGCCCTAGAGCTATGTGTTTGTGTGATAAAACTAGGAAAGGTAGCAAAGTAGAACTTTTTAGGGAGTAAGAAAGCCCCAGACCGGGCTTCCCTGGTGGCGCAGTGGTTGAGAGTCCGCCTGCCGATGCAGCGGACGCAGGTTCGTGCCCCGGTCCGGGAAGATCCCACGTGCTGTGGAGCGGCTGGGCCTGTGAGCCATGGCCACTGAGGCTGTGCGTCTGGAGCCTGTGCTCCGCAACGGGAGAGGCCCGCGTACCACAAAAAAAAAAAAAAAAAAAAAGAAAGCCCCAGACCTACTCTCTGCCTTGAAAATCACTTACCTGCTTTTTTTTCTCCATTGTTTAACTTGGTCCATTGACTCCTTGCATGCAGAAGAGGTTGTGTTCTAGGAGAGACTGTCAGCCTAGGACTGGATGTTGGCTCTTGGTTCTGCCAGCTCCCTCCAAACCCCTTCCTCTGGGGTAAAAGAGGAAGGGATAAGCCAGGTACTGACCAAGAAGTCCAGAATCAGTGTTGTCTTCTCAACTGAAAGCATACTGATTTCCTTATTGAGACTTACTAATTCTACAGTTGCCTGTACACTTGCACAAGGTTATGTTGGGGGGGAGGTGGAGGCTGAGGGTTTGGGGAGGAGCCAAGAACTTTGAGGTGCTAATTAGAATTTCATATAGGTCTAGGTAATTGAACATTAAACCTTCCTGGGGGCCCAGCTTTACTCTTGCATTAGAAATCACATATGGGCGCAGCGGCTCAGTGGTTAAGAATCTGCCCGCCAGTGCAGGGGACACGTGTTCAATCCCTGGTTCAGGAAGATCCCACATGCTGTGGAGCAACTAAGCCTGTGCGCCACAATTGCTGCGCCTGTGCTCTAGAGCCTGCAAGCTACAACTACTGAGCCTGTGTGCCACAACTGCTGAAGCCTGCGTGCCTAGAGCCTGTGCTCCGCAACACGGGAAGCCACCACAAAGAGAAGCATGTACACCGCGACGAAGAGTAGCCCCTGCTCGCTGCAATGAGAGAAAGCCTGCACGCAGTAACGAAGACCCAACACAGCCTAAATAAATAAAATAGATTTTTAAAAAATTAAAATAAAAAGAAACCGTCTTGCACCGTCTGTGGTCTCTTTAAAAAAAAAAATTCACATATGACAACATATTTGTATAGCACGTCGCAGTCCATGAAGTACTTTGATTTAGTTTATCCTTTTTTGGGCTGTGTTGGGTGGGTCTTAGTTGCGACATGCAGGATCTTTCATTGCAGCGTGCGGGCTTCTCTCTAGTTGTGGCACCCTGGCTCCAGAGCGTGCGGGCTCAGTAGTCGCAGCACACGGGCTTAGTTGCCCCACGGCATGTGGGATCTTAGTTCCTTGACCAGGGATTGAACCAGCATCCCTGCATTGCAAGACGGATTCTTTTTTTTTTTTTTTTAATGCGGTACGCGGGCCTCTCACAGTTATGGCCTCTCCCGTTGCGGAGCACAGGCTCAGCGGCATGGCTCACGGGCCCAGCAGCTCCGCGGCATGTGGGAATCTTCCCGGACCAGGGCATGAACCCATGTCCCCTGCATCGGCAGGCGGACTCTCAACCACTGCGCCACCAGGGAAGCCCTGCAAGACGGATTCTTAACCACTGGACCACCAGGGAAGTCCCTGATTTAGTTTGTCTTATCTGATCTTTACATAAACCTTCTAATATGGTTCCTCTTTTTTTAGTTAAATATAGAGAACAGTTTACCTGATGTAATAGGGATTTGAACCCAGGTCTTCTGATTTTTAAATAGCTCAGCATGTTGGCTCTTGTCTAAAAGGTTTTAAGTCAGTAACAGTTTTATCATAAATCTGACTCGTCCTGGCTTATTGTTCCTTGGAAGCTTTAGCTTAGGGTTCCAGTTCTAAAATGGTCTTTCACCTACCTGAACTTGACCTGACTGAAGATGAAGCATCCTGCAAAAAGCATAGATTATTGGGCTCTGCTGTTTTTCTAATTTTCTGGGCCATTTTATGCAGCACATCTTCCTAACAGCTAGATGACATTTCCCTTACCTCCTTTTTTGGGAAGAGGAATGAAAACCATCTGTTCCCCATAGTTTTGCTACTCTGACTCACTATGGGGAAGGAAACTTGCTGCTCTGCTTATTGGTACCAGAAATGCTTAGTCTGTGGCCTTTGTACTACTAAGGTCTACCACAATCTCTTCTCTGAGCCCAGCTATATTCTGAAATTCTTAGGGCCCTTGATCGTTGGTCTTAAACAATAGTAATTAGAGCTTTACCTGATTGCCCTTAAGCCCATCTTGTCTCAAACCTTATATATGGACCAGAACTGGGGTCTTCCTATTCAGGTATTATATTATTGAGGATTCGTCCGAATTGGATTCTTCTTTTTAATTTTCTTAAATATGGCTAATCTTTATTCATTTTGAATTCTTTAGAACTACATCAAAGTAATATATCAGTAGTCTTTGAAGAAAAAAGGCCAACATTCTTCAATATGAAGGGGAGAAAGTTCTGTCTCCCTGTTTCCAATGTGATCATGGATGAAAGTTATAGGGATCGCAGACCCTTAAGAATTGATTTAACCTTTTAGAGTATTTTTCTATAGATAATGGTCTTTTAGTCACTTTCTAAACATATTCTTGAAATCTTTTTCTACATTTAAGTGGATAAAAGTCATAATATTGATGAGATTTAACTACACACTTATCTTACACATCTCCACTGATTATATATTTACTAAGTACACACCAACAAATTCCTGTTGCTTTTACAGCAGAAATCAAGATGAGGATGGAAGGATGTAGAGTCAGGTTCTGCCTGCACTCTGTGCTCTTCCATTTTTTTGACATTGCATTTCCCCATCCTTAGCCTCCTCATCTCCATAAATCAACTCTTTTTTTTAAAATTGAAGAATAGTTGATTTATAATAATATATTAGTTTTAGATGTACAATGTAGTTCAATATTTTTACAGATAATACTCCATTTAAAGTTATTACACAATAATGGCTATATTTCACTGTGCTGTACAATATATCCTTGTTGCTTATTTATTTTATACACAGTAGTTGGTGTCTCTTAATCCCCTACCCCTAGCTTGTCCCTCCCCGCTTTTCCCTCCCCACTGGTAACCACTAGTTTTTTCTCTCTGTGAGTCTGTTTCTGTTTTGTTATATACATTGATCGGTTTTATTTTTTAGATTTCACATATAAGTGATAACATAGAGTATTTGTTTTTCTCTGACTTATTTCACTAAGCATAATAACCTCTAGAGACATCCACGTTGTTGCAAATGGCAGAATTTCATTCTTTTCTATGACTGAGTAATATTCCATTTGCATAAATATGTATATGTATACACACACATACACAGACACACCACAGCTTCTTTATCCATTCATCTGTTGATGGACACTTAGGTTGCTTCCATATCTTGGCTACTGTAAATAAAGCTTCCATAGACCAACTCTTTACCTTTTTTCTGAAATAATTAGTAGAAGTGTAAAGCACCATAGATATGCTCTAAGAGTACCTACCCTTTTAGCTCTACAGGAAAAATTATTAATCAAGCCCAGGTTGTCCGATAAGTCTTGGTATCTCTTATGCCCTTTCTCTTTCAGCCATGGTATCAAATGAGACCCTCTGGCTCTGATGGTTAAATGTATCAAGAACAGATATATTTCCTAGAGAAAATATGAACACTTGTGTAAGAAAAAGGACTAGAATGAGAACAGAATATGCATAAGGGCTCTGTGAGTATGGAGGAGGAAAAAGAAGGGACATTTAAAATCCCTATCCAAAAGGATCTGTTATCAATGAGCAAGAGGCAGGAGCTCATTGTCAGGTTTAGTGTGACTCAAATCCTGATTGTTTCAGTGGGCTTGATAGAGATCGTTGTGAGTGTGTGTATATACTTATGGTTGTGTTTGTTTATTTTATTTTTTTCACAGCATCTGGAATCAAGAGACCCATGGCATCTGAGGTGAGTTTTATATTGGTACAGTGGTTCTAAAACCTTAATTCTGGGATAGAAGGATACCTGTTTATAACATCCTTATTTTCCCCCTACTTGGGTCTTGGAATCTAGATAAGGTTCTCACATCTCTTTGGTAGGCTAGTAATTATACAACTCTACTTTTGTCACAGTTTATTATGAATATTAATAATAGCTCAGATTTATTGAACTTTTTTTTAATGTTTTAAATTTACTTATTTATTTATTTTTGGATCTGTTGGGTCTTCGTTGCTGTGCGCAGGCTCTCTCTAGTTGCAGCGAGTGGGGGCTACTCCTTGCTGCAGTACGTGGGCTTCTCAATGTGGTGGCCTCTTCCATCACAGAGCACACGCTCCAGGCGTGGGGGCCTCAGCAGTTGGAGCACGCAGGCTCAGCAGTTGTGGCTCACGGGCTCCAGAGGGCAGGCTCAGCAGTTGTGGCGCACGGGCCCAGTTGTTCCGCGGCTGCAGGATCTTCCTGGACCAGGGCTTGAACCCTGCATTGGCAGGCGGACTCCCAACCACTGCGCCACCAGGGAAGACCCTGAGCCTTTTTTTAATGTACCAAAGAGTAAATAAGGTACCTAAGTGCTCTTTACAGGTATTCTTATTTAATCCTTCAAAGAACCTCTATGAGTGTAGGTACTGTTGTTATCCATGTTTTATAGATGAAAAAGTGAAGATTAGAGGTTCTATAGCTTGCCCAAGGTCCTGTAATTAATAAGGTTAGGATTCAAAGCTAGTCTGACACTAAAGCTCGTTCTCTTGTTTTGCTGTTAATACCTCCTGACTGCGTAGCTTCAGTGAATGTGGCGAACTTCTTTTAACCGTACTGAAGCTGTTGATATTCTAAGTTTTTCTCTTTTGTGCAGAGTATCTTGTATTTGCTTAATTTTCTTCCCACAGAGTATTTCCCATTCCTCTTTTTACTTCTTGCATCTCTCCTGGGTTTTGTGACGGGACCTCAGAGTGCAGACCATTTTGGCGTAGGATTTTAGGCTTTTTTCTCAGAACATCTTCCAAGATCTGTCAGGTTATATACTGAGGGTTTTCTGGCACTAAGGGTCTTAGCAAGAAGAGTAGAACTTAAATATCAGGCCCTAAGATGGTAACATGCTATTTTCAGTAGCCTTTTTGCCTTCTGGCTTGTTAACTTGAGTATCGACATCATGAAGAATACCTTCATGTCTGTTGTGCTGGCATCTTGGCTGTGGAGAATAGCCTTCTAGCCTCTGCTCCACTGGTTTTACTTCTTCCTTTTTTCAGAGGCTGTGATGTATGTGAATAGAAAACAAAGCCATACCACGTTCTCAGGAATCTCTTTGAGGCACTGAGGCCCTTTTCTTAGAGGACTCATCTTATTGCCACAGCCTCTTAATACTTGAGCTCGCAGTACTTGCATTTGCCAGTGGCTAGATCATTTCTGCTGGTGAATTCAGTTTGAGCAAATAGTGTTCAGGTTGGGTTGAATATTAGAGGGGTAGTAGTTTCTGAAAGAAAGCTGGGTCTGTGGAGCTCTACTTCTCTCTTGCTTTTGTAAACTGAGGGTCTTTCCTTTTTTCTGGGGCTGCTATTGCTTACTTCCCCTGTTTCTCCTTTTCTTTAATGATAATCATTTTAATTTTCCATGTCATCTTTCTGAGAACCAAAGGTGAAATATATGTCATTTGGAGTTTTCTTTGTGTTCTTTTAGTCAGTTTAGTTCTTTGGGGAGCAACACTATAGCTGTGTGTTTGCATGGGAGGGATCTTCTGAAGATTTTATAAAACGTTCTTAACCTAAAAAGGGTGTGTTGCATGTTTTGTTTTTTTTGATTTACCATCGTGGTAGCTGTTTGGTGTGTTACATGGGAATCATGTACTAATCTTGACTCTTCTTATTCTAGGTGCCTTATGCCTCTAGCATGCCCATGAAGAAAATAGGCCACCGAGGTGTTGATTCCTCAGGAGAGACAACATATAAAAAGGTGTGTCTGGGTGAAACCCATTCATCTTACTCCAGGAAGGGATAGTTCTGTCTCCTTGATATTATTCTCCACATTCCATCCCATTTCTTGATACGCTAAACCTTTGCACAATAGCCATCATACAACTTGAACTTCTTTATTTTTTATAAATTTAATTAATTTATTTTATTTTTATTTATTTTTGGCTGCGTTGGGTCTTCGTTGCTGTGCGCGGGCTTTCCCTAGTTGCGGCGAGCGGGGGCCACTCTTCCGCTGTGGCGCGTGGGCCTCTCACTGCGGTGGCCTCTCCTGCTGTGGAGCATGGGCTCCAGGCGCATGGGCCCCAGCAGTTGTGGTGCGCGGCTCAGTAGCTGTAGCTCGCGGCTCCAGAGCGCAGGCTTGGTAGCTGTGGCACATGGGCACAGTTGCTCTGTGGCATGTGGGATCCTTCCAGACCAGGGCTCGAACCCGTGTCCCCTGCATTGGCAGGTGGATTCCCAACCACTGTGCCACCAGGGAAGCCCCGCAACTTGAACTTTAGAATTTACTTCACAAAGGGTAAATTATTTCCCGTCTGTATATATGGGTTTTGTTTTGTTTTATAAATTTATTTTATCTTTGACTGCGTTGGCTCTTCGTTGCTGCGCGCGGGCTTTCTCTAGTTGTGGCGAGTGGGAGCTACTCTTCGTTGCGGTGCGCAGGCTTCTCATTGCGGTGGTTTCTCTAGTTGCGGAACACAGGCTTTAGATGCGCGGGCTTCAGTAGTTGTGGCGCACAGGCTCAGTAGTTGTGGCTCATGGGCTCTAGAGCACAGGCTCAGTAGTTGTGGCGCACGGGCTTAGTTGCTCGGCAGCATGTGGAATCTTCCCGGACCAGGGCTCGAACCCGTGTCCCCTGCATTGGCAGGCGGATTCTTAACCACTGTGCCACCAGGGAAGCCCTGTATATGTGTTTTTCGTTTTGTTTGGTTTTGTTTCTGGCTGTGTTGGGTCTTTGTTGCTGCTCGCCAGCTTTCTCTAGTTGCAGCGAGCAGGGGGCTACTCTTCGTTGCGGTGCATGGACTTCTCATTGTGGTGGCTTCTCTTGTTGCGGAACATGGGCTCTAGGCGCACAGGCTTCAGTAGTTGTGGCACGTGGGCTCAGTAGTTGTGGCACACAGGCTTAGTTGCTCTGTGGCATGTGGGATCTTCCTGGACCAGGGATGGAACCCGTGTACCCTGCATTGGCAGGCGGATTCTTAACCACTGTGCCACCAAGGAAGTCCCCATATATGTGTTTAAATGAGAATGTTCTTAATGAACAAATCTGGTGTTGGATGCTTTTTCACTGAGCTGAAGAAATTGTGTTTCCCTGTTAGATATAAACATGTAATAAGCCCCCAAGGCCATTCTTACCTAGCTTTAGGGAACCATGTCTCTTGTGCTGGATGTACATAAAGTGAAGGCTGGATCCCATTCAGCTTGGTGATACAGAGATAGACAGCAGGTCAAGAATTTTTCTTTGTGTGTGTGTATGTTTTGTTTTATTTTGTTTTTTGTCTGTGCTGGGTCTTAGTTGTGGCACGCAGCGTCTTCATTGCGGCATGCGGGATCTTTAGTTGCAGCATGTGGGTTTCTTAGTTGCGGCATACGGACTCTTAGTTGTGGCATGTGGACTCTTAATTGTGACATGCGGGCTCTTAGTTGTGGCGTGCAGGCTCTTAGTTGCGGCATGTGGACTCTCAGTTGTGGCATGCATGCAGGATCTAGTTCCCCGCCCAGGGATCGAACCTGGGCCCCCAGCATTGGGAGCATGGAATCTTACCCACTGGACCACCAGGGAAGTCCATGGGTTTTGTTTTTTTAAGATTGTAGTTTCATTTGGTGAATAGGGCCTAGAATACCTGATTTAGAGCTAGAGATATCAAATGGATTGGAAAGATAGTAGTAATAACCAAGAAGAGAAAATTGAACTGGTGAAGGGAAAACAGGAGAGAAGCATCCTGGAGTGACCCAATTCCCCAGTTCTGGACTAATTGGAGATGCTTAGGTTTCCTGGGGTACAGTGTTCAACCTCCTATTTGGCATCTATACCTTGTCTGGCCCATGTAAATTTTTCTTGTGTTTGTTCTCTGTCTTTATTGCATTGTCCGAAGTGATAGAGGTGGACTGACTCATTCTCAGTCAGGGACCTGACTCTCCCTGGGAATGGACTCTGAGGCCCATGTCAATTAAACACATTTATTGAGCTCTTTTTATGTGCTGAACACTGAGACAAAAAGATGAGTTTCTAGTCTAATTGGAGAGGCAAGCACTTAAAAAATTTGTTATAATTTTATTTATTTTTTTTAAATATTCTTATTTAAAAATTTTTTTTTAAGTGTTAAATTTTTTTGGCCGCATTTGGTCTTCGTTTCTGTGCATGGGCTTTCTCTAGCTGTGGCAAGCAGGGGCTACTCTTCGTTGCAGTATGCAGGCTTCTCACTGCGGTGGCTCCTCTTGTTGCAGAGCACAGGCTCGAGGCGTGTGGGCTTCAGTAGTTGTGGTGCGCGGGCTCAGTAGTTGTGGTGCATGGGCTTAGTTGCTTCGTGGCATGTGAGATCTTCTTGGACCAGGGCTCAAACCCGTGTCCCCTGCATTGGCAGGTGGATTCTCAACCAGTGTGCCACCAGGGAAATCCCTATTCTTATTTTTAAAAATATTTATTTATTTGGCTGCATTGGGTGTTAGCTGTGGCACATGGTATCTTTCGTTGTGGTGTGCAGGCGCTTCGTTGTGGCTCACGGGCTTCTCTCTAATTGTGGCACGTGGGCTTCAGAGCGCATGGGTTTAGTTGCCCCATGGCATGTGGGATCTTAGTTCCACAACCAGGGGTCGAACCCGCATCCCCTGCACTGGGAGGCGGATTCTTAACCACTGGACCACCAGGGAAGTCCCTAGTTATAATTTTAATGCCCGATGAGGACTAGGTAGAATATTGATACAAGTAATATTTGGTGAGGGTTGGGGGGATAAGGGAAATCACTTAGAACAAAACTGTCCAATAGAACTTTCTACAGTGATTGAAATGTGCTATATCTGTGTTATCCAGTGTGGTACCCACTAATCATACCTGAATGTGGCTAGTAAGACTGAAGAAATGATTTTTAAATTAAATTAACTTTAACTTAAAATTAAATAGCCGAGTGTAGCTAGTAGCTACTATATTGGACAGCACAGAACTAGATAATACGACATTTTCCCATGACATTGAAATCCTGGATTGTAAGAGTGGGGCTCTTATATTTGTGTTTTGACCACAGTATGATAATTTTAAATCTAAATAGTTCTCTCAGAAATAATTTGAATCTTTCAGGCTTTCTTCTTTAGTCAGGAGCTTTTTTTGCCACTCAGTTGTCCTTGGAACGCCAGTCAGCCCTTGCCTTAGAGAACTGAACTTCAGTAGCTAGGCAGTGAATCAGAGTATCAGTTAATTTTAGTTACATTCTGTATCAGATGAATAAAATGTTTGGAGGACTCCATATACTCTGGGGGCAGGAACCTTTGGAGTGAGACCTAGGATTGTTCTCTCAGTACAACGTATCTTCCAGATATAGATGTGAATAGGAGGGAACACCTTGTTTAGAGAGTCCCCACTTTGCTATTCTGTATCTTCATGCTCTTCCAATCTTTGCAGGCTTAACTGCCATGTAGAGTGTGGGGATGGGGAAACTGGATTGCCCCAGTTTAGTCTGAACTACTAGATAGGCATTTGCTCTCTCGTGTTCCTTCTGGTTCTTCTGAGTTTTTATTGCTATGATCAGATTTAATACTAGAAACTTTCCTCTTGTTTCTCTTGTTTCTTAGACAACCTCGTCAGCTTTAAAAGGTGCCATCCAGTTAGGCATTACTCACACTGTGGGGAGCCTGAGTACCAAACCAGAGCGGGATGTCCTCATGCAAGACTTCTATGTGGTGGAGAGTATCTTCTTTCCGAGGTACAGAGGTTAATGTGCAGGGGAATGTCCTAGAAAATGTGGCTTTTTTATATCATCATCAGGGCATTTTAGGGTTCATGTCTAATTTAGGCATGCATCCAATCCTTAACCTGATTTTAATCAGGGTGATATGGGGACTGGAGAATTTGAAGAGCACATGCTCTCCTTTGGATGTTTCCATGAGCCTCCGGCCTGTGGACTGAGCCCTAAAAAACAATTTAGTGCATCGGGAGGAGGTAATATGATTCCCTGTGCCCATGTCTTAATCCCCGTGTTGTGCCTTGTCCCATTATGTAACTGACTCATCCAGTCCCTTTGGTTCTCTCAGGAGGGATGTGTTGACCTGGCTCTGGGTGACTGAGTATCTTTCCAGGGTGTGGACTCCCTAAATTACAGGAACTGGTAAGTTATGGCTTCTTCTGTTCAACCCCACAGTGAAGGGAGCAACCTGACTCCTGCTCATCACTACAATGACTTTCGGTTCAAGACCTATGCACCTGTTGCCTTCCGCTACTTTCGGGAGTTATTTGGTATCCGCCCTGATGATTACTTGGTAAGCTTCCAGATTTCAGGACCCTGGGACTCCAGTATCAGAGGGATACTTCCAAAGGAAGACCCTCTCTCCACACTCTTGCTCTAGTTTTTCTTTAGAATTGCATCTGTAGTTGATTTCTGGTTGGGCATGCCCTTGTATCTCTGAACCTCTTGCTCTCTTTTCTCTGGGCCCAGTACTCCCTCTGCAATGAGCCGCTGATTGAACTCTGCAACTCTGGAGCTAGTGGTTCCCTCTTCTATGTGTCCAGCGATGATGAATTCATCATTAAAACAGTCCAGCACAAAGAGGCGGAGTTTCTGCAGAAGCTGCTTCCAGGATACTACATGGTAAGAGGACCAGGAGCACTGGCTGCCTGAGCTGCCCACTCCACTCCACTGGGGAGGCTGCCATCAGGGGGACAAAACAATGTCAGCCCTTCTGTCGTAGGAATGTAGTTCATCTTTGTGCTTTTCCCATCTCTTTTGTCTCTCTATGGCTAAAGGAGGTTTTGTTTATCTGTCCTATTTTAAGTGTTTTTAGCTTAGACCCTGCTACCCAACGACAAGATTCAATGATGATTAAAAAAAAATTTTTTTTTATTGGAGTATAGTTGATTTACAGTGTTTCGTTTCTGCTGTACAGGAAGCAAAGTGAGTCAGTTATACATGCACATATATCCACTTTTTTTAGATTCTATTCCCATGTTACAGAGTATTGAATAGAGTTCCCTGTGCTATTCAGTAGGTTCTTATTAATTATCCGTTCTGTGTATAGTACTGTGTGTATGTCAATCCCAGTCTCCCAGTTTACCCCCTGCCTTTTTCCCCCAGTAACCACAAGTTTGTTTTCTACATCAGTGACTCAACTTCTGTTTTGTAAATAGGTTCATGTGTACCATTTTTAAAATTCCACATATAAGTGATAATATATGATATTTATTTTTCGCTTTCTGACTTACTTTCACTCAGTATGACAATCTCTAGGTCCATCCATGTCGCTGCAAATGGCATTATTTCATTCCTTTTTATGGCTGAGTAATACTCCATTGTATATATGTACCACATCTTTATCCATTCCTCTGTTGATGGACATTTAGGTTGCTTCCATGTCCTGGCTGTTGTGAATAGGGCTGCAAAGAACACTGAACAGGAGTGGAATCGCTGGATCATATGGTAGCTCTAGTTTTAGTTTTTTAAGGCATCTCCATGCTATTCTCCATAGTGGCTGTACATTCCCACCAACAGTGTAGGAGGGTTCCCTTTTCTTCACACCCTCTCCAGCATTTATTGTTTGTAGATTTTTTTTTTTTTTTGCGGTACTTGGGCCTCTCACTGTTGTGGCCTCTCCCGATGCGGAGCACAGGCTCCGGATGCGCAGACTCAGCAGCCATGGCTCATGGGCCCAGCCGCTCCATGGCATGTGGGATCTTCGTGGACCGGGGCACGAACCTGTGTCCCCTGCATCGGCAGGCGGACTCGCAACCACTGCGCCACCAGGGAAGCCCATTTGTAGATTTTTTGATGATGGCCATTCTGACCAGTGTGAGGTGATACCTCATTGTAGTTTTGATTTGCATTTCTCTAATAATTAGTGATGTTGAGCATCTTTTCATGTGCTTTTTGGCCATCTGTATATCTTCTTTGGAGAAATGTCTATTTATATCTTCTACCTTTATTTTTTTTTTTACATCTTTATTGGAGTATAATTGCTTTACAATGGTGTGCTAGTTTCTGCTTTATAACAAAGTGAATCAGTTATACATATACATATGTTCCCATATCTCTTCCCTCTTGCGTCTCCCTCCCTCCCACCTTCCCTATCCCACCCCTCTAGGTGGTCACAAAGCACTGAGCTGATCTCCCTGTGCTATGCGGCTGCTTCCCACTAGCTATCTACCTTACGTTTGGTAGTGTATATATGTCCATGCCTCTCTCTTGCTTTGTCACAGCTTACCCTTCCCCCTCCCCATATCCTCAAGTCCATTCTCTAGTAGGTCTGTGTCTTTATTCCTGTCTTACCCTTAGGTTCTTCATGACATTTTTTTTTCTTAAATTCCATATATATGTGTTAGCATACGGTATTTGTCTTTCTCTTTCTGACTTACTTCACTCTGTATGACAGACTCTAGGTCCATCCACCTCATTACAAATAGCTCAATTTCGTTTCTTTTTATGGCTGAGTAATATTCCATTGTATATATGTGCCACATCTTCTTTAATATTCATCTGTCGATGGACACTTTGGTAATTTCCATGTCCTGGCTATTGTAAATAGAGCTGCAATGAACATTTCGGTACATGACTCTTTTTGAATTATGGTTTTCTCAGGGTATATGCCCAGTAGTGGGATTGCTGGGTCGTATGGTAGTTCTATTTGTAGTTTTTTAAGGAACCTCCATACTATTCTCCATAGTGGCTGTATCAATTAACATTCCCACCAGCAGTGCAAGAGTGTTCTCTTTTCTCCACACCCTGTCCAGCACTTATTGTTTCTAGATTTTTTGATGATGGCCATTCTGACCGGTGTGTGATGATATCTCATTGTAGTTTTGATTTGCATTTCTCTAATGATTAATGCTGTTGAGCATTCTTTCATGTGTTTGTTGGCAGTCTGTATATCTTCTTTGGAGAAATGTCTATTTAGGTCTTCTGCCCATTTTTGGATTGGGTTGTTTGTTTTTTTGTTATTGAGCTGCATGAACTGCTTATAAATTTTGGAGATTAATCCTTTGTCAGTTGCTTCATTTGCAAATATTTTCTCCCATTCTGAGGGTTGTCTTTTGGTCTTGTTTATGGTTTCTTTTGCTGTGCAAAAGCTTTGAAGTTTCATTAGGTCCCATTTGTTTATTTTTGTTTTTATTTCCATTTCTCTAGGAGGTGGGTCAAAAAGGATCTTGCTGTGATTTATGTCATAGAGTGTTCTGCCTATGTTTTCCTCTAAGAGTTTGATAGTCTGGCCTTACATTTAGGGCTTTAATCCATTTTGAGCTTATTTTTGTGTATGGTGTTAGGGAGTGATCTAATCTCATACTTTTACATGTACCTGTCCAGTTTTCCCAGCACCACTTATTGAAGAGGCTGTCTTTGCTCCACTGTACATTCCTGCCTCTTTTATCAAAGATAAGGTAACCATATGTGCGTGGGTTTATCTCTGGGCTTTCTATCCTGTTCCATTGATCTATCTTTCTGTTTTTGTGCCAGTACCATACTGTCTTGATTACTGTAGCTTTGTAGTATAGTCTGAAGTCAGGGAGCCTGATTCCTCCAGCTCCGTTTTTCGTTCTCAAGATTGCTTTGGCTATTCGGGGTATTTTGTGTTTCCATACAAATTGTGAAATTTTTTGTTCTAGTTCTGTGAAAAATGCCAGTGGTAGTTTGATAGGGATTGCATTGAATCTGTAGATTGCTTTGGGTAGTAGAGTCATTTTCACAATGTTGATTCTTCCAATCCAAGAACATGGTATATCTCTCCATCTATTTGTATCATCTTTAATTTCTTTCATTGGTGTCTTATACTTTTCTGCATACAGGTCTTTTGTCTGCTTAGGTAGGTTTCTTCCTAGATATTTTATTGTTTTTGTTGTAATGGTAAATGGGAGTGTTTTCTTGATTTCACTTTCAGATTTTTCATCCTTAGTGTATAGGAATGCCAGAGATTTCTGTGCATTAATTTTGTATCCTGCTACTTTACCAAATTCATTGATTAGCTCTAGTAGTTTTCTGGTAGCATCTTTAGGATTCTCCTTGTATAGTATCATGTCATCTGCAAACAGTGACAGCTTTACTTCTTCTTTTCCGACTTGGATTCCTTTTATTTCCTTTTCTTCTCTGATTGCTGTGGCTAAAACTTTCAAAACTATGTTGAATAAGAGTGGTGAGAGTGGGCAACCTTGTCTTGTTCCTGATCTTAGTGGAAATGCTTTCAGTTTTTTACCATTGAGGACAATGTTGGCTGTGGATTTGTCATATATGGCCTTTATTATGTTGAGGAAAGTTCCCTCTATGCCAACTTCTGCAGGGTTTATATCATAAATGGGTGTTGAATTTTGTTGAAAGCTTTCTCTGCATCTATTGAGATGATCATATGGTTTTTCTCCTTCAGTTTGTTAATATGGTTTATCACATTGATTTGCGTATATTAAAGAATCCTTGCATTCCTGGAATAAACCCCACTTGATCATGGTGTATGATCCTTTTAAGGTGCTGTTGGATTCTGTTTGCTAGTATTTTGTTGAGGATTTTTGCATCTATGTTCATCAGTGATATTGGCCTGTAGTTTTCTTTCTTTGTGACATCCTTGTGTGGTTTTGGTATCAGGGTGATGGTGGCCTCGCAGAATGAGTTTGGGAGTGTTCCTCCCTCTGTTGTATTTTGGAAGAGTTTGAGAAGGATAGGTGTTAGCTCTTCTCTAAATGTTTGATAGACTTTGCCTGTGAAGCCATCTGGTCGTGGGCTTTTGTTTGTTGGAAGATTTTTAATCACAGTTTCAATTTCAGTGCTTGTGATTGGACTGTTCATATTTTCTATTTCTTCCTGATTCAGTCTTGGCAGGTTGTACATTTCTAAGAATTTGTCCATTTCTTCCAGGTTGTCCATTTTATTGGCATAGAGTTACTTGTAGTAATCTCTCATGATCTTTTGTATTTCTGCAGTGTCAGTTGTTAACTTCTCCTTTTTTATTTCTAATTCTATTGATTTGAGTCTTCTCCCTTTTTTTTCTTGATGAGTGGCTAATGGTTTATCAATTTTGTTTATCTTCTCAAAGAACCAGGACTTTTAGTTTTATTGATCTTTGCTATCGTTTCCTTCTTTTCTTTTTCATTTATTTCTGATCTGATTTTTATGATTTCTTTCCTTCTGCTAACTTTGGGGTTTTTTTGTTCTTCTTTCTCTAATTGGTTTAGGTGCAAGGTTAAGTTATTTATTCGAGATGTTTCCTGTTTCTTAAGGTAGGATTGTATTGCTATAAACTTCCCTGTTAGAACTGCTTTGGCTGCATCCCATAGATTTTGGGTCATCGTGTCTCCATTGTCATTTGTTTCTAGGTATTTTTTTTATTTCCTCTTTGAGTTCTTCACTGATCACTTCGTTATTCAGTAGTGTATTGTTTAGCCTCCATGTGTTTGTATTTTTTACAGGTTTTTTCCTGTAATTGATATCTAGTCTCATAGCATTGTGGTCGGAAAAGATACTTGATACAATTTCAGTTTTCTTAAATTTACCAAGGCTTGATTTGCGACCCAAGATATGATCTATCCTGGAGAATGGTCCATGAGCACTTGAGAAAAATGTATATTCTGTTGTTTTTGGATGGAATGTCCTATAAATATCAATTAAGTCCATCTTGTTTAATGTATCATTTAAAGCTTGTGTTTCCTTATTTATTTTCATTTTGGATGATCTGTCCATTGGTGAAAGTGGGGTGTTAAAAAGTCCCCTACTATGAATGTGTTACTGTCGATTTCCCCTTTTATGGCTGTTAGTATTTGCCTTATGTATTGAGTTGCTCCTATGTTGGGTGCATAAATATTTACAATTGTTATATTTTCTTCTTGGATCGATCCCTTGATCATTATGTAGTGTCCTTCTTTGTCTCTTGTAATAGTCTTTATTTTAAAGTCTATTTTGTCTGATATGAGTATTGCTACTCCAGCTTTCTTTTGGTTTCCATTTGCATGAAATACCTTTTTCCGTCCCCTTACTTTCAGTCTGTATGTGTCTCTAGGTCTGAAGTGGGTCTCTTGTAGACAGCAAATATATGGGTCTTGTTTTTGTATCCATTCAGCTAATCTGTGTCTTTTGCTGGGAGCATTTAGTCCATTTACATTTAAGGTAATTATCGATATGTATGTTCCTATTCCCATTTTCTTAATTGTTTTGGGTTCGTTGTTGTAGGTCTTTTCCTTCTCTTGTGTTTCCTGCCTAGAGAAGTTCCTTTAGCAGTTGTTGTAAAGATGGTTTGGTGGTGCTGAACTCTCTCAGCTTTTGCTTGTCCGTAAAGGTTTTAATTTCTCCATCAAATCTGAATGAGATCCTTGCTGGGTAGAGTAATCTTGGTTGCAGGTTTTTCTCCTTCATCATTTTAAATATGTCCTGCCAGTCCCTTCTGGCTTGCAGAGTTTCTGCTGAAAGATCAGCTGTTAACCTTATGGGGATTCCCTTATGTGTTATTTGTTGTTTTTCCCTTGCTGCTTTTAATATGCTTTCTTTGTATTTAATTTTTGAGAGTTTGATTAATATGTGTCTTGGCGTATTTCTCCTTGGATTTATCCTGTATGGGACTCTCTGTGCTTCCTGGACTTGATTAAGTATTTCCTTTCCCATATTAGGGAAGTTTTCAACTATAATCTCTTCAAATATTTTCTCAGTCCCTTTCTTTTTCTCTTCTTCTTCTGGAACCCCTATAATTCGAATGTTTGTGTGTTTAATGTTGTCCCAGAGGTCTCTGAGACTGTCCTCAGTTCTTTTCATTCTTTTTTCTTTATTCTGCTCTGCAGTAGTTATTTCCACTATTTTATCTTCCAGGTCACTTACCCGTTCTTCTGCCTCGGTTATTCTGCTATTGATCCCATCTAGAGTATTTTTTATTTCATTTATTGTGTTGTTCATCGTTGTTTGTTTCATCTTTAGTTCTTCTAGGTCCTTGTTAAATGTTTCTTGCATTTTGTCTATTCTATTTCCAAGATTTTGGATCATCTTTACTATCATTCTGAATTCTTTTTCAGGTAGACTGCCTATTTCCTCTTCATTTGTTAGGTCTGGTGGGTTTTTATCTTGCTCCTTCATCTGCTATGTGTTTTTCTGTCTTCTCATTTTGCTTATCTTACTGTGTTTGGGGTCTCCTTTTTGCAGGCTGCAGGTTCGTAGTTCCCGTTGTTTTTGGTGTCTGGCCCCACAGTGGCTAAGGTTGTTCAGTGGGTTGTGTAGGCTTCCTGGTGGAGGGGACTAGTGCCTGTGTTCTGGTGGATGAGGCTGGGTCTTGTCTTTCTGGTGGGCAGGTCCACGTTTGATGGTGTGTTTTGGGGTGTCTGTGGACTTATTATGATTTTAGGCAGTCTCTCTGCTAATGGGTGGGGTTGTGTTCCTGTCTTGCTAGTTGTTTGGCATAGGATGTCCAGCACTGTAGCTTGCTGGTCGTTGAGTGAAGCTGGGTGCTGGCGTTGAGATGGAGATCTCTGGGAGATTTTCGCCGTTTGATATTATGTGGAGCTGGGAGGTCTCTTGTGGCCCAGTGTCCTGAAGTTGGCTCTCCCACCTCAGAGGCACAGCACTGACTCCTGGCTGCAGCACCAAAAGCCTTTCATCCACACGGCTCAGAATAAAAGGGAGAAAAGTAGAAAGAAAGAATTAGTAGAAGAAGAATGAAAGAGAGAGAGAGGGAGGGAGGGAGGGAGGAAGGAAGGAGGGAAGGAGGGAAGGAAGGAAAAAAGAAAGAAAGAAGATAAAGTAAAATAAAATAAAGTAAGATAAAATATAATAATTATTAAAATAAAAAAATAATTACTAAGAAAAAATTTTTTTAAAAAACAGACGGATAGAACCCTAGGACAAATGGTGGAAGCAAAGCTATACAGACAAAATCTCACACAGAAGCGTACACATACACACTCACAAAAAGAGGAAAAGGGGGAAAAAATCATAAATCTTGCTCTCAAAGTCCACCTCCTCAATTTGGGATGATTCGTTGTCTAAAGGAGGAAAGGAAAGAAAGAAAGAAAGAAGATAAAGTAAAATAAAATAAAGTTATTAAAATAAAAAATAATTATTAAGAAAAAAATTGAAAAACAAAAAAAACGGACGGATAGAACCCTGGGACAAATGGTGGAAGCAAAGCTATACAGACAAAATCTCACACAGAAGCTTACACGTACACACTCATTAAAAGAGGAAAAGGGGAAAAAATCATAAATCTTAGTCTCAAAGTCCACCTCCTCAATTTGGGATGATTCGTTGTCTATTCATGTATTCCACAGATGCAGGGTACATCAAGTTGATTGTGGAGCTTTAATCCGCTGCTTCTGAGGCTGCTGGGAGAGATTTCCCTTTCTCTTCTTTATCTCACAGCTCCCAGGGCCTCAGCTTTGGATTTGGCCCCACCTCTGCGTGTAGGTCTCCGGAGGGCGTCTGTTCTTCGCTCAGACAGGACGGGGTTAAAGGAGCCACTGACTGGGGGCTCTGGCTCACTCAGGTGGGGGGGGAGGGAGGGGCACAGAGTGGGGGCGAGACTGCGGAGGCAGAGGCCGGCGTGACGTTGCACCAGCCTGAGGCGTGCCGTGCGTTCTCCCGGGGGAGTTGTCCCTGGATCCCGGGACCCTGGTAGTGGCTGGCTGCACAGGCTCCCTGTAAGGGGGGTGTGGATAGTGACCTGTGCTCGCACACAGGCTTCTTGGTGGCGGCAGCAGCAGCCTTAGCGTCTCATGCCCGTCTCTGGGGTCCGGGCTTTTAGCTGTGGCTCGCGCCCATCTCTGGAGCTCGTTTTTTCTTTTTTTGGAGCTCCTTTAAGCAGCGTTCTTAATCCCCTCTCCTCGCGCACCAGGAAACAAAAGAGGGAAGAAAAAGTCTCTTGCCTCTTTGGCAGGTCCAGACTTTTCCCCGGACTCCCTCCCGGCTAGCCGTGGCGCACTAACCCCCTGCAGGCTGTGTTCACGCTGCCAACCCCAGTCCTCTCCCGGTGCTCCAACCGAAGCCCGAGCCTCAACTCCCAGCCCTGTCCGCCCCGGCGGGTGAGCAGACAAGTCTCTCGGGCTGGTGAGTACTGGTCGGCACCGATCCTCTGTGCGGGAATCTCTCCCCGCTTTGCCCTCCGCATCCCTGTTGCTGTGCTCTCCTCCGCGGCTCCGAAGCTTTCCCGCTCCGCCACCCGCAGTCTCCACCTGCGAAGGGGCTTCCTAGTGTGTGGAAACTTTCCTCCTTCACAGCTCCCTCCCACTGGTGCCGGTCCCATTCCTATTCTTTTGTCTCTGTTTATTCTTTTTTCTTTTGCCCTACCCAGGTATGTGGGGGGTTTCTTGCCTTTTGGGAGGTCTGCGGTCTTCTGCCAGTGTTCAGTTGGTGTTCTGTAGGAGTTGTTCCACATGTAGATGTATTTCTGGTGTATCTGTGGGGAGGAAGGTGATCTCCACGTCTTACTCTTCCGCCATCTTCGAAAGAAGTCCCCATTTTTTGATTGGGGTTTTTTTTTTTTCTGATATTGAGCTGCATGAGCTGTTTGTATATTTTAGAGAAAAATCACTTGTCGGTCACTTCATTTGCAAATATTTTCTCCCATATTTTGGGCTTTCTCTTCATTTTGTTGATGGTTTCCTTTGCTGTGCAAAAGCTTCTAAGTTTAATTAGGTCCCATTTGTTTATTTTTGTTTTTTTTTCAATGATGATTCTGCTTTCCATTCTTAGTCCAGCTCCTATAGTAGAGTATGAGGTTGGTTACTTCCCTTGATAATACTGTATTTTTTCTTACTCTGACTGATACCTCTTGGAGGTTCTGGAGAAGTTAGGGAACTCTTCTTTGCCTCCTTTCATACTCACAAGAATATACTATACAGAAGGCTAAGCATTAAGTCTTTTTCAGTGCTGTCTTCTCTTAAACCTCTCTGAAGGAATATGTTCATCATATGTTTAGTATCCTGACTGCTTACTGTATTGTAGGCCTTCCACTCGGCTTGGTGGTGAGCTCATTATTGAGATAGATACATTGGGAAATTTTAAACAAATGTAATGTGGGCTTATGGGCAGATTGTATCTGAATCCCATGTAACAGACAAAGGAAGGGGGGTGACAGCTTTTGCCCTTGAGTTTTATTGAAAATCAGCTAATTTGCTCTTCTACTTCTTTTTACTTTCTTGTCCTCAGAACCTCAACCAGAACCCTCGGACTTTGCTGCCTAAGTTCTATGGACTGTACTGTGTGCAGGCAGGTGGTAAGAACATTCGAATTGTGGTGATGAACAATCTCTTACCACGGTCAGTCAAGATGCATATCAAATATGACCTCAAGGGCTCAACCTACAAAAGGCGGGCTTCCCAAAAAGAGCGAGAGAAACCTCTCCCCACCCTTAAAGACCTGGACTTCTTACAAGACATCCCTGATGGTCTCTTTTTGGATGCTGATATGTACAATGCTCTGTGCAAGACCCTGCAGCGCGACTGTTTGGTGAGTTTGTCACATTTCCTTCTCTCTCAGGCACCAGAAATCTCAGTCTGTAAAACAGCTTGGTCGTTCTTAGGCATCTAATCTGTGGGAGATGGGACTCTGTTCCTTAGCTCCATCTGTGCCAGACTTCATTTAAAATAACTTTTATATTAGATCCTTTATGCCTTTACATTTTTACTTTCTCCCCGTTTGTCTAACTCCCCTCCCGTCTTTTTTTTCTCTACCTGCTACCTGTCCTGGGCCTCATAAGCATACATTCTCCTTATTTTCATACCAGCACCATCATGGCTCAGTTTTTGATCCTGTCTGCCAAATCCAAATTTATATCTTAGAAGCTGAGTGCTGCTGAAAAAAATCACACAATACTGGCATCTCTACAGATTTATGATATCCACCCCTACCTGGGCCCTCAGTATTCCTCATCAATCCATTTCCTGTTCCTCCCAGAGATTGCACATGATTGGCACTCTCTTCAAACAGGTTTCTGACTCTCATCCCCCCAGCCTTGTTTCTCAACAAACTACCTCAACTTTCTATTCTGTACCATCCCTTTGTCCTGCCCCCATCATCACTTTATAAATGGATCTACACTTAACCATCCTTAATCTATATTTTCTTCCCAACTTGGTCGATTATTCCAGGTCAGTCCCTTTTGTGACCTAGATCCATTTCCTCCTGTTTCTCTAGGATACTGCTTCATCACTTACTTCCTTTCCCACCTCTGGCTTCAGCCTCAACTATTTTCTATCTATATACAAACAAGTTTATCTCTTTTTTATTTTAAGATTAAGAGAATGTTTTTCAATGTCTTCATTTAATGATGCCTCCATTTCTCTTTTCCCTTTCTCTTCTCCTATTCCTACCTCAACCCACCGTGTCCTGGCTTTTGCTCTCACCACTTCAATTGAACTGCTCTCTCCAATGACCACGTAGATGCCGAATAGAGAGTACTTCTCAGTCCTTCCTTGAATTTTCTGCAGTGTTTGACAGTTGATTGATTCCACTTTCTTTTTTTTTTGTTTTTTTTGCGGTACGCGGGCCTCTCACTGCTGTGGCCTCTCCCGTTGCGGAGCGCAGGCTCAGCGGCCATGGCTCATGGGCCCAGCCGCTCCGCGGCATGTGGGATCTTCCCGGACCGGGGCACGAACCTGTGTCCCCTGCATTGGCAGGTGGACTCTCAACCACTGCACCACCAGAGAAGCCCTGATTCCACTTTCTTAACATCTGTTGGTTTTTGTGACATCTTTCCCTACTGATTTTTCCACCCTTTTTTTTTTTTTTTTGGCAAACTGCTTTTGTAGGATTGTCATCTTCTATTCAGTCCATGATGTTATCCATCCTTGCCTTTCTTTGCTTACTCTGCATCTACTTCCAGGATAATGCCTATTTTAGTTTGGCTCTTTTGGTTGTGAGGACTGGAGACTTGGTGGAGCAGAGAGGTTTTTCAAACCACACATAAGAATCAGTCCTGGGCTTCCCTGGTGGCTCAGTAGTTGAGAGTCCGCCTGCCGATGCAGGGGACACAGGTTTGTGCCCCGGTATGGGAAGATCCCACATACCGCGGAGTGGCTGGGCCCATTAGCCACGGCCTCTGGGCCTGTGCGTCGGAGCCTGTGCTCCACGGCGGGAGAGGCCAAGAATCAGTCCTGAACTCTCTTTATCCCTTACTCTATCCACCTACCAAAACCCCCAAAGTGAGCTGCTGGAACTGGTGGAAATATACAAGGTTGAGAACTGTAGGAGACAATCCAGGCTCCTTAATATGACACATCAGACCTGTCATTGTCTTGCCCCTACCATCCTCTCTCTCGTGCCAAACACCTAGCCTTTGCATTTTATGTTCTAGCAACACCAAATTATACCTCCCTGCATGTAGCCTGCTGTTTCATGCTTCCAGGCCTTGGCATTCTTCTTTCCTTCCTTTATTTACTTGCATTTATTTTCTCTCTAATCGATCCCTCATAAACCTATTTATGTATGTCTCTGTAGTATTCCTCAATCATGTATGCACTTGCATTGTTACACATAGTAGACTGTATTGTTTTTATTTTTACATTAGTTTCCCTTTCTAAATTATAATATCCATGAGGACAGAAGCTCTCTTACGTATCTTTGTATCCACATAAGCAGGCACAGTGCCTACAGATGGTAAGGATTCAGCAAATAATGAACTGAAGTGAAGCTGGCCATATAAGGACCTGCCACAGATCTGCTCTGTCACAAAGTTTACTTTTACCAGACCCTCCTTGTGGATTTTTTAGAGCTCAAATATGTGTTTCTTCTTTCATTGAGAATATAATGCTCTTTTCATGAAGAGATACAAGGAAAGAACAAACAAAGAGGATCTTGTGGGCTAGGCCGTGGCCTAATTTGTATGTACTCTGGTGAAGGAAAGCTGAAGGGATATCAGTGAAGGGTGACCAGAGGAGGTCAATGTGCTGTTCTCCAAGGAGTAGGAGGAGCAAAGGCTGATCCTGTGGTTATAGCTCTGGAGGTTCGCTATCAAAAACAGTTAGATCAGGAAAGCTGTGAGATCCTGAAAAAAGATTCTCATACCTCCCAAGGCTCAGATCATGTTTTTTCCTTCCATTAGGTGCTGCAGAGCTTCAAGATAATGGACTATAGCCTCCTGGTGTCAATCCATAACATAGATTATGCACAACGAGAGCCTTTAGGCAATGAAGCACAATATTCAACTGACACTCGCAGACCAGCCCCCCAAAAGGCTCTCTATTCCACAGCCATGGAATCTATCCAGGGCGAGGCTCGACGAGGTGGCACCATGGAGACTGAGGACCAGTGAGTGGACTCGGGCGCTGGGAAGGAGTGCATAGGCTCAGAGCACTTTTTCTTGAGGGAGGGACGCAGCTTCTGAGAAGGAGTAGCCTTTATTCAGTAGTTAAGTCAATAGCTTTAATGCTTACAGAACTATAGGATGAGCTTTCCTAAGAATGTAAAAGGAAAGGAAGATGTCTTAAATTTGGGATTTGTACATCTGGGAAGGAGAACTATTCAAAATTAAGAGACTTTTTTTTTGGAATTTTAAAAATTTATTTATTTATTTATTTTAAAACAAACATATAATTTCTTTTTTTTGTTATTTTATTTTATTTTTATTTTATTTATTTTTTATTTTTGGTTGCACCGAGTCTCAGTTGTGGCAGGCAGGTCCTGAGTTGCAGCTTGATGGCTCCTTAGTTGCGGTTCACTGGCTCCTTTAGTTGCGGCACGTGTGCTCCTTAGTTGCGGCTGGTGGGCTCCTTAGTTTTGGCATGCAAACTCTTAGTTGAGGCATGCATGTGGGATCTAGTTCCCTGACCAGGGATCGAACCCACGTCCTCTGCATTGGAAGGCAGATTCTTAACCACTGTGCCACCAGGGAAGTCCCAAGACTTTTTTTTTTTAATTTTTGGCTGCGTTTGGTCTTCGTTGCTGCGTGCAGGCTTTCTCTACTTGCGGCGAATGGGGGCTACTCTTCGTTGCGGTGGACAGGCTTCTCATTGCGGTGGCTTCTCTTGTTGCGGAGCACCGGCTCTAGGTGTGTGGGCTTCAGTAGTTGCAGCACGCAGGCTCAGTAGTTGCGGCATGCGGGCCCCTAGAATGCATGGGCCTCAGTAGTTGTGGCACGTGGGCTCAGTAGTTGTGGCTCATGGGCTCTAGAGTGTAAGCTCAGTAGTTGTGGCACATGGGCTTAGTTGCTCCGCAGCATGTGGGATCTTCCCAGACTAGGGATCGAACCCATGTTCCCTGCATTGGCAGGCAGTTTCTTAACTACTGTGCCACCAGGGAAGTCCAAGACTTTTTAAAAAATGTTCACTCAGAGTCTTAGATGCACGCCTGCAAATTATATTAGAACTTCATCAAAAACAATTTATTATAGACTTCTTTATGGAAGGCGTCTTTGTTACCATCATGGATCAAGGAAGTGTAGTTACTAAAGTATCAAATGTCTTTTAAGTGGTTTCATTTTAAAGTATTCTTTACCATGACTCTCCAGAAGAGTGTCTCAGTGGGCATAAATTAAAATATGAAAGTACTGGGGAGGAATTCCTGGGCGGTCCAGTGGTTAGGACTTCGTGCTTTCACTGCCGAGAGCCCCGGTTCGATCCCTGATCAGGGAACTAAGATCCCACAAGCCTTGCAGCGCAGCCAAAAAAAAAAAAAAAAAGAGTAGAGTACTAAGAAAGTTTAGAGTTAATTGGGAGAGTATTCCTAAAATTGCTGAGTAGGGGTGATTTTTAGATTCTCTTCCATGGATTTGGGGTGGGAGAGGCAGGCAGGTGAGATTTGGAGAGAAAGAGGTTACAATACATAAGCCAAAGTTGGTGGGGCTGGGCGAAGTCTCTTGCTCTTCCCCAGCTTATGGAAGATGGGACTTCTAACTATGCTTAGGTCTCAGTTACATGTCCTGATCTGATTTGAGGTTAGCAGAAGCCTCTGCCTGCTAGACAAAAGATTTTCTTACTCTTTCCTTCTTGTCTTCCCCAGTATGGGTGGCATCCCGGCCCGGAATAGTAAAGGGGAAAGGCTGCTGCTTTATATTGGGATCATTGACATTCTTCAATCTTACAGGTGAGGAGCATATAGATCCTAGGGGTAGAGTGGATGTGGATTTACTCACATAGCTGTTTTAGATGGGTGTCACCAAATTCTTCCTGAAGCAAGAAGAGTAAGTTGCAGTCTGGCTGCTTGCTTCATTGGGTTTCAGATGGTTTTTTATTTCCTGATTATGCCTGTCTGTTGGCTTCCTTATCCCACCATCTCCCCAAACATAGCATACACCTCTGTGGAAAGCTGAGTCAGTCCTTAGAAGCACCAGGGTAGAAACGCCATCTCTCTGGCTTTTTGTGGAAGACCTGTGAGATGAGTCATACTCCACATTAGGATACAGCTGGAAACACATCCCTCCTTTCCATGGAGGAAAAACAAGAGGATCACTGTGTTCTGTGAAAAGCATTAGCCTGTGGAATTCAGGCAGTGGTGTGGTAGTGAAGGAAGAGCTGGAAATGTTAGACCCCAGTTTTGCTCCTGTAAGGTTTCAGGTACTAATGAGGACTGGACAGTACTTGACCCCCTTCCAGGTTTGCCCATCTGTCCCTCCAGCTCCCCTTTTACAATAAATATTCTTGTCCCTGACTTGCCGGGACATATTAACTACCCCTTTCTGAGGGGGGCAATAATCGACTTATCTAGAAACAGCTTCGATCTCCATGTGGAATAAGCACTACCTTGTCTGTTCTTTGGAAAGCCAGCATAATAGTGGGGGTGCTTTCCCAGTCTCTCTCTTTGCTACTGCGATTGCTCTTTTAACTCTGTAAAGTAGAAAACTATAAGGTCATTCGTTTAATGTTGAATGCATGATATACATTTTTCTTGTCAGGTTTGTTAAGAAGTTGGAGCACTCTTGGAAAGCTCTGGTACATGATGGGGTGAGTAGCAGTCAGCTAGAGGCTCTCCTCTTTCTGCCTCTCTCACTTCTGATTTGCCCCCTCAGTTTCCTCTTACCTTATTTCATTTGTGGGTTCTACCCTTCTGCTAGGCTCTCATCCTAGGGAAAAATGGCCCTTGGACCAGAGATCCTCTTGCTGGGCCTCCTCCTCTCTAACTCTGCAGCCATCTCTTTTGCTCTGCAGGACACCGTATCAGTGCATCGCCCAAGCTTCTACGCCGAACGGTTCCAGCGCTTCATGTGCACTACAGTGTTCAAGAAGATCCTCTGTAAGTGGCTTCTGCCAGATGACCCTCCAATGGCTCCCTTACTTCAAGAGATGGGGGGCAGGACACCTCTGTCAGGGAACTGCCAAAGCCAGAGGCTTCTCCTACTCTACCCACATCCCATGAGAGCTGCTGCCCATCCTTATGTCGGTCACTTTGTCTGTGTCAGTTGTTTCCAAGTTGCTGCTTTCCCCCTGGCAATCCCTACATGTGTCATTGAGGGGAGGGGCATTTCTGAGAAATTGGTGGGGTTGTAAAAATGTTTAGTTGCGGGTGTAGGACCCATGCCACAGGCTGAGATAGGCGAAGCTGGACTTTTATGGTCAGAGATAGGCAAGAATATTACCATATCCCCAAGGCCAGGAAGTTCTTAGATTAGGATCATAAGGTTGGAGAAGCACTTACTCATTTCTGCTTAGCAGGTGTTCTTAGTCTCTTCCCTCAACTTTCTTGGTTGGGAAGTGCCAATGTTCTTCTTTCCAAACCTTTCACGCTGCTGCCACTGGCAGATTCCAGCTCCTCCTTCCCATCTCTGTCTCCTCATCATAGGCATCAGTTGTCCCTCGGTGAGGCAGAGCGGACTTAGGCATGCCAAACAGTCTTAAGAAACATGGAAAAATCCTTTCAAAGTCTTTTCAAAGTGATATATAAACAAGTGTAAAGTATCACCGTCGTGCTGTGTGTGTAAGTGCTACAGGGATATAGAGTGAAAGGGTCATCTTTGTCTGGTTTAACTGAAGGATACTATTAAAGAACAAAGGAATTACAGAATAGGATACATGTCATCAGGCGGAAGCAAAGCCATTGAGGTTGCTTGTAGGAGGGGAGAGATATGTGTCTCCTTTCCTCTAGGTTCTCTGCTTCTTTTCCAAAGTGAAGTGGACTGAGATGCCCCCTCCTCTGAAGAGTAGTTCATAGAGCCCATCTTTGTTGACATTAACCCCTTTTCCTGCTTTGCAGAGGAACAACTTTGGGTTTGTGTTGGGGACGCTAGCAAGTTGTATCTATGTCTTGGTGACGGTTTCCGAGGTGGGTGCTAAGTAGGCTCTCTCTTTCCCTTTTGAAGTGAAGCCCTCTCCTTCCAAAAAGTTTCGGTCTGGCTCATCTTTCTCTCGGCGAGCAGGCCCCAGCGGCAACTCCTGCGTAACTTACCAGCCATCGGTCTCTGGGGAACACAAGGCACAAGTGACAACAAAGGCGGAAGTGGAGCCAGGTCAGCGCCAGGGTTGGGGTCCCCGTGTGATGGGGCACTCCCTCCCTTCCTTCTGAGTCCTTGTCTGCTTAGGACCTCTACTCCCCGTTCCTGTCCATGAAAATCCAAGTTGCTACATATTTTTTCCTATATTTTCCCCACCCCCTTTTCTCTTCTTTTTTATTTATTGATTTTCTTCCCCTTTCTTTTTTCCAGGCGTCCACTTCGGTCGTCCTGATGTTTTACCTCAGACTCCACCTTTAGAGAAAATCAGTGAGGTCTCGACTATTCCTGACCCCTATTTCTCACCTGTAGTTGGAGAGACTTTGCAAATGCTAACTACAAGGTTGGTTCCTTGGCCCCTTTCTCCATGTAATCTTCTCATCTCTCTCTTCAGGTCCTTGAGAACCTCCATAATTCTGTTTTTTCCAGAGACTATTGTTTGTCTTTTGCTCTTCACTAGATTTTTGCATGTTCATCTTCCTAAGAGCTCATCTTTAGTGATTTGGAAAAGTGTATCAACATCTCTGCATTTTTAGGGGGTGGTGGGAAGTCTTTATGTACAGACTTTTCTGGTATTCAATCAAAATACCCCAACTAATGCTTCATCTCCCGGTGAGTTAAGTGAGAATTCTTAGCTTAGGATTTAAGGCTGGAAAGATTCCCAGGCACTGAAGACAGTGAACAGTTAACTTTTCAAAAGGATCCAGTGTAAAGATTGTGATTTAATTTTTTGTTTTTGGTGTGTTAATCATCTCATTACATCATAATATATTACCCCAGAACTTAGTGACTTAAAATAACAAACATATATCATAGTTTCTGTGAGTTAGAAATCTGGGTGCAGCTTAACTGGGTCCTCTGGCTCAAGGTCTTTCATGATAGTGAAGCTCTTTGTCCACAGCTAGGCTCATCTGAAGGCTCAACTGAGAGGCTTCACTTCTAAGCTCATTTATGTGGTTTTTGACAGGATTCAGTTTCTGGTGAGTTGCTGGACTGAGGGTTTTGTTTCTTGCTGACTGTTTTCTGCGGGCCTCCCTCAGTTCTTTGCCACATGAGCCCCTCCATAGGACAACTAAGAACATGGCAGCTCGCTTCCCTTAGCATGAGCAAGTGACAGTGCATGCACCTAAGCAGAAGCCACAGTCTTTCATAACCAAGTCTCCTATTCTGCATTCTAGTCACTTAATCTAGCCCACACTTGAGGAATGAATTACCTAAGAGTGTATCAGGAAGCAGCGATCACTGTGGACTGTGAAACTAAAGAGACAGGCTATCTTCTCCCCACACACCCAGCATACAATGATGAGACAAACAGTAGATAATCTCTTCACACATTCCTATATAAAAAAGGGAGAATGGGAGGCACAGAGGAGTCTGATCCATAGCTAGTCTAAACCCCAGCAAATGTTGGAGTTTCTTTTATCAGGTCTCAAAGCATGAGAATAATTCGTGGCTCTTGGCTCTACCTTTGGGACTCTTGGTTTTGCCTTTTGAGTCTTCCTTTTTCATGAAAACTACAATGTGTTTGCAGCTGAGTAATTTTCTCAGCCTGCTTCTTGCCAGAATTTTGGGGATCCAGTGGTCTCTTTTCATTGTGTACTATTTCTGTCCCTTTCAGTCCAAGCAGGACAGTGTTTCTGCTGCTATAATACCCTCAAAGATTTTGTGGGCCTCCTATGAATCTCATTGGGATTCACGCTATTAGACGGAAGCCACAAATACCTTCTTGATAAGCTCTATGCTTCTTAGAGATCCTGTTAAGTTGAGAGGATCTGAGAGACATACCCTTAATCTTTTGAATCACCTTTTGTATGACTGAATAGTACTTTGAGTTCTTAACAGATGTTTTACAGTCATACCCTTGGCTTCATCTGTAGACCACATTTTCCTGGCAGTGCCTTAGATTTTATCCATTTCTTAATTTTAGCATTATTTGCTATCTGGAGAGGCTCAGAATTTTCAAAACCATCAAGTCTTGGCTTCCTTTTGTTTAATAGTCCTCCCCTGAACTTACTTTTCTTCTCTCATATTTTAACTATAAGCGTTAAGAAGAAACCAGGTGGCACCTTCAGCACTTGGTTTAGAAATCTCCTTAGCCAGATCACCCAGTTCATGAGGCACGTATTCTACTTTTCACATAACTGTAGGTGACATTGTTGCTAAACTTTGTTTCACTACATTGCAAAGATCCCCTTTCCTTCAATTTTTAATAAGATTTTTTTCACTTTAAGCTCTTACTGGCAATCCCCTTAAAGTCCAGAATTCTACAGTATATTCAGGGCACTTTTAAACTTTCACTAAAACTGTCCTCAAACCCAGTTCCCTCTTCCAGAGCCACTTCCACATTTTAGATTTTTATTACAGCAGTACTTCACTTCCAGGTACAAAAATATCTATTGTGTAACAAATTACCCCAAATTTTAGCAGCTAAAAACAACAAACATTATTATCTCAGATATAATGTAGCTTAAGAATCTGGGTGTAGCTTAGCTGGGTGCCTTTGGCTTAAAGTCTCTCAGGAGGTTACAGTGAAGCTAGTAGCCAGCAGTGTGGTCTCATCTGAAGGCTCGCCCAGGGGAGGATCAGCTTCCAAGCTTATCTATGTGGTTGTTGGCAGGATTCAGTTTCTTGTAGGCTATTGGGATAAGGGCTCAGTTCTTTGTTGGCTGTTTGCCAGTTCCCTCAGTTCCTTGTCACATGGTCCTTTCCATAAGGCAGCTCACTGCATGGCAGCTAGCTTCCTCAGAGCAAACAAGTGAGAGAGCAGGTACCCAAGAGGAAGCTATAGTCTTTTTGTAGCCTAATCTCAGAATTGACTTTACATCTCCTGTGGTGCATTCTGTTCACTAGAAGAAAGTCACTAAGTTCAGCCCACACTCAAGAGGAGAAAATTACACAATGGCATGACTATCAGATGGCAGTGTTCATTGGGTGCCTACCACACCTGGGGATTGAAGAAGGTAGAGGAGGGTGTTAGGAAATATTTTAAAGAAGTCAAGACAAAAAAGTAAATAGTTAATTAAAACAATGTGCTTCCAAATCTGGTAGCTTCTTAGCCCCTTCTTTTTGAATCCTAAATTGATTCCCAATGAAATGGAGAAGTAGTATGAGATTTGACCTGAGAGTCCCTTTTCTCATTTATTTACTAATTCTTCTTTCTGCCTCCATTTTTTCCCCCCTCCTGTTAGCTCAACCCTCTTGGAAAAGCATGAAGTTCCAGAGTCAGAGTTCATCCATGTAAGTGTCTGGGATGTGGGGGAGGTGGATGCTTTGGAAGGGTATAAAGAGCATCACTGATGGAGTGGAGCAGCAACATAATTGACAGGGTTAGGGGGACTCGGCGCCCCCCTAAATCTTACTTAAAAAAATTTTTTTTCTGATACCTTGTACTTGGAAGCTGAGACTGAACTAGAAGGAAACTTGAATTCCTTTCCTGCCTCATCTCATACTGCACATCCTTAACTTTAAACCCTTTCCCTTTTCCAGTGAACAAAAATCCTCAGAAGACCTGGAGCAAGATTCTACCATCTCTGTGATCCCAAGATGTCAGCCCTTGACCCAGCAATGCTGAGTTTTCTTTTACTTGGTCATCAAAAAAAGTGTAATGGAGGCTAAGGGAGCTCTCCGTCTCCTCCCTGAAGAAGAACCTCTTCTACTTCGCCTTCCTCATGAATGGGCATTAGTGCCTCGGACAGTTGAGGACAGCGGCATCCTCTCTACTCCTGAGCTGGGTGGCACAGGTTTTCTACTAGCCAGCCTTCCTTCCACAACTGAATTGTTTTCAAACCCCCATTCTTCCTGTTGGAAGTGGGGTTGTTGGACTTGGTGGTTTTCTTCCCCCTCATCTACCTTTCACCAGGAGCTGGACTCTTAATTTCCTCAGGACAGACTGGCTGGTACATTATCCCAACCTTAGCTCTTTTTCTGTGGAAGAAGACCCCTGTACTCTTTTTTTTTTTTTTTTTTTTTTTTTTGCGGTATGCAGGCCTCTCACTGCTATGGCCTCTCCTGTTTCAGAGCACAGGCTCCGGACGTGCAGGCTCAGCGGCCATGGCTCACGGGCCCAGCCGCTCCGTGGCATGCGGGATCCTCCCGGAGCAGGGCACAAACCTGTGTCCCTCGCATCAGCAGGCGGACTCCCAACCACTGCGCCACCAGGGAAGCCCGTCCACCCTGTAATCTTTGTAAAGGTGTTTTGGGGGGTAAGGGTGTTTAACCACCTCCCAGCCGCCTTCTTTTGGTTCCTTAAAAAAGGAAAAGAAAAATAGCACACAATTTCAAGCCAGACAGTTTCAGATCAGAACTCTTTAAGTATTGGTGAGATGCATATTCATAGGGTTCCCTCAGAAGAGCCCTGGTGTTTGAGAAACAGAAGCTGCTCTGCCAGGAGCAGCTCCTCTTTAACTCCTCCTCTCTTAATGAATTTCTGAAAGCTGAAGGAATGGAGAGAGTGGGACATGGGGTAATCTTTACCCCTTTTGTTAAACAGTGGGGCAGTCATAGGGGTAAAAGGTCAGAACCCTTCCTAGGCAGGACCCTACTCACGGCCAGGCCATAATGATTATTACTGTTTTGCAATTTGAAATGTATTCTGCTTGTTTTTCTAAATATGAAGACTTATCAAATGAATTTTAGATTCTTCTCCAAAGGAGATTTCTTCCTTGCTCTTACCACCTTTTCCAACAGCGTTCTGCTGTTCATGGAGCTGAGATGGAGAAGGGGACACCTGTGTCTGTTTAACAGGTAGTCCATAACTGTGAGGCTAGAGAATATTCTCTTAAACTCATGGAGAGCCAGCAGATTCTTGCCTTAGTGAGGTCATTGCTGTGCCACATGCCCTGCCACCTCTCTTCATGCAGAGAACGTGGAAACGGGCTGTGTAATCCCTCTCCTTCCCATGTTCTCCATCTGATCCTCCTCCCCCCTGTCAGGGGAAGAAGGGGGCCTGGCATCTCAGGCAGATTGTTGAATCCCCATCCTGTCCCCTCTCCATCCCACCCTGCCTTGATAGTAGGTTAGCTCATACCCCGAGTAACTGTCTATATTAGACACCCCCAGCCAGTTTCTGGCTGCCTGTCTTTGCTGCCATGTTCTTTTTTACAAGAAGAAAAGAAACAATTCTTGCTATTTTTTTTTCATAATTTACTATTTATGATGTATTTAAGTGTTTTATTCAGGACAGAGTTCTGTAGGGGGTGGGAGGGAATATTTGAGGGAGGCTGGGTCTTAGGGAAGGGAATGAGGAATCAACATTTTTATGAAGTGTCACTATTTGCCTCTACTTTGTATTGTTCAGAAATGGCAAATACAATATAAAAGTGATAAATACCTGGTTTTAATGTATTAAACTTTAATCAGTTATTTAGACTTCTTGCTTCTTCCTGGTTCTTTTTCATATACCATCTGCTCCACCCTCCTACCTCAGGCTCAGTTTTGTTCATGTTACCCTGAACAAATGCATCCTTTCCAGTTTTCCTCACTCCAATTTCAGTCTAACTCAGGCTGAGAGAAATGGCTTCATTCATTACCTTCTGGTCACCTCCTCCGTCTTAACAACTTACACTTGACAAGGAAAAGCTGTGAATGAATAGGAAGGGAATTAATGTGGGTCTGTTGCCTAGGGATTTGGGGACCCATAGCTCAAAATTCTACTCAGGTTTAGGAGGAAAGGAGAGGGACAGTGGGAAAAGCAAGCTTGAGGTTGGTTGGCCCTAGGATTCTCTGCCTTTCCTTCCCTTGACCTGGCCCCAGGGTGTCACTCCTAGAAAAGCATAGAGACTGCTTTCCTCAGCTATGTGTTTTTCTCTTCTGTGAGGTTGAGCTTAGGCTATTTTACTGGAATGGGAAACTAGACAAAAGGGGATGTTCTAAGGCGGTGGGGGAGATTTGGAGAGAAACAAACTAAAAAATGTTCCTTTCCACACCACTATTCCCTACCTTGTTAAGGTCATTCTACAAATATTTATGCAGCAGCTAATGAGCAAGAGCCATGAATGCACTGGGCAGTTGAAGGTCAAAAGAAGTAATTGACCTTCAAGGGTTTATAGTGTCCAGGAGGAGCACACACATACGTGCACACAAAAACAACATGTTAGATGTGATACAGTTAAGGATTTCAGTTCTCTGAAAGAATGATACAGCATATAAAGGTCAAAGAAGATGAGAGATTATTGTGGGCCTGAAGTGTTGGGGAAAGTTTCACTTGAGCACAAGGGCCTAGAGGTATGAGAATGATCTGTTCTAGAGAACAAGGAAGAGATCATGGTGAAAGCAATGGTGGAGGGAGACCTGAGTGAGAATATTGGAATAAGTATAGGTGGAGGCAACACTGGAAACCTGACTGATAAAAGCTGAGGGATTTTTATTTTAAACTAGGCAATGGGGAAGGATAGAACGTTTTTGTCCGTAAGTGGGACATGATCAAAACAAAATTCCGAAACTAATCTGTTGACAAAGTTCTATCACAGTGGATAGAAAAAGCAGACAGTTTAGATTGTAATAATTTAGGTGTGAGGTGATGTGCGTCTAGGATGATGGTGGTATCAACTGGAGAGGAAGGGAGAGAATTGTGATGGTAATAAAAAGGAAAACAACTTTATGATAGAACAAGTAATTGGAATAAAGGAGGAATTGGGTATTCTCAAAGTTTTGAATTTGAGTTTAAGCCACAGGCTCAGCCCTCCTTTAGGCTGGGTAAGGAGAAGACTTCTTCCCAAAAAGGAATTGAATCTGAACATGTGGTAGGGAAAAAATGATCTTTCTGCTACCCTTACCTCATCACTCTTTTTAAAAACAAAAAAAACAAACATCTTTATTGGAGTATAATTGCTTTACAATGGTGTGTTAGTTTCTGCTTTATAACAAAGTGAATCAGTTATACATATACATATATCCCCATATCTCTTTCTTCTTGCATCTCCCTCCCTCCCACCCTCCCTATCCCACCCCTCTAGGTAGTCACAAAGCACCGAGCTGATCTCCCTGTGCTATGTGGCTGCTTCCCACTAGCTATCGATTTTACATTTGGTAGTGTGTGTATGTCCATGCCACTCTCTCACTTTGTCCCAGCTTACCCTGCCCCCTCCCACTGTCCTCAGGTCCATTCTCTAGTACGTCTGCGTCTTTATTCCTGTCCTGCCCCTAGGTTCTTCATAACCATTTTTTTTTTTTAGATTCCATATATATGTGTTAGCATAAGGTATTTGTTTTTCTCTTTCTGACTTACTTCACTCTGTATGACAGACTCTAGGTCCATCCATCTCACTACAAATAAATCAATTTTGTTTCTTTTTATGGCTGAGTAATATTCCATTGTATATGTGCCACATCTTTATCCATTCATCTGTTGATGGACACTTAGGTTGCTTCCATGTCCTGGCTATTGTAAATAGAGCCGCAGTGAACATTGTGGTACATGACTCTTTTTGAATTATGGCTTTCTCAGTAGTGGGATTGCTGGGTCGTATGGTAGTTCTATTTTTAGATTTTTAAGGAACCTCCATACTGTTCTTCATAGTGGCTGTATCAATTTACATTCCCACCAACTGTGCAAGAGAGTTTCCTTTTCTCCACACCCTCTCCAGCATTTATTGTTTCTAGATTTTTTAATGATGGCCATTCTGACTGGTGTGAGGTGATACCTCATTGTAGTTTTTTTTTTTTGCATTTTTTTTGTTTTGTTTTTTTGTTTTTTTTAACCGGTATACAGGCCTCTCACTGTTGTGGCCTCTCCTGTTGCGGAGCAGAGGCTCCGGACACGCAGGCTCAGCAGCCATGGCTCACGGGCCCAGCCGCTTCACGGCATGTGGGATCTTCCTGGACTGGGGCGCGAACCCGTGTCCCCTGCATCGGCAGGCGGACTCTCAACCACTGCGCCACCAGGGAAGCCCCCCTCATTGTAGTTTTGATTTGCATTTCTCTAATGATTAGTGATGTTGAGCATCCTTTCATGTGTTTGTTGGTGATATAGATATCTTCTTTGGAGAAATGTCTATTTAGGTCTTCTGCCCATTTTTGGATTGGGTTGTTTGTTTTTTTTATATTGAGCTGCATGAGCTGTTCGTAAATTTTGGAGATTAATCCTTTGTCAGTTGCTTCATTTGCAAATATTTTCTCCCATTCTGAGGGTTGTCTTTTCGTCTTGTTTATGTTTTCCTTTGCTGTGCAAAAACTGACCCTGAATAGCCAAAGCAATCTTGAGAAAGAAAAACAGAGCTGGAGGAATCAGGCTCCCTGACTTCAGACTATACTACAAAGCTACAGTAATTAAGACAGTATGGTACTGGCACAAAAACAGAAATATAGCTCAATGGAACAGGATAGAAAGCCCAGAGATAAACCCACGCACATATGGTCACCTTGTTTTTGATAAAGGAGGCAAGAATATACAATGGAGCAAAGACAGCCTCTTTAATCGGTGGTGCTGGGAAAACTGGACAGCTACATGTAAAAGAATGAAATTAGAACACTCCCTAACACCATACACAAAAGTAAACTCAAAATGGATTAAAGACCTAAATGTAAGGCCAGACACTATAAAACTCTTAGAGGAAAACATAGGTAGAACACTATGACATAAATCACAGCAAGATCCTTTTGACCCACCACCTAGAGAAATGGAAATAAAAACAAAAATAAACCAATGGGACCTAATGAAACTTAAAAGCTTTTGCATACCTCGTCACCCTTCAACATACTCAGGCAGCTGCTGAGTGGGTGCACTAGATGGTCAGAGGGTCCCTCTAGTGGTGGGTAGCAGCTACCACTTATTCTGCAGCTGTACCCTGCCATCTGTATTCAGATGCAAGTAGGGCCTGTTGCAAAAATGAGGGAAATCAAAACCATAGGATTATAAAGCTGGAAATCCTGGTCTAATGTTTTACTCTTAAGCATGTCAATCTCAGCTATTCTGAAAGTTATTTACCGCAGTTGGAGTCTCATTCACTCTTTAAACAAAGATTAGCCAGTTAAAATAGATTTCAGATTATCCTCTTCATTCTTGGGAATTCCCTGGTGGTCCAGGTTTAAGACTCTGCGCTTCCACTGCAGGGGGCCCGGGTTTGATCCCTTGTTGGGGAACTAAGATATCGCAAGCTGCATGGCACAGCCAAAAAAAATAAAGGGGCGTCTTGTTTTTAAAGGAAAAAAAAAAGCTGTTCATTCTTTAGTTTTTCAAAGACACAAAAACAGTTCAATATCATCTCCTGTAAAATTACTTCTTAAAAGTTCATTAAAGAGCATGAGTTATTTCTAATTTCTCCTCTTTTTTTTTTTTTTTTTTTTTTTTGCGGTACGCGAGCCTCTCACTGTTGTGGCCTCTCCCGTTGCGGAGCACAGGCTCCGGACGCGCAGGCTCAGCGGCCATGGCTCACGGGCCCAGCTGCTCCGCGGCATGTGGGATCTTCCCGGACCGGGGCACGAACCCGTGTCCCCTGCATCGGCAGGCGGACTCTCAACCACTGCGCCACCAGGGAAGCCCTCTCCTCTTTTTTTTACAAAAAATTTTATTATGGAAATTTCCAAACCAAAAGTAGAGTATAGGAAACTGACATGTATGCATCACCCAGCTTCAATAATTGTCAACACAAATAAGGCCAATCTGTTTTATGTATACTTTCTACCCCACCCCTCCTTTCTCTCTGCACCTCCAAAGGATTAAGTTAAATCGCAGACATCATATCCGTTCATGCATAAATACCTCAATATATATAACTCAAGAGATAAGGGCTCTTTTTAAACATAACAACATTATCATGCCTTTAAAAATTGATAATTCCTTAATAATACCCAGGCAGTGGTCAATGTTAGCCAATTGTCTTACAAATGAATTTTTTTTGGCTGTGCTGTGAGGCTTGTGGGATCTTATTTCCCTGACCAGGGATCGAACCCGTGCCCTCGGCAGTGAAAGTGCAGAGTCCTAACCACTGGACCACCAGGGAAGTCCCGAAGTGAATTTTTACAGATAGTTTTTTTTTACCCCAATCTCTCTTGTACTCACTCCAAGTTTTTACCCTGACCACCCAACTGAAACATCTTTTATTAAGGTCGCTGATGACCTCAGTGTTGCTAAATATATCAGTCCTCATCTTACTTGACATGTCAGCAGCATCTGACAGTTTATTGCTCTTTGAAATACTTTTCTTCATTTAGCTTCTGGGATACTATGTGTTTTCTCCCGGTTGTCCTTACCAAGGTGCTACACTGCTCCATCTCCATCCTCTTTTCTGGTTCCTCCTTTCCTCTCTAACCTCTAAATATTGAAATGTCCAGGGTTCAATCATAGGCCCCCTTCTTTTAGTCTACATTCACTCCCTAGGTAATGTTTTAAAGTTTTAAAGGCCCTGTATAATTTGTCAAACACCCCTGTCACCTCATGATTAGCTAAAAACTTCCAAATTTCTATCTCCAGCCCAGATCGTTTTTCTGAACTGCAAACTCATATATCTACCCACTTACTTGACATCTACATTTAGGTGTCTAACAGGCATCTTAAATCTAACATGTCCAAAGCTAAATTTCTGGTTCCTGCCCTTCCTAGCCCATCTTCAGAAATAGTGCCTCCATTCTTGTAGTTGCTTAGAATCAACTATAGTGTTTTCCTTAACACTCCTGTTTCTTACATCCTCCAACAAATCCACTGGCAAATTTTCTAAGTTTTGTATCGTATGACATACTCAAAATCCATCCATATGTCACTATTTTCACGTCTTGTTACCACCCTACAATAAGCCACCAGCATACCTGATCACTGAAGTAGTCTGCTAACTGGTCTATATCCTGTTCTTTTCCCCCCACAGTCTGTTCTCAATGCAGCAGCCAGAGTGATCCTCTTCTGAAAATTTCCAACAGCTCCTATCTCAGAGTCCTTAAAATAATCTTTGCAACTGTACATGATTCAACCTTTCCACTCCCTTTGCCTCTCTGGCCTCATTTCTTCTCTCTCTCTCCCTCTACTCCAGCCTTCATGGTCTTAAGTACACTCTTGCCTCAGGGCATTTGCACTTTCTCTTTCCCCCAGGTATCCTTCAGGTCTCTTTTCAACTGTAAGTCTTCCCTAATATTCTGTTTATATAAAAAGGAAAACACATCCATCCTAGTTTTATCATTTGACAATATATTTACTTATTGGTTTATTATCTGCCTTCCCCATAGAATACAAGCTCCACAAGGGCAGACTTTATTATGTTCCCTTCCAAGTTCTCTACATCGTGTAGCTCCTTTTCAAAAAAATGTAATTCTTGTCTTGTTTTTAAAATATTTTGTTTATGTTTGAACTTGTCACTAATTATTTTTCTGTGCTTTCTTATTTTTCTTCCCTTTGCTGTCTACTATCCTTGTCTATGGTTACAGTGACAGGTTTTGGTTTTTTTTTTTTTTTCTCTAGTGATACAGAGATTTAACTCCTACCAGCTGTGATGGTTACCAATAACTTTTGAACATATCCGTTAAAACTTTACCAACATTTAGGTAATATCTACAACACACTTGCCATCTCCATCTACTATCTACCATCTCTGTAGTCATGCCTTGGTCCCCCGCTCCTTTCCCCGCTTCCTTCAAGATAGAGACCTGGAATTTTCGGTTTTACTTTGGTGTGTGTGTGTGTGTGTGTGTGTGTGTGTGTGTGTGTGTAGGGGAAGGTAGGCCAAGGCATTTATTTGTTTATTTTAGTTTTGGCCGCGCGGTGGCATGTGGGATCTTACTTCCCTGACCAGGGATGGAACCTGTGCCCGCTGCAGTGGAAGCGCAGAGTCCTAACCACTGCAGGAAATTCCCAGCCAAGGCATTTTTTAATGTAATTCTTGATTAAGAAACCAAAACGGTTGACTAGGTTGTCTCCCATCCTTTGGGAGATTAGTTAAAATTACTGATTCGTCAAACTTTTTCTGCATTCCTACCATGTGTCAGGCTATGTAGTGGACTCAGGGATAGCAGAGATTGCCACCTTTCCTGCCTTAATGCAGTGGGAAAGATAGATACACAAGCAAATGCAATTCAGGGGCATAAGGGCTTAGTAGTTTGATGAACAAAGTGCCATGGGGAACAGAGTGAGCTGGAAAGTCACTAGTCATCCCACCACTTTTTAAAAATGCTGGAACAGACATAGCCACAGAACTTTCAAAGGTTCCTCCACAGCTTCTCTTAGATCCTGTCGGCAGGGAACCCCACCAGAAAACCTGAACGGCAGGGCAGGTGGAGGTGGGACCCTCTTTTTCACGTTATCTCGCCTCTCCCCCAACACCCACCCGCCCGAAACGTCCCTTTTATTTTGGCGGCGCCTACAACTCCCAGAACGCAACGCGGAGGATGGAGGCGGAACCAGCTGGCGGAGCTGAGATCAGTGATTGGTGATGAGCGCTGGGCCAATTGGAGGAGTTGTTGTTAGGTGGTCCAGGAGAACCGGTCGGGGAGGCAGGAAGGCGGCAAGATGGTGTTGGAAAGCACTATGGTCTGGTGAGGAGCTACCTCGGGCCCCCGTGGGGAGAGGGACTGGGTCGGCGGCACGTGTAGCTCGGAGGCCGGGCGGACCTCGGGTGGGTGAGCGCGCCTGATGGGCGAGATGAGGCCTTGGGCCGGGAGGGAAGGAGCCCCATCGACTCCCTGAGTCATCCCGGGGCCCCGGAGGTAGTTCCCGGAGGACAGGCCCGGGGTACTCCCCTTAACCCTCAATCCGCGGACAGTCATTGATCGGCCCTGCTGCCTTTCTCTATTCCAGCTTCGTCTTCTCTAGCCCAGCTCAGGCCTGTCTTTAGCCAGAGTCCTTCTCGGACTCATCGTGATAGTCTTCTGCCCTTCTCTCTTCTTAGAATGATGGATGTTAGAAAGAGAGATGATAAATCCCTTCCCCGCCCCATTCAGTCTCTAACTCCATTGCCTTTCCCTGTATCATCTTCAGAGGTACTCTTTATAGCTTGCTTTCTAAGTGTCAGACATTTAATTTACTTTATCTGCCTTAAACCTCGCAGTACTTCAAGGTGAACATCCCTCCCTTTTGCAGATGAGGATACCAAGTCTCGGCAATTTTAAATGACTTATACAAAGTCACACAGCTAATTAAGTGGTGAAGCCAAGGTTTAAACCCAGGATTATCTGACGCAGAGGCTCTTATCCAGTGAGCTAGCTCTCTTCATCAGTCTCAGACATGGCTGAGTAGCTATTGGGAGTCAGATTTGCAAGTCTGATTTGCAAAAGTCAAACTTTTGCAAGGTTTCAAGAGTTTCTTCTAAGTGTGAGCATAGAATAAAAACAGAATAGTACACAAACACACACAAATCTCCAATTGCATGGAACAGACACCTAGGAGTTTTCTTTTTGCCGGGAGGATAGCGTTGCCAGATAACATGTTGGATGCCCAGTTAAATTTGAATTTCACATAAACAATAGTTTTTAATATCAAAAAGTGGCTATAAGTGTGTCACAAATATTGTGTGGGGCATACTTATACTAAAAAGTTTTTGTTCATCTGAAATTCAAATTTAACTGGGAGTCCTATATTTTCGTTTGCTAAATATGGCAGCCTGTGGGAGAGAGCATATTAAGAGTAGAAAGAGGACAGGATTTGGAATCCAAAAACCTGTGTTTTTAGTACTTACCAGCTGCATGTTCTTGAGAATGTAGTAAATCTCTCACTTTATCTATAAAATGGGACTATAATAGTAACATCTACTTGTAGCACAAGTAGGCAAAATGTAGGTCGTGGTGGTCTGTAAACTGTACAGCACTGTACATCTGTTAGTTGCCATGGTACTTGAGTCCTCAAGAAAGAATTTAAGAAGGGCCTTGAAGGGACTTAGACAAATGTTAAGGAGAGGCCATTACGAGTAGCGAGAAGGGCATAAAGAAAGCTGCTGAAGTGTAAATTATCAAGGCATGTTTAGGAAGTAGGAAATAGACTAGTATGACTTTATTATTAGGTTGTTGGTTTAAGGTAGTTCCTTTTTTTAGAGAAAGGTAGATACCACCAGGTAGAAGACCACAAATGTCAGGCTGAGGAGGTTGAGTTCCGTCCTGTATCCTTCAGTACAGGACTACTGAAAAAGTTCTGAGGTTGGTCGAGGCAGAGCTGTATACAAAATGGAATTTAAGAATATTGATCTGGTTTGACGTATAGGAGGAAAGATTAGGTCCAGAGAGACGTATTGGTGGCGTATTGTACTAGCCCGGCCTTAGAATAATGGTGAGAGCCACTCCTTTTCTCATGCTTTGCTGTGCATCAGAATTCACTGGAGGAGCGTATTAAAAAATTGTGTATATTTGACTCTACTCTCAATCTTCTGAATCAGACACCCAGCCAGGGAAGTTTAGGCATCTGTATTCTTTTTTTTAAATGAAGGCTTTATGGAATAGCTGAATAATATCATAAGCCCTTTCTGATATGATTTTTTTTTTTTTTTTTGCGGTACGTGGGCCTCTCACTGTTGTGGCCTCTCCCGTTGCGGAGCACAGGCTCCGGACGCGCAGGCTCAGCGGCCATGGCTCATGGGCCCAGCCGCTCCATGGCATGTGGGAACTTCCCAGACCGGGGCACGAACCCATGTCCCCTGCATCAGCAGGTGGACTCTGAACCACTGCGCCACCAGGGAAACCCTGATATGAATTTTTGTTGGGAAAAATAACACACCATTGCACAAAAGTAGTCACAGGAAATACATATATTATTCCATTCATATAAAGTTCAACATTGGGAAAATTAAACAGTACACTTTTTGGAGATGCATACATAGTTGTGAAGGCATCTGTGTTTTTAACAGTGCCAGCACCACCATCACCCTCCAAGTGGTTCTGATGCACGCATGACAGTGTGAGAACTACCGCCATGTTCTGCACTGTGAGTTCTCCCTCCCTCTCAGGCCCCGCTTCCTCTGACACCTTCCTTCCACCCTCATCCATCCGCTGGTCTTGCCCACAGTCTTTATTTTATTTTATTTATTTATTTTTGTTTGTGTTGGGTCTTCGTTTCTGTGCAAGGGCTTTCTCCAGTTGCGGCGAGCGGGCCTCTCACTGTCGCGGCCTCTCCCGTTGCGGAGCACAGGTTCCAGACGCGCAGGCTCAGTAGTTGTGGCTCACGGGCTTAGTTGCTCCGCGGTATGTGGAATCTTCCCAGACCAGGGCTCGAACCCATGTCCCCTGCATTGGCAGGCAGATTCTTAACCACTGCACCACCAGGGAAGCCCCCCACAGTCTTTATACTTAGCTATTCCATCTGGATGATCCTCAAAGCTTCCATTGTTTTTATATTTGGACTCACCTGCTGTATTTGAAGCTAGAAAGGCAGTTACTTCCCTGCTGGGAAAGTAATTGGAAACGGTGTATCAGGGAAAAAAGAATGTAATGCATGGTCAGTAGAGTCTGCCCTTGACCTCCTTTATATAGATTGAATTTCCACTATAAGGACTAATCTGTGTTTCATGCTTACTGTTAGGCACTGTGCTAAGTGCTTTCCATGCATTTAATCCTCATAGCAACCCTGTGAGTGTAGGTATAATAAAACCCATTTTACGGATGAGGTAACTGGATCTTAGAGAAATTAAGTAGCTTCCTCAGGATCACAGAACTAGTAAGTAGCAGAGTGGAGATTTGAGCCTGTGCCTGAACACTGCCCTTCCCTCCCTTTCTACTTGTCTTCCAGTAGCTTCTTAATTACCTCTCTTCGTCACTTTTATTTTATTTTATTTTATTATTATTATTTTTTTTTGCGGTACGCAGGCCTCTCACTGTTGTGGCCTCTCCCGCTGCGGAGCACAGGCTCCGGACGCGCAGGCTCAGTGGCCATGGCTCACGGGCCCAGCCGCTCTGCAGCACGAACCCGTGTCCCCTGCATTGGCAGGCGGACTCTCAACCAGTGCGCCACCAGGGAAGCCCTCTTCGTCACTTTTGATTTGTATTTATTCCCAGGCGAAGGATAGTAAAGAAAAAAAATTGCCCCCAAGCCCATATTTTGCTTGCCAATAGAAATGAGGTGTCACATCGAGGACACTGCTTCCTTTTGGAGTTCTAAGGGACCTCAGTTCATCAAGAATTGATTCTCTGCTGGGATATATAACTGCTTCACTTACCTGCCTTCTTTTGGTCTCCAGGAAGCTGGCCCTTGTATTTCATGTTATTTGGATTCTTCGCGATTGTGAAAAATTGCAGGGAGAGTGTAGGCGAGAACCCCAAATCTATGAAATCTCATTTTTTTTTTTTTTTTTTTTTTTTGTGGTACGCGGACCTCTTACTGTTGTGGCCTCTCCCGTTGCGGAGCACAGGCTCCGGACATGCAGGCTCAGCGGCCATGGCTCACGGGCCCAGCCGCTCTGCGGCATGTGGGATCTTCCCGGACCGGGGCACGAACCCGTGTCCCCTGCATCGGCAGGTGGACTCTCAACCACTGCGCCACCAGGGAAGCCCTGAAACTTCATTTTTGCAGTTCAGTCCAGCTGCCAAAGCTGTTAAACATTTAACCAGATAATTACATTGTGCCTTCCTGCACTCAGTGCTGCCAAGTGTGTATTATTTTACAAGTATTTTACAAATATTTTTAAGTTGCCCTCTTATTGCCTACCTTTGGAATACTCCTATTTTAGTAGCAGACAACATGTTCCTCCATAACCATGATTAATAACACTTAATGCACCTTATAAGAAGGTGGTTGTGGTACATTAGTAGCTCGCAGCCTTGGGTACTTACATTATCACTTGTGGAGACTTAAAAAGTTTTTCCTCCTTTGGTTATTTTGAGGCAGTAAGTCTAGAAGAAGGCTTGGTCATCTGCATAAAGAGAAAAGAAAAAGAAAAAAGGTTGCAGGTGATTCTCTGTTCCGCAAAGACTGAGAGCCGCTGCCATACACGACAGTGCCCCTCACAGGAGAGTTGTTGAAGGAGGTGGGGGTCCCTGGAACTGGAGAGGATGTCTCAGATCCTGCAGTGTGTCTTCTCTCTCCTCCTTCACCCTAATCTGACAGCGTGGACAACAGCGAGTATATGCGGAACGGGGACTTCCTGCCCACCCGGCTACAGGCCCAGCAGGATGCCGTCAACATAGTCTGTCACTCCAAGACCCGTAGCAACCCTGAGAACAACGTGGGCCTCATCACACTGGCCAAGTACGTGGGGCAGAGCAGGAGGGGTTTGGGGGAGGCGGGGGTGTTTTCTGTATGTGACCCACTGTGGTGCCCAGGTAGCTACCCTTTTGCAGATTCCATGAGGCTTCCATGAGAATTTCCTAGACTGCCTTCTTCACTGTTCAGTATAAATATAAACAGCAACTTGTTTTTAATATTAACCTGAATTTAATACAGTTATGAAGCTAAATCTCCTGGGGTAAAATTTCACAGTGTATTTTTTCTTTTTTCTGGATGCACTGCGCGGCATGTGGGATCTTAGTTCCCTGACCAGGGATTAAGCCCCTGCCCCTTCTAGTGGAAGTGCGGAGTCTTAACCACTGGACCGCCAAGGAAGTTCCCACAGTGTATCTTCAAGGCAGTAAGAAGCGGTTTTGGGTCAGAGCCCCAGGGCGTATATCACACAGCCTATTACCCCAAAAGTGATTTGTTTTAGGAACTGATAATCCTCAAACGAGTGACCACCCATCCCGATATACATGTTATTAGCTAGAAAATGGGTCTAGAAATGGAGAGGGTAGGAGAGGTAAGAAGGCGCATCCAGATATTGTAGAGGATTCCCAGGGCTCCGAGAGCAAGATGACATGAGAGAGGCTGGGGGAAATATTGGGAGGAAGAGGGCAAGTTTCTCACAAAATCAACCACTTCTTATTTTCTGTGTTTCATGTCTAAACACTAGATGTTTTTCCCTAGTTTTATTGAGATGTAATTGACATGAAGTTTAAGGTGTACAAGATAATGATTTGATAAATGTGTATATTGCAAAATGATCACCACAGTAAGTTTAATTAATACCCATGTCTCACATAGTTAACAAATTTTTTTCCTTGTGATGAGAACTTATAAGATCCACTCTCTAAACACTAGATATTTGATTAAGAAAAATAGAGATTACAGTTATTATCAAGATCCCTAAAGAAAAGATTAGTCAAACACAGTTTGGAGGCACTTGTCCTGACCTGAAATCACAGAAGGTGCTTTCCCCACATCCCAGTGACTGTGAAGTGCTGACCACACTCACCCCTGACACCGGCCGCATCCTGTCTAAGCTCCACACTGTCCAACCCAAAGGCAAGATCACCTTCTGCACTGGCATCCGCGTGGCCCATGTGAGTCCTGTTGGATCCCTTTGGTGGTTCCTCCTTGCTCTGGGCTTCTGCCTCCACCCTTGTTCATTTTTCCCCTGGACTCTTGAGCTAGAACCAGCGCAAGGGAGGAGAGGTGACCTAGAGAAAGGAGTAGAAAGGATATGATGGGATGAATCCCAGGATCAGTGAAGATCATGAAGGGAAACATCCCTAGAATTGAGAATTAACCCCTCTTCCTTATCCACGGAGAGGCACAGCAAGAAGGGAAGGGTGTAGGAGGGGGTTTAGACCTGGTGTGAGCATGATGGTAGGCTCGAGGTACACAGAAGCCATAGAAAAAGAGCAGAGTGACAGGAAAGAGCTGGGTGATTCCTCTGGCTGACTCCAGGAACTTCCTCTTCCTTTTCAAGCTGGCCCTGAAGCACCGACAGGGCAAGAATCACAAGATGCGAATCATTGCCTTTGTGGGAAGCCCCGTGGAGGACAATGAGAAGGATGTGAGTCCAAGTGATAACTGGGGAATTTGGGCACCACATGTTTGGGAATGGGGTCTATTGGCCCCTAGGAGAGCCAGAGAGGCATTGGGTTCATCACTTTGGGGAAAGGAGGATGTGCAGAATTCAGTGTTTCTGTTGGGGGACCTTGGAGAGGTCTACCAATTCCTGTATGCTTTTGTGAGGTGTGTCATCTCCCATCGTGGTATGGAATAGATTTCCTTATTTCTCTCCCCTTCTTCGCAGCTGGTGAAACTGGCTAAACGCCTCAAGAAGGAGAAAGTAAATGTTGACATTATCAATTTTGGGGAAGAGGTGAGTAAGGACCATTCGGGAGGCATTGACTGCTGTGGTTGTAAACAGAGAACAGTCCTTACCCAGAGGGGTGTCTGCATGTGGGAGAGTAGCTACAGACAGGAGCTGACATGGCAGAGAATGGGGGGCAGGGCGAGAAGGAGAGCCTCCTATGTTCTTCCCTCCCCAGGAGGTGAACACAGAAAAGCTGACCGCCTTTGTAAACACGCTGAATGGCAAAGATGGAACCGGTTCTCATCTGGTGACAGTGCCTCCTGGGCCCAGCTTGGCTGATGCCCTCATCAGTTCTCCAATTCTGGCTGGGGAAGGCGGTGCCATGCTGGGTCTTGGTGCCAGTGACTTTGAATTTGGAGTGGATCCCAGTGCTGATCCTGAGCTGGCCTTGGTGAGCAAACGTTGACCTCAGGGAACCTTCCTTGTCCTCCTCTACTGGTCCACACGGCACATAGCTTCTCTAGGGCTAGACAGTCCTAATACCCTTGCTCGTTTTCCCAGAGCCCCTCTTGGTCCCTCTTCCCCACAGTTCTGTCTGATCTCTAGGGATACCAATGTCAGACTCTCTCTTGTTCACTTCTCCCCGTTAAACCCCAGGTTTCTCCCAAGTCCGTCCTTTTTTGCTATATCACCTGTTATCTCTCCAGCCCCTTCCCCATGTATATAAACCAGAAGCTCCCCCTTTACGGTTTGTTCCCACCCCTCAGCTGCGTTCCCCAGCTGCCTTCCCTGGTGCCCAGGGCTGGAGAATGTCTGATTTCCCTTGCCCTTGGCCAGGCCCTTCGTGTTTCTATGGAAGAGCAGCGGCAGCGGCAGGAGGAGGAGGCGCGGCGGGCAGCTGCCGCCTCTGCCGCTGAGGCCGGAATTGCTACGACTGGGACTGAAGGTGAAAGAGGTGGAATCTGAAGTCCCGGGACTGCGGGGTGCTCAGTGGAGGCCTGGTGTAGATGGGGGTGGGGGGTCTGGCAGTGTGGGAACGCGTGGGCTTGGGGGTGGGTCTTTGTGGAATATGGCATGGTTCCACCCCGCCGCTCTCTCCCTTTTCCCAGACTCGGACGATGCCCTGCTGAAGATGACCATCAGCCAGCAGGAGTTTGGCCGCACGGGGCTCCCCGACCTAAGTAGTATGACCGAGGAAGAGCAGATTGCATATGCCATGCAGATGTCCCTCCAGGGCGCAGGTGAGCCAGAACCTGGGTGGTTGTGCTGAGGCGGAGACATTGGGTGAGGACATGAAACTGAACGGACTGACCTCTTTTCCTCAGAATTTGGCCAGGCAGAATCAGCTGACATTGATGCCAGTTCAGCCATGGACACATCTGAGCCTGCCAAGGTAAGGGCCAGCAATAACTCCCTGCCCCATCAGGCTTAAAATCCCCTTGTGTTCAGATCCTCAGCCCACTAGGCCTGGGACTGTTCCTCTCTTGGGGTTTCATAGATGAGCTCTTGCAGGAGCAGAAGGAAAGAAACACATGGATGTACATTCCTTGTATGTCAACCTTGCTAAGGCAAGAATGCTAGTGGCCAGAGTTGGAGAGGTGTCCTGGTATTTTGTAATTTTCCTTCCTTGCTGGTGGGAGCAGTCTGGACAATTCTCAGTGCTATCATCTTCCCAGGAGGGTGAAGAAAGGGTCCAGGAAAAAAGGGGGAGAGTGGGTGTCTGACAGCAGGAAACCTAAAGGTGATGGCATCTGTTTTTATCCTTTGAGCTCAGAAAGCAGAGTTCTCAGGCTTCTCCTCTAATCGGTCAGTAATAAATGTTTGGGGGAATTCTTTGGTGGTCCAGTGGTTAGGACTTGGCACATTCAGTGCCGGGGGCCTGGGTTTGATCCCTGGTCGGGGAACTAAGGTCTCGCAAACCGCGCCAGTGGGGCCGAAAAACTAAACGAAAATAAATGTTTGAGTTCATACTGTGTATAGGTGCTGGGTATCTTCCCAAATCCTCCTTCCTGTCCTTGGCCAGAGGTGCCCTCCACCCCCAGTCAGGTGCGCTCCCATCCTCCTACACTTGCTTGCTCCCCGGCCAGCCTATCCCCGCTGCCCCGAGCTGACACAGCCCTTTTTCAGGAGGAGGATGATTATGATGTGATGCAGGACCCCGAGTTCCTTCAGAGTGTCCTGGAGAACCTTCCAGGTGTGGATCCCAACAATGAGGCCATTCGAAATGCCATGGGCTCCCTGGCTTCCCAGGCCACCAAGGATGGCAAGAAGGACAAGAAGGAGGAGGACAAGAAGTGAGACTGGAGGGAAAAGGGAGCTGAGCCTGTGCAGGGGGCCGAGTAGGGTGGGGTGGGATATAGAGTTAGATGCGTTGTCTGTGACCACTGCAACCTAAATAAAGCTTGGCAACTTTTTTTCTTTTTTGCTTCAAACAGCGGTAGCTTTGAGTGTGACCATTCCCCTTCCACCCATCTCCACCCCTGACAATCCTTCCTTAGGAAAAGCTTTGCTGAGAGCCACCTGTGCTAGGCACTGGGGCCACAGAGGGGAACAGAAAACAGTACTGGCCTCTGGCCTTTTTTGCTGTATCACCTGTTATCTCTCCAGCTCCTTCCCCATGTGTATAAACCGGAAGGGCCAGCCTGTAAATGAGCAGTACCTGCGTCTAATAAGTGTCCAAAGAGAGGCCTGAACAGGCACTGTGGAAATGCTGAGGAGAGAGCGCCAAACCCTTGCAGCCTCTGGGAAGGCTCCTGGAGGCAATGTTTGAGCCCTCATCAGCCAGCGAGCAAGAGATAGGGATGCTTCCAGTCCGCAGGAACAGCGTGTGCTGATGGCGCGGAGGCACTTTGTCACTCAAAGACCGGTTGGGTGAGTGACAGGAGATGGAGGTGGAAAAGTCGGCAACAGTCAGAACACCAAAGGTCAGGGATCTTTGAGGCCGGACTTTCGCAAGGTGGGGTCTGTGAAGGAGAAACATGATGTGTCTCCTTGGAGCACCAAATTTAGAGGAAGGTTTTTTTGTGGGGCATGGACTAGAATGCACAATTCACATAATCTCCCCCTTTGTTTATTATATTTGAAGAGGTAAATAATATTTTACACATAAAATACTTAACCTATATATAAATTGTGACGTGTAAGAAAACTGACATATCTGAAACCACTCAATGTAAGAGCTGGAATATTCCTAACACCTTGTCACATACCTATGCCTTTTTTTTTTTTAAACATCTTTATTGGAGTATAATTGCTTTACAATAGTGTGTTAGTTTCTGCTTTATAACAGAGTGAATCAGTTATACATATACATGTGTCCCCATATCTCTTCCCTCACCTATGCCTTCTTGAACCCACCTCTTTACAGCCTCCTCAGACATAACTTATCTTGAATTTCACATTTATTATTTTTTCCCCTTCACAGTTTTCTCACATACGTAAAGATTTCTGACGAGAATGTTTAGTTTTGTATGTATTTGAGCTTTATAAAAAATAGTTTTAGGGAATTCTCTGGTGGTCCAGTGGTTAGGACTTGGCGCTTCCACAGCTGGGGCCCCAGGTTGAATCCCTCATCGGGGAACTGAGATCCCACAAGCTGAGTGGCATGGCCAAAAAAAATTTAAAAATAGTTTTATACTGTGAGACTTCCAGGACTCACTTTTTTTTTTTTTTTTCTTTCTTGTGGTACGCGGGCCTCTCACTGTTGTGGCCTCTCTCGTTGTGGAGCACAGGCTCCGGACGCGCAGGCTCAGCGGCCATGGCTCATGGGCCCAACCGCTCTGCAGCATGTGGGATCTTCCCGGACCGGGGCACAAACCTGTGTCCCCTGCATCAGCAGGCGGACTCTCAACCACTGCGCCACTAGGGAAGCCCCCAGGACTCACTTTTTAAACAAATGTTTTGTTTCTGAGGTTCATCAGAGTTGCTGCACATAGCTGCTGCTTGTTCATATTTCATGGTTGTATATAATATCATGTGAATAGTCTACAGTCTCTCCATTTTCCTGTGGATGGATCTGGCATTGCTTCCAGTTATTTTTCTGTTACCAACAGGATCACAATGGAATTTTTCGTACACCTCTCTGGATGCACCTGTACAGGAGTTTCTTTAGGATACTTTACAGGATAATGCTGAATTGTTTTTCAAAGTGGTTGTATGAATTTGCACTCCTTCCTGCAGTGTAAGAGTTCCTATTGACCACATCCTTTTCAGCCCTAGGGATCATTAAAAGTTCTTAATTTCGTCCAAACTGGTGAGGATAAAATGATAACTCATGGTCTCTTTTTTTTTTTTTTTTTTTTTATATTTGGCTGTGTTGGGTCTTTGTTGCTGCACGCGGGCTTTCTCTAGTTGTGGCGAGTGGTGGCTACTCTTCGTTGCAGTTCACAGGCTTCTCATTGCAGTGGCTTCTCTTGTTGCGGAGCACGGGCTCTAGGCGCGCAGGCTCAGTAGTTGTGGCTCATGGGCTTAGTTGCTCCACGGCATGTGAGATCTTCCTGGACCAGGGCTCGAACCTGTGTCCTGTGCATTGGCAGGCGGATTCTTACCACTGCGCCACCAGGGAAGCCCTCTTTTCACTTTTTTTTTTTTTTGCAGTACGCGGGCCGCTCACTGCTGTGGCCCCTCCCGTTGCGGAGCACAGGCTCCGGACGTGCAGGCTCAGCGGCCATGGCTCACGGGCCCAGCCACTCTGCGGCATGTGGGATCTTCCCGGACCAGGGCACGAACCCGTGTCCCCTGCATCGGCAGGCGGACTCTCAACCACTGCGCCACCAGGGAAGCCCGCTCTTTTCACTTTTTTTAAAGGTATCCTTTAGTAACCAAAATTCTTAAATTTAATGTCAAATTTCTCAATCTTTTCTTTCAAGGTTAGTGTTTCTGCATCCAGCACACTCTTTTCTAGGTCAGAAAAATAATTCTGTTTTCTTTTGAAAGTTCTATGGTTTTGCTTTTCATATAGAAATTCTTTATTCCATCTAGAATTGATATCTGTGTACACTGAGAAAGGGATCCAATTTCAATTTTTTAACATGGAAAACCATTTGTTACGGCATTGTTTATTGAAAAAAACCCCTCCTTTCACTGTACTAATTTTCTTTTTTTTTTGGCTGCTTGTTTTGGGTCTTCGTTGCTGCACGCAGGCTTTCTCTAGTTGCAGTGAGCGGGGGCTACTCTTCATTGTGGTGGGCGGGCTTCTCATTGCGGTGGCTTCTCTTGTTGCGGAACCCGGGCTCTAGGCACACGGGCTCAGTAGTTGTGGCTCGCGGTCTCTAGAGCGCAGGCTCAGTAGTTGTGGTGCACGGTCTTAGTTGCTCCGCAGCATGTGGGATCTTTCCAGACCAGGACTCGAACCCGTGTCCCCTGCATTGGCAGGTGGATTCTCAACCACTGCGCCACCAGGGAAGCCCTCACTATACTACTACTTCTGCCTGGGCCAAGATTCCATGAATTTCATTTCCAGTATCCTGAAGTCAGACCTTAAAGCCTGCATGTAAACAAGCTTCCACCAAATGAAGCTAGAAAACCTACTTTGTGCTTACCTTATATTCATATTGGATGAGTTCCATTTCTGAATAATGAATTTGTAAATGCTTGTGTCTAAATTTTAGAGGGAGACTGGTTTTGTTTTGAATCAAATATTACTTGAAAGAAATGTCTCATCATCTAGGGCTTGGGAATCTTTTATAGGTGTTGGTTATAAAGATGTTGGTCACTTTGGCTTTCCTGGGCTTGCGTGTAGTTCCCCAGCAAAATCACGTTCTGGCGAAGTCTACCCATCAAGTCACGATGGGACCTGTGTCCCAGTCTCTGGTTCTCTGCATACCAACTGGGTGACTTCAGTGTTCATGAGGATGACTCAGCCAACACCTTGGCCTCTTCCAATTCAGAGATGATCATCACAGTTCATAATCTTTTGTACTCAACGGCACCACCTTAAGAAATGCTCCCTGCTGGAGTCAAATACTCACTTGGCCCATGGACCTCTCTCTTTTCAGATCTCCCACATTAATACTCCATGTGTGCTTTTCAACAGTACTGTGAAAATTGTGTGTACTCTGGGCAATTCCACTTCAGGAACTTACTCTAAATAATCGGTGATGTGCCAAAGACATGTACAAGGGTGATGAAAAAATGAAAACAACGTAATATCCAACAATTACGTTACATTATTATGGAATAATACACTATCAATAAATTTATTTTGGAAGAACATTTAATGGCATTGCATATATGATTATAATATTAGCAAATGCTTGTATAACACAATGTGCCAGGGACTATTCTAAGTGCTTTACATGTTTTAAGTCATTTAGCTTTCACAACAACCCTATGAGGTAGCTGTAGCATTATTAGTTCTGTTTTATAAATTAGGAAACTGAAAGCCAGAGAAGGTAGGTAACTTACTCTACAGTGATGGTTCTGACAATGTGGTCTGTGAACCCCTAAGGCTCCCCAAGACCCTTTCAGGGGGTTTGTGAGGTCAAAACTATTTTCATAATAATACTGTGCCATGATGTTATTCGCCTCTTCCACTGCGTTGACACTGGCACTGATGCCAAAGCCGTGGGGGTAAAAGTGTTGGTGCCTTAGCACAAATCCAAGGCGATGGCACGACACTGTGCTGGCCGTCATCGTGTCCGTCACCCCCATACGCTCCTGGCTTGAAAAAAACCAAAAACTGTCCGTGATGAAGCGTTAAAACAAATTAATTGTATTAAATCTCAACCCTTGAGTTTACATACTTAATATGTTTGAGGTAAAGTGGGAAATACCCATAGAGCACTTGGCCGCGTCCTGGAGTACAGTGATTGACCTGGGGAAGGGCGCTTGTGCGGCTCTTTGAGTCGTGAGATGAACTAGCCACTTTTTCACAGAATAACATCTTTACTTGAACAAGCTATGGTTACTCAGACTTGGATGTTTGGCAAACACTATCTCAAAAATAAATGAAGTGAGCCTCACTTCAGGAAAAGCAAAAAAAGTTTTTGTTGTCTGTGATGAAATTTGAGTTCTCAAGTGAAATTTTGAATTTTGGAAAACTTATGTGTGCCACAGTGAACTTGACATTCTCAAAATCTTTTAGATGGATATTAATAAATTTCTATTATGTATCAAAATTGTATATTGTAGTGTGCCAGCATTAGGAAGATCTGCATTATGCAGTGAACCAATATTCTCCAAATAATCCATTTCAAATGCAAAAAAAAGTAATGGATTCAAATGTAACAGGTTGCAAAAAGTTCACTGATACGGTTTTGGATTCCACATTGTGACTAATCTTTTAGAAACTACTGTGTATCAATGTTTGGTGTAGTATCAAAAATATCCACAGCTGTTGGAAAAGGGTTTTGAAATATTCCTCCCGTTTTTAACAACATATCTGTGAGGCTGGATTTACAGCAACATTTTGCAACAGACTGAATGCAGACACAAATATGACAATCCAGCTATATTCTGTTAAAGAGACTTGCAAAAATGTAAAACAGTGCATCCTTCTCATTACATTTTTGTTTTGGAAAATACAGTTAATTTTTCATGAAAACTGAATTATGTTAACATGTAATAGGTTTATGGTTGCTATTTCTTAATGGATTAATATTTAAAATTTTCTGTTTTAGTTTCTAATATAGTAAATATCAATATATATAATTTACATAAACAAAAGCTCTTGGGAATCTTCAGGTTTTAAGAGGATAAAGTCATCCTAAGACCAACAAGTCTGAGAACGGTTCTACAGCCTGGGAGTGATGGAGTGGAGGACAGCACCCAGGAAGTTTGGCTGTAGAATCCATGCTCTTGCGACTGAATTAGACACAAACCTCTCCTCTTGGGGCCCTAGCTGAACCCAAGTCCCCCTGGCTATTCAAGGTCTTCTTTCCTGCTCAAGTTCGAGTGGCCAATGATGAAACTGAGTTTGGTGCAAGCAAGACAGGCTTTTATGCAATGGCCAGAGAACAGAGAAGGGGGGTTCTAAAAGCACCTTCTCCCTAAAGGGAGAGGTGTAAGGGAATTTTAAGGGTTAGGAGGCAGTCATCGGGGCTCTAGGAAAGGGGCAGGGATTTTCAGGGGCAGCCGTGGCATGTGCAGTCTTCCACATTCCTTTGCACATGGCATAAACTGTTCTGGTAAAGTGCAAATGCCCCCTTTGTGTGGAGATCTTAGCAGGGTAGTGAAGCAAAGGTAACACTCGGACTGCTTCAGGTTTCATCTATGCAGGCGGGTTGCTGAGGTCAATTCAGAGCTGGTTTGGGGGCAGTTGAACACTGTGTATCTTGCAAAGTACAGCTGCAAAGCATCTCTGCCAAATAGCAGGTACATTCGAAGCAAACACAGATAAATCAGGGCAAGTGTCCTTCAATTCTCAGGGGTTGGTATGGAAACACAGAGATGAATCAAGGCAAGGAGAGCGGCGACCTTTAGCCTACTTTGTCCACCATCTTGGACCTAATCTGTTCAGTATGGTTTTTTTCTCTGGCCTTTGTAACCTGTTGATAAAAGAAAAGTAGCCTGTCAGTTTCAGCCTCTGAGGCCTGGGCTGCATAGCATGGGTGACACTTAAATGTTTAATTATACCTATTGTTTCCAAGATTAACACGAGGCCTGCCAAGACAGAGGTGAAAATGTCTTAGTATTTATTTCTGGAGGATAGAAACCCAGATTTGTGGGGAGGTGTTGCTTTTATGAATGTTTGAAAATGTTTCAGAATGTTACTTTTGTAGTACAGGAAAACGTAAAAATACTTCTTTGAACTCAATTTCTTTTACTGATAGCTTCTTCCCTGCTTAGTTTCCATCTCTAATGAGCAAAGACCTCATAACCTATCATTTAAAGTACTATCTTGCCAATAACTTCATCTCCCAAGCTCCGTTTTACCCCACACTTGCCCGGCTAAACCCCAAGCATGGATTGGTTCTCAACCATCTACCTTTTCAGCTTTTTCTTCTAGACTTGTCACGTTCAGAGAGGTTAAGTCATTTGAGCAAGGATGCTTAGCTAATTAGGGGTCAGAACCAAGATCAAAACCCAGTCTATCTCACTGGAATGTGAGCCACCACAAAACAGCTATTTCCCATCATCAGCAGCCCTCTCCCCATTTCCCTGCAGCCACGACTTCATCACACCTTCCTTTTCTCCCCTATCACTCAGCGGAAGATGTCACCATGACAGAGGGAGGCAAGGCCCTCAGGAAGTCTGAACCCCTTCCCTCCCACCTCCTCCAGCCCCTCCTGGCAGCAGTTATGTCCTCTCTCCTGTCTCTTCTGTCTTCAGAATCTGCTCTGCCAGTGCTTTCCACTTGGCATGTACACATCAAGTCCACGCTATCAATAACCTTACCTGAGACTTTATACTTTGCTGGTTGATGTTTTATTTTACAATGTATATTTCCTTCATAATAACAAAAATATTATAGGTTATGGAAAGGGAAAATGCTCACGATGTATGAAATGAAACAAGCATCCTTCAGAGTTGCCAGTTTTTATTCAAATACATGTGGGTGAATTAAAGGACCGTCACATAAGGATGATGTCACCTCTGTCAACTGGGTTTATAGAAGAATTGTCTATTCACTCTTCTGAGCTTTCTTTTTAAAGGTCTATTTATTATTTTTTTATTTTATTTATTTTTGGCTGCATCGGGTCTTAGTTGCCGCACACGGGATCTTTCGTTGCAGCACGCGGGCTTCTCTCTAGTTGTGGTGTGTGGGTTTTCTCTTCTCTAGTTGTGGTGCGCAGGCTCCAGAGCACGTGGGCTTTGCAGTTTGCGACACGTGGGCTCTAGTTGAGGTGCACGAGCTCAGTAGTTGTGACGCAGGGGCTTAGTTGCCCGCGGCATGTGGGATCTTAGTTCCCTGACAAAGGATTGAATCTGCGTCCCCTGCATTGTAAGGTGGATTCTTTACCATTGGACCACCAGAGAAGTCCTTTCTGTGCTTTCTGAGTTGCATGAAAAGAATATGTAACTACTTTGTAATCAGAAAAGCTCACATGTTGTCTTTCAAAAATAAAATCACCAGGACTTCCCTCGTGACACAATGGTTAGGAAACTGCCTGCCCATGCAGGGGACACGGGTTTGATCCCTGGTCTGGGAGGATCCCACAGGGCATGGAGCAACTAAGCTGGTGTTCCACAACTGCTGAGCCTGCGCTCTAGAGCTTGTGAGACACAATTACTGAGCCCTCATGCCACAACTACTGAAGCCTGCACGCCTAGAGCCTGTGTTCCGCAACAAGAGAAGCCACCGCAATGAGAAGCCCACACACAGCAATGAAGAGTAGCCCACGCTAACTGCAACTAGAGAAAGCCCATGCACAGCAACAAAGACCCAATGCAGCCAAAAAAAAAAAATAATTAATTTTAAAAATTCTTTAAAAAAGATGGAGCTGGGGCTTCCCTGGTGGCGCAGTGGTTGAGAGTCTGCCTGCTGATGCAGGGGACACGGGTTCATGCCCTGGTCCGGGAAGATCCCACATGCTGCGGAGCAGCTGGGCCCGTGAGCCATGGCCGCTGAGCCTGTGTGTCCAGAGCCTATGCTCCACCACGGGAGAGGCCACAACAGTGAGAGGCCAGTGTATCGCAAAAAAAGAAAAAAAAAAAAGAAAAAAGATGGAGCTGGAGGAGTCGGGCTCCCTGACCTCAGACTATACTACAAAGCTACAGTAATCAAAACAGTATGGTACTGGCACAAAAACAGAAATATAGATCAATGGAACAGGATAGAAAGCCCAGAGATAAAGCCACACACCTATGGTAAGCTAATCTATGACAAAGGAGGCAAGAATATACAATGGAGAAAAGACAGTCTCTTCAATAAGTGGTTCTGGGAAAACTGGACAGCTACATGTAAAAGAATGAAATTAGAACACTTCCTAACACAGTACACAAAAATAAACTCAAAATGGATTAAAGACCTAAATGTAAAGCCAAACATTATAAAACTCTTAGAGGAAAACATAGGCAGAACACTCTGACAAGATCTTTTTTGACCCACCTCCTAGAGTAATGAAAATAAAAACAAAAATAAATAAATGGGATCTAATTAAACTTAAAACATTTTGTATAGCAAAGGAAACCATAAACAAAACAAAAAGACAACCCTCAGAATGGGAGAAAATATTTGCAAATGAAGCAACTGACAAAGGATTAATCTCCAAAATTTACAAACAGCTCATGCAGCTCAGTATCAAAAAAACAAATTACCCAATTAAAAAATGGGCAGAAGATCTAAATAGACATTTCTCCAAAGAAGACATACAGATGGTCAAAAGCACTTGAAAAGATGCTCTTCATCACTAATTATTAGAGAAATGCAAATCAAAACAACAATGAAGTATCACATCACACTGGTCAGAATGGCCATCATCAAAAAATCTACAAATAATAAATGCCAGATAGGGTGTGGAGAAAAGGGAACCCTCCTACACTGTTGGTGGGAATGTAATTGGTACAGCCACTATGGAGAACAGTATGGAGGTTCCTTAAAAAACTATGACTAGAACTGCCATATGATCCAGCAATCCCACTCCTGGGCATATACTAGAGAAAACCATAATTCAAAAAGACACATGCACCCCAATGTTCATTGCAGCACTATTTATAATAACCAGGACGTGGAAGCAACCTGAATGTCCATCAGTAGAGGAATGGATAAAGAAGATGTGGTACATATACAATGGAATATTACTCAGCCATAAAAAAGAACAAAATAATGCCATTTGCAGCAACATGGATGGTCCTAGAGATTGTCATACTGAGTGAAGTAAGTCAGACACAGAAAGACAAATATCATAAGATATCATTTATATGTGGAATCTAAAAAAAAGGGTACAACTGAACTTATTTACAGAACAGAAGTAGACTCACGGATATAGAAAACAAACATGGTTACCAGGGGATGGGTGGGGAGGGATAAATTGGGAGACTGAGATTGACATATACACACTACTATATATAGAATAGATAACAAATAAGAACCTGCTGTATAGCACAGGGAACTCTACTCAATACTCTGTAATGGCCTATATGGGAAAAGAATCTTTAAAAAAAAAAAAAAGAGTGGATATATGTATATGTATAACTGATTCACTTTGCTGTACCTCTGAAACTAACACAACACTGTAAATCAACTATACTCCAATAAAAAATGTTAAAAAAGAGACAATCAAATCCCCCACTCCTTCTTTCAGCCACCACCCTGTCTCTCTCTCTCTCTTTTTTTTTTCTTGCCATGCTGTGAGGCTTGTGGGATCTTAATTCCCTGACCAGGGATTGAACCCGGGCCCTCGGCAGTGAAAGCATGGAGTCCTAACCACTGGACTGCCAGCGAATTCCCCCAGTCTCTTTCTTTTTCACATCTCCGCTATTCCAAAGAGAAGTCTTCTCCACCTCCAAACCTTCTGCTCACCCCTCAGCCTGTTACAATCGCTCTTCCTCCACCTCCTGCATCCCTGAAGAAACCTCTTCCCAAGGTCACCAGTGACTTCCTCCTTATCGACTCTAACCCTTATCTTGCTTGCTCTCTCTGTAGCATTTGGCCCTGTTAAGCATTTTCTTCTTGAAACTTGTTTCTTCTCCTGGTTTCAGTGATGGCACTCTCTCCACTCTCCACCCCCATTTTTTGGCCCCTCTATTTCAACTTTCTTTTCAGGCTTCTCTTTCTCTGCTTTTTCCTTAAACATTAGTATTCCTTGGGAGTTCCATCCTGGGCTTTCTTACTTCTCACTCTATGCCCTCTCTCTCTCAACATCCCCAACATCTCATTCTCTGGATCTCCAACATCCGTCATATTTTTATGCTGCTGACGTCTGCATTTGTAGCTTCAGCCTATAGGTCGAAATGCATTCCAGAGTTTCAAATCCATAGAGCCATCCAGATACAGGAATTTTTAATTAAGTGTCCCACAACACCCAACCCATCTTCTTCGCCATGCCGTTGCCTGTTCTTATTTTTGTTTTTCTCTAAGGGGGTGAATCATCTTTTGTTTTTCTCTTTTCTTGCATCCTTACTGCCAAACAATGTTGAAGTCCTGTCCTTTTAACCTCAAAATACCCCAAATTCATCCTCTCTTATCATCCCCCTACACACATTAGAGCCATGAAAATATAATCTATGAAAGAAAGAAAAGGAAGGAAGGAAGAAAGGAAGGAAGGAAGAAAAGAAAAGAAAAGAAAAGAAAAAAGAAGGTTGAACAACAGGCTTCTAATTGGCAACAATAGATACAAAACCACATTGGAATTGTATGTAAAGTCTTGATGGAAAATAAACATCAGCCTGGAATTCTATTATATGCTCCCATTTTCTTTGGGTTTACTCTGCTGTTTTTTTTTTAACTTCTTAAATTGGCAATTAGCTCATTATTTTTTAGTCTTTATTGTTTCCTTGTTTGGTCAATTTTCATATAGTTTTATAAAATATATTTTTCCTCAGATTTTATTTTATATTACAATGTCATATTTTGACAATACTTGTGAGATATTCTTTTTTTAAAATAAATTTATTTATTTATTTATTTTTGGCTGTGTTGGGTCTTCATTACTGCGTGCAGGCTTTCTTTAGTTGCGGCGAGCAGGGGTTACGTAGTGGTGCGTGGGCTTCTCATTGCGGTGGCTTCTCTTTGTTGCGGAGCACAGGCTCTAGGCGCATGGGCTTCAGTAGTTGCAGCACGTGTACTCAGTAGTTGTGGTGCGCGGGCTCTAGAGCACAGGCTCAGTATTTGTGGCACATGGGCTTAGTTGCTCTGTGGCATGTGAGATCTTCCCAGACCAGGGCTCGAACCCGTGTCCCCTGCATTGGCAGGCGGATTCTTAACCACTGTGCCACCGGGGAAGTCCCGTGAGATATTCTTTTACTGACCTTCCTGAGAATGGAATGGAGTTAAAATATGAATAAAACACAAGGCCATTATCTGATGTCAGGATAGAGAAATCAGAGCTATATGACAAATGAGTTAAGACTATAATGATGAAACAACAGAATGAGGTATTGTTTGAAATATTGATAGAATCAACACTTTATGCACCTCAGAATTATGAGGAAAGTAACTTCCTATCCTGAGAGGACAAATTTGATGCAAAATAAATTATTATAATGTGAAAACACATTAGAGTAATCCAAGATGTGTTTTTCTAATAGATTCCATTAGGACACCTAACAATCATTGGGGGATGCAGTCATATGTCACTTCTGGTTCTCAGAGATATACTGGTTCAGTACATCTTGGGTGGGGTAACTAATCTGATTTTTTTTTTTTTTTTTGCGGTACGCGGGCCTCTCACTGTTGTGGCCTCTCCCGTTGCGGAGCACAGGCTCTGGACGCACAGGCTCAGCGGCCATGGCTCACGGGCCCAGCCGCTCCGCGGCATGTGGGATCTTTCCGGACCGGGGCACGAACCCATGTCCCCTGCATCGGCAGGCGGACTCTCAACCACTGCGCCACCAGGGAAGCCCTAATCTGCATTTTTAATCACCATCACAAGTAAAACCGACTTAAGCTGTTTCAGAGATAACACTGTTTTCATATTGTGTGAGAGATGAATGACAATTTATACACTTCCTTTTGTTTTTGGCTGCAAGGCTTCCTGGATCTTATTTTCCTGACCAGGAATTGAAGCCGGGCCCTTGGCAGTGAAAGTGTGGAGTCGTAACCACTGGACCACCAGGGAATTCCCTATACAATTCTAATAGCTGCTTTTAATGTATGTAGAGAGAGATCTCCGTGAAATTCTATAACTGATGTAGGAAATTTCAGCATTTTTTGCGCATTTTATTTATTTAATTTTTTTTGGCCATACTGCTACAGCATGTAGGATCTTAGTTCCCCAAACAGGATTCGAACACATGCCCCCTGCATTGGAAGGGCAGAGTCTTAACCACTGGACCGCTAGGGAAGCCCATCTGCAGTTTTTTGAGAAAAAAACCCTAAACCTATAGCTCATCAGAAACAAAATAAACCTCTCCAACCTACTGCTTTTAGGAAATGTTGCTTTGCAAATTTTGGTAATAAAATCAATAAAATCCTTAGTTCACTTAGTACACTTTTTATGATAGAAGATTGGGATTTAGCTCTTTACTCCACATGCAACACTCATCCCCTCTTCCAATAGTAGACAATGATTTTTGGATAAATTGGTATTTACTGTTTGTATAATTATGACTATGCAAACTCTGTTCACTATTAAGCCACTATTAAATTTGACTCCTATGCACAGTTTTGTTTCTTCTAGAATTTATAATTGCCTTGGGCTCTTCTGTTTCTTTGTTTCATTTGCATTCCCTCTGTTAGAAGTGTAAACCTCTCAAATTGGTCAAACAAAGTAGGTAGCCTGATGACCACATGTGATGGTCTTCTGTTCCAATCTGGCTGGTTGCATGAGGCCTGCTGCAAAGTTGTCCTGGCTCTTCCCTACACCGTCATCCAGGGAATCCCTTTGTTTGTCTTCTGTGTGGATCCTCTGTCTCCTAGATACCATGTTCTGATTTTCCCTGGTTTCATGCTCTGTGTTAGTGGAATTCATCATCCACTAGCTTCCTGAGGAAGGGAGCCCAGAAAGCAAATTTCCTGTCTTTGCATGCCTGAAAACATCTTGGCAGAGTATACAATTTTATATTAAAAATAACGTTTGTTTAGAATTTTGAGGGCATTGCCCCGTTGTTTTCTAGTTTTTTGGAATATTATTAAATCCAATGCCATTCTGAATATGCAGCTGAGTATCTTTTGTATACAACCTGATTTTCTCTCTGGAAGACTTTAGAAGTTGCCCTTAATATTTACTCTAAAATTCCATGATGAAAAACCCTTGGGTGTTTGATTTTTTTAATTTTTGTTTCTTTGTTTTTTTAAATTTAATGTGCTAGGCATTTAATGGGCCCTTTCAATCTGGAGTCTCATGTCCTTCAGTGCAGGAAATTGTTATTGAATTATTTCTTTAATAATTTTCCCACTGACTATTTCTTCTCTCTTTCTAAAACTCCTTTTACCCAGATATTCTGTCTCCTAGACTGAACCTCTTATTTTCTTACATTTATTTCATATTTTCTATTTCTTTGTATTTTTATTCTACTCTCCAGGATATTTCTTCAACTTTATCTTAGAATCTTTTTTATTAAATTACTAACTTCTACTTCCATTTTTTTCCTTTATTTTTCCTTCATTTTTTTCGCCCATGCCACGCAGCTTGTGGGAATCTTAGTTACCTGATCAGGAATCGAGCTCAGCCCACGGCAGTGAGAGTGCCACGTCTTAACCACTGGACTGCCAGGGAATTCCGTACACTTCCATATTTTTATTTTTATTTAATTAATTAATTTATTTATTTAGTTTTGGCTGGGTGGACATATGGGATCCTAGTTCCCTGACCAGGTATCGAACCCATGCCACCTGCAGTGGAAGGGTGGAGTGTTAACCACTGGACTGCCAGGGAAGTTCCTCACTTCTTATTTTTAATTTCCAAGAAGTCTTTATTATTTTCTTTTTAAAAAAAATTTTATTGGAGTATAGTTGATTTACAGTGTGTGTTAGTTTCAGGTGTACAGCAAAGTGAATCAGTTATACAAAAGATATGGAACAGGTACTTCCCTGGCGGTGCAGTGGTTAAGAATCCGCCCGCCAATGCAGGGGACACAGGTTTGATCCCTGGTTCCAGAAGATCCCATATGCCGTGGAGCAAGTAAGCCCGTGCACCACAACTACTGAGCCCACGTGCCACAACTACTGAAGTCCGTGTGCCTAGAGCCTGTACTCTGCAACAAGAGAAGCCACTGCAGTGAGAAGCCCACGCACCACAACGAAGAGTAGCCCCCGCTCGCCGCAACTAGAGAAAGCCCGCGCACAGCAACGAAGACCAAACGCAGCCAAAAAAATAAATAAAATAAAATAAAATAAAATGCCATCAGCTAGTGAGAAATGGCAACTACTCCATACCATCAGCCAACCCCAGGCCTTGGGTCCGCTTGCCTCACTTCCTCTTCCTTTAAAAAAAAAAAAATTTGGAACACTTCACGAATTTACGTGTCATCCTTGTGCAGGGGCCATGCTAATCTTCTCTGTACCGTTCCAACTTTAGTATATGTGCTGCCAAAGCGAGCACAAGTCTTTATTATTTTCTGAATGTTCCTTTTAAAAATAGCATCCTTTCTTTTATCACGGGTGCAATATTTTCTCTTGATTTCTGAAGATATTAATTGCAGGTTTTTGGACATTTTCTTCTGCTCCCTTCATTACCCTCCAGGTTCCTTTTCTTTTGGCTTCTGACTTTTATGTTTGAGGCTGCCTTCAACTCTCTGGCAAGCCTTGGCTGTCTGTTCCAACTTAAGCGTGAGGTCCAAGAGAGCTGACTGGAAGCCCTGTGGAGGTGCCAGAGATGGTCAGCTGGGGGTGACTCACTGTGTGGTGGGTGAGGGAGAGATCAGTCTTCTACCTCCTGTAAACTTTGTCTCCTGGGCCAATCATTATCCCCAAAAAGGAATTTTCAGTCCCCTTGCCCCTGCTTCCAGAGGACAAAGAACTTTTAATCTTTAAAGTCTTTACAAGTTCTAAGACTCCAATTATTTTATTCCTGTTTGGTTTTCCACTCCCTACCTCATGAGTAGAATGGAAAATATTCAAACTTAAGGATTTAAAACTTTACACATATGACTTTCCATTTTTCAGTATTACATCTCTCGTCTTCTCCTTTATGTTTTTAAATTTCCTTACTCTCATTTTGATGTGGTTTCTGGATGAAGCAGAGATAAATGTGTGTGCTCAATCCACCATGTTTAACCAGAAGTTCCTACCTCCTTAAGTCTTAATTACCTTTTTTCTCTAACTCAAGACGTGGTTGTAAAAATTAAAGTGGTTGTGCATGTGTAACGTGATGTTCAAAGAGATTTTTCTTGTTGTCTTAGAGTTTGAGCTGAGTCCTCAAGGAGAGAAGAGCATGTAGGTACTCCACATTGTAGAGAAAGACTTTACTGGACAGATAAAAGAGAACAACTCCTCTAACAATGATGGTCCCTTATCATCATCTTCAGCCTCTATAAATGAGAATATTGACAAGGGAATGGAGAGTTACGGAGATAGGGTTTTTGGTCTGTTCTGTAATGCATTATTGTTTCCCCTTCCTCATTCTTAGATAGGTGAGCAGAGGCTACAGACCAAGTAAGGAGAGTACCAAGAGATTGCAGGTGTTTGCAGGAAACTCAGTCCTTGGCTGAATGATTCTTGTGTAATGGAATTATTGTCCTAGTGCTGCTACAGAGCTCACGCAAAGCACTGTGAGAGAGTTTTGGGAAAACTGACATGAGTTTACTGGCATTTGGGAGTTGCATATGAACATAAAGATGAGTATATGCGGACAGTTTGGTGAATGGGGCATATTAGACATTGACTGGAGCCTGGCCCTGGGACAGCAGTGCTGAAGAGTAGCCTGTACTTCCAGCACCTGGCATGGGAAGGATGTGGGAGTTTCTCATGGGCCAAGAGGACATCATGGAAAGTACCTGGGCTTTAACCATCTAGATGGGACCCTGTCCAAGAGAGACCCCTGCAGGGCAAGAAGACTCTAATGGCAAGGTACTGTGGGCTAGAAGCTCAGGGTACTGTGCAAGATGTCAGTTGGAGATGCACTGCAGACATCAAGGACTATGCAGTGTGGAGGCTCCGTGAGTCTCCTCAAATACCGCCCCCCAAGAGAAAGCCAGAACTTAGGCATCTGTCATACAGAAGGTTCTAACAGCCCTGGTCATATCAAATTACCTTTTTCCTTTCTCCCACCATTCCAGCCCGCTAGAAGCCAGAGGCAGGAAGTGGAGGGAGGGTGGAAGAAGGGCGAAGATAAAGGTACCCTCCATCCTTTGCCATTTCAGGTCTCTGGGCTGTGGGTCCAACCTGAGCTGGGGGTGTGTGACCTGGGAATTGAATATAAGATTGAAATTTTAAAACTGGACTGTTCAAGACTTGTATTCCATGAAAATGACAAGAAAACCATGAGGTGTACTTGAGAGATGTGTTCCAGGGTGGGGAAGTCTGCTGACAGAGCAGGGTTGAAGGCAGCTGTTGATGGCAGGATAGAGTGGGGGGAGATTCTTTGCACCTTACCAAACCCAGACAGTTAAATAAATCAGCTATAACTTAAAGCGCTAGGCATTCATTCAGTCAGCATTTACTGAGTGCCTACTCTGTGCCAGATTCTATGTAAGTTTCAGGGAATAAAAATAATGAGTGAAACCAAAGGAGCCCCTGCTTTGGATAATCAAGTGAGGAAGACATACTGTCTAAGGTAAAAACTGCATTTAGCTGCTAATAATGGAGACCGGAAATAAGACTGGAGTTTTATTTTTCTCTTGTGTAAAAAATGTCCATGGGGAAGTGGTTCACAGTAGCTGCATCATCAACAGAGCCCATCTATCTCTATCACCATTCTCTACCTCTTTATCTCTGTCACCATTCTCTCTCTCTGTATCACCATTCTCAGACTGTGGTTTTCATTCTTAAGGTTAACTCATGGTCCAAGGTGACTGAATGGAGCTCCAGCTTTCATATCTGCATTCCAGACAGATATGAGGAGGAAAGGGGAAAGGGCAGAAGAGGATCAATATCAATTTTTTTGTCCCCTTTTAAAAAGCCTTCTTGGATGTCTCATCCAACAACTTCGGCTGACATCTTATTGGCCAGAATTTTCTCACATGATCACTCTTAGATGCAAGGGAATGTGGGAAATATAAGAATTGTTTTATTGAGGAAGAAGAGGAGAATGGAGTTTAGATAGATAACTACCAAACTGTGCAGCAGTACGTCCCTTCAGATACTCAAAATCTGTCAGTTCCTCACGTGGCTCTTTGTGGTCCAGCAAACTATAAACCAAAGACAAACTGTCAGCCCCCAACACACCTGATATACAATAGTGGAACAGGAAAAGTCAACCACAAGCAAAACTCTCATTCAGAAAAGGAACGCCTAGGAAACACCCAGCAGTCACTAGTCACTAATCTATTGACCATTGAGTGGCTTGTGTATGTTCTCATCCCTTGAACCTGGATGTGCCAGTGGCTGCTTGACCAGTAGAGCATAGAGGAAGTAATGCTCTATAGCCTCTGAGGCTAGGTTCTGAAAGGCAATGCAGCTTCTGCCTCGTTTGCTGGAACATTTATGCTGGGACCCCCTAAGTTAGCACTCCAACTGCCCTGAGGCCACCATCTTGTGAGGAAGCCCAAATTTGCCTAGACAGAGAGCCACTGAGAAGCTCCAAGAATATATGAAGAAAGTGAGATGCCCAGTCAGCCCCTAGCTGCTCCAGCTTCAGCTGTGTAACTATAATCACATGAGATACCCTGAGCCAGAGTGCCCAACGAAGCCCTTTGGAGCCAAAGGAACTGTGGGGATAACAAATAATTGTTATTTTTAAAAATTGAAGTATAGTTGGTTTACAATGTTGTGCCAGTCTCTGCTGAACAGCAAAGTGGCTCAGTTTTATACATACAGACATTCTTTTTTTTAAATATTCTTTTCCATTATGGTTTATCCCAGGAGATTGGATGTAGTTCCCTGTACTATACAGTAGGACCTTGTTGTTTATCCATTCTAAGTGTAATAGTTTGCGAGCTTCCCTGGTGGTGCAGTGGTTAAGAATCCCCCTGCCAATGCAGGGGACATGGGTTCGAGCCCTGGTCTGGGGAGATCCCACAGGCTGCAGAGCAACTAAGCCCGTGTGCAACAGCTACTGAGCCTGCGCTCTGAAGCCTGCGAGCCACAACTACTGAGCCCACGTGCCACAACTACTGAAGCCCATGCACCTAGAGCCCGTGCTCTGCAACAAAGAGTAGCCCCTGCTCACCACAACTAGAGAAAAACCGCGCGCAGCAAGGAAGACCCAACACAGCCAAAAATTAATTAAATAAAATTTTTAAAAATGTAACAGCTTGCATCTACTAACCCCAAATTCCCAGCCCATCCCTCTCCCTCCCTCTCTCCCCACCTTGGCAACAAGTCTGACCTCTATGTCTGTGAGTCTCTTCCTGTTTTATAGATAGGTTCATTTGTGCCGTATTTTAGATTCCACACGTAGGTGATATGATATGGTATTTGTCTTTCACTTTCTGACTTACTTCACTTAGTATGATAATCTTTAGTTGTATCCATGTTGCTGCAAATGGCATTATTTTGTTCTTTCTTATGGCTGAGGAGTATTTCATTGTATACATGTACCACATCTTCTTTATCCATTCCTGTCGGTGGATATTTAGGTTGTTTCCATGTCTTGGCTATTGTGAATAATGCTGCTATCATCATAGGGGTGCATGTATCTTTTTGAATTCAAGTCTTGTTCAGGTATATGCCCGGGAGTGGGATTGCTGGATCATATGGTAATTCTATTTTTAGTTTTCTGAGGAACCTCCATACTGTTTTCCATAATGGCTGCACCAAATTACATTTCCACCAACAGTGTAGGAGGGTTCCCTTTTCTTCACACCCTCTCCAGTATTTGTTATCTGTAGACTTTTTATTTATTTATTTAATTTATTTATTTTTGGCTGTGTTGGGTTTTCGTTGCCGCGTGCAGGCTTTCTCTAGTTGCGGCAAGCAGGGGCTACTCTTTGTTGCAGTGCGAGGGCTTCTCATTGGGGTGGCTTCTCTTGTTGCGGAGCATGGGCTCTAGGTGCACGGGCTTCAGTAGTCGTGGCATGCGGGCTCAGTAGTTGTGGCTCCCGGGCTCTAGAGCGCAGGCTCAGTAGTTGTGGCGCATGGGCTTAGTTGCTCCATGGCATGTGGGGTTTTACCGGACCAGGGCTCAAACCTGTGTCCCTCGCATTGGCAGGCAGATTCTTAACCACTGAGCCACTAGGGAAGTCCCTTGTAGGCTTTTTAATGATGGCCATTCTCTTCCCTGGTGGCACAGTGGTTGAGAATCCGCCTGTTCATGTAGGCGACACGGGTTCGAGCCCTGGTCCGGGAAGATCCCACATGCCATGGAGCAACTAAGCCCGTGCACCACAACTACTGAGCCTGCGCTCTAGAGCCCGCGAGCCACAACTACTGAGCCTAAGTGCCACAACTACTGAAGCCCGCACGCCTAGAGCCCATGCTCCGCAACAAGAGAAGCCACCGCAATGAGAAGCCTGCGCACCGCAACAAGAGTAGCCCCCCCGCTCGCTGCCCGCGTGCAGCAACAAAGACCCAACGCAGCCAAAAATAAATAAATAAATAATGATGGCCATTCTTACCAGTGTGAGGTGGTACCTCATTGTAGCTCTGATTTGCATTTCTCTAATAATTAGTGACGTTGAGCATCGTTTCATGTGCCTACTGGCCATCTGTATGTCTTCTTTGGAGAAATGTCTATTAAGATCTTCTGCCCATTTTTCGATATCCTTGTTTGTTTGTTTTATTTATTTTATTTTTGGCTGCATTTGGTCTTTGTTGCTGCGCGCTGGCTTTCTCTAGCTGCCTCGAGCAGGGGCTACTCTTCATTGTGGTGTGTGGGCTTCTCATTGTGGTGGCTACTCTTGTTGCAGAGCATGGGCTCCAGGCACTCAGGCCCCAGTAGTTGTGGCGCACGGGCCTAGTTGCTTTGGGGCATGTGGGATCCTCCTGGACCAGGGCTCTAACCCATGTCCCCTGCTTTGGCAGGCGGACTCCCAACCAGTGTGCCATCAGGGAAGCCCCAGTTATTTGTTTTTGTTTTTGTTTTTGTTTTTGTTTTTTTGCGGTACGCGGGCCTCTCACTGTTGTGGCCTCTCCCGTTGCGGAGCACAGGCTCTGGACGCGCAGGCTCAGCGGCCATGGCTCACGGGCCCAGCCGCTCCGTGGCATGAGGGATCCTCCCGGACCGGGGCACGAACCCGTGTCCCCTGCATCGGCAGGCGGTCTCTCAACCACTGCGCCACCAGGGAAGCCCCTATTTGTTTTTTTGTTGTTGAGTTATATAAGCTATTTGTATATTTTGGAGATTAAGCCCTTGTTTGTCGCATCATTTGCAAATACTCTCTCCCATTCTGTAGGTTGTCTTTGTTTTTTTTTTTTAATGGTTTCCTTTGCTGTGCAAAAGCTTATAAGTTTGATTAGGTCCCAACAAATAATTGTTATTTTAATCCACTAAATTTTGAGGTGGCAATAGATAACCAGAACAACAGTGTATATCAAATCTGGGGGTCAAGGACCACCTGCCCCAACACAGGAGTAAGTTCCTTGGTTGGTCTATCTGGCTTCCCCTGGTTCTGCCCCCTAGGAAAATCCTCACTGTTTCCCATGGTCCCTTGCTCTGTCCTCAGGGAGGTTGTTTCTTGTCCATCATCCCTCATGGCCCATCTGAACAGGCCCCTGTGGGTGACACCCTCTCTAAGGGCTACACAGCTTTGGCAGCACCTCTAGAGGGAGCCACTTCTGTGTAGGAGGTTCAGGATGTTTTAGCTTACAGCCATAGCTGTTGCAGGCCAGATATGGGTTTTGTGTGTATGTTTTTGTTAACATAGCTTCCTAAAATAACTAGTAAGCTTCCAGTCAATTCTTAAGCATGAGTTACTATGGCCAAAGATCTTACACATCATATTAAGCCTAAAAACTCATATTCTGCATGTTGGTTTCTGTGCTCTGACCATCTTCCCTAATTACTCCCCAGGGTTTGAAGGGGAAGATAACATTGTTAATCTGGTCTTTGCTGGGAGTCTTGCACTGGGTAGGCACAGACCTCTCAACAGAAGGTGCTTGAGAAAGGATTGGGTCCACAGTGTTAGCTCCTGGCAGGGTGACTATTTAGCAGCTACCATTCTGAACTGCTTCCATTTGAACCTGTGTCCCCTGCAATGGCAGGTGGATTCTTAACCACTGTGCCACCAGGGAAGCCCTTCTTAATGGCTTTCTAAGATACAATGAGCAACCATTTGACCAAGTGGTTTTGCAAATACTGAGGGTTGCCAGCTTTCCAGGCTGCAAAGGAGTGGATCCTCCCTACACACTTGCCCAACAAACTTCCCCTAAGCTAATGCCACATTCTAGATACTGTTAAGGCACTACCCCACTTCTAGTACCAACTATGTATCAACTTGGATTGCATTTATGTCTGTTACAGAGACTGGAAATAGCAGAGACTTAAACTAGATGGAAGTTAGTTTTTCCTGACAGGTGATAAAGTCTGGGTGTAGACAGCTCAGGGCTGATGTAGTGTCCTCAGGGATTCATCAGGTTCTCAGACTCCCTGTAACTGTCTCTCTACAATCCTTAGCCTGTGGCTTCCATCCTCAGTGTGCCTCCAAATCACAAGATCCTTCAATCATCGCTCTAGACAGGAAACAGAAAGAGGGGAGATGGGAAAAAAGGACTAAAGAATTAAAGAGAGTATATGCCAGCTGACTGACCTTCCTTCAAGGAGTTTTCTGATAGATCCATCCAGCGAACACTACTCACATCTTTTTTATGTTTACATACATAGTTAGAATGTAGTCACATGGTCACAATTAGCTGCAAGAGGTGGTATATGTAATATTTAAGCGGGTTATGCTGCCACCCAAGATAACAGGGGCATGAGTAAACTTTTGGGATTGATGAGTATGTTCATTATCTTGATGGTGGTGATGGTTTTGTGGATGTATACTAAATCAAAACATCATATTGTACATTTTAAATACGTGCAGCTTCTTATATGTCAGTTATACCTCAATAAATCTGTTAAAAATGTTGTACGTGTACAAGAAAAGAATATGTGCTCCCAATTATTGGCTGCAGGGTTTTAGATAAGTTCAATATGCCAAACCTTTAACTGTGTCGTTCAAATCTCCTTACTGAAAAACACTTTTTTTCTTGATCCATCAATTAACTGAGGGAAATATGTTAAAATTTCCCACAATTGTAGTGGATTTGTCAATTTCTCCTGGGAGTTCTGAAAGTTTTCCTTTATAAATTTGAAGCTGTATCATTAAGAAATATAGGTTTATAATTATGTCTTCGTGGTGAATTAAAACATATCAATGTGGCAGGTCTCTTTATCTCTAGTTCATACTTTTAGTCATAAATTTTATTTTATCTAATATTAATATATCTACACAGGGTTTTTTTTGTTTGTTTAGTATTTGCCTGGCACATATATGTTTTCTGTTCTTTTACTTTTAACTTTTTTTCTTACATTTTAGTTATACCTCTTGTAATTGACATATAGCTGGATATTAATTTTTATTTAGTCTAACAAACTATGTATTTTGACTGGAGAATTTACTCCATTTATATTGATTGTGATTATGTTATCACTGGATTCATTTCTACAAAAAAAATTGGGTGCTTTTCATCTGTCCAGAGTTTTCTCTTATTTATTTTTCCCCTTTCTTGTCTTCTTTTGGACCATTTGAAGTTTCTCACCCCTTATTCTTTTTTTTCTTCTTACATGTTTGGAAATTACACGCTCTGGTTCCATTAATATTTAAATTAAAAATTTTAACATGAACATTTAACAATCAAAATTAATTAAGGGAATTCCTTGGCTGTCCAGTGGTTAGGATTCCGCGCCTCCACTGCAGGGTGCACAGGTTCAATCCCTGGTCGGGGAACTAAGATCCCGCATGCAGCACTGTGTGGAAAAAAAAAAAATCAATTAATATATCAAAACAAAAACATTAGAATAACTTTAATCAATCCCTTCCAACCAATATGCAGTTATGCTCAAGATTTTAGTTCTATCTTTTCCTATTTTAGTTTTGTTTTTAGTTATACATGCACATAATTTGGAGTTAAACAGTTATAATACCTGTAAACAACACCTCCTGGCCCACACTCCCCATTTCCTCCTACCTAGAAGCAACCACCTTCAAATCTTGTACCTGCTATTTTATTAATTATCTCTTATCATGTCTCTATATAACATATAGTGACTACTTGATTTTTTACTTAATAGTATTATGCACTGATTTCTAAAATGGAAGATAAAGACTCAGCTGTTTCAATCCTCCTCCTCCCTCCCCCATTTTCCCCGTATAATTATGTAACAATTTTGGTTAAAGGACTATTCATAATTTACATTATTTTGAATATGCAAATGATATTCATAGATGAGTCAATATGATACTTTCTCTTCCTTGAAATGCTTTTTGTTCTCTAGCTATTACTAATTGACCCCAAACTCTTCTCCAACTGCCTAGATCTCCTCTGAAAGCATCAGTCAATCTTACTTTCTCCTGTGATCCCCCTTCACTCTCATCCAGGGGATTCTTTGCTGGAGCCTCTCTGGCCTCTTTGCCCTTTCCCCTGTGACCTCGCCTGTGATCTCGTGCTGGGGATTCTCCTGGCTTCTTCTCTGTGTTGCATCCTATTTCCCATATTCCACTGGACTTCCTTCTTGGTTTACTCTTGCTTTGGTGGACCAAAGCCTCCAGTTTTCTTTGAGAGAGTTGTTCTAGCCCAACCAGCTAACGGCCAGGATGGGCTTATTGGCCTGTGGCAGTGAGCGAGATCACAGACCGAGCGAAATATGAGATCTAATGAAACAGTGGAAAAGATATGTGTGCTGCAGGATTGGGGGCAAGGGTGAAGCTTAGGTGAAATTTAAATGAAGCAGAGTTCTTAGAGGTTCAAAGTAAATAGGGATCTGTGTAAAGAGGTTAATATCAGCTCTGGACTATGAAGTAAACATTGATGTAGAATACTGTGTCCAGAAATCCCTTGTTTAAAGCTCTGCACCTCGGCTGTAAATCAAGGCTGCTTCTCTGTCTCAATGTGACTTGGATCCTTCAGGCAAAAGAAGAATGATTCATTCTTACTGATATCCTTTCAAAGAGCAATGTTTCTTATAGTTTATGATTTTAGAGAACAATTTTTTCAGTGAGTAAGAAAGCAGTAGTCACAGAAAGGGGTCGTTATGAATTTTACTGCTACATAGCTTGGGAAAAATAGTGTTTCTTGTTAACGTTACTGGCTTTCTGCGTCTATTATCCCAGCTTGATGAGTGGCAGGCCAGAATTGCACTGTCTCAGTCACAGGTACGTTTTACTTTCTCAGGGTGTGTGGGAGACAATATTTTTGAGCCTTTTTGGGGAGCTGTTAGCTGTAAGGTTCTCTGTAGGATGACCTGGCCAGGTCTTTTCCTGGGGAAACCCCCAGTGTAAGTATCATTAGATCAGATTCTCCAAAGCAAACCTATTCCAGTCTCCTACTTGGAGACTATAGTTCTGATTGCTAGTGTTCTGGGTACTGAGCTGGGGGAAAGGGCTGGGGTTCTCAGAATATAGGAGGTAAATGTTCTTTCAGGCCTCCTGTTTTTAGAATAATATTCCTGCCCTCTCTGGAGCATAAACTTCCAGGTTTCTGCTGTGGTGGAGAAGGAGCAGTCAAATTGCTGTGTGGACCAGGGATACACCCTTCCTTAAACAGATTTTCAAATAATTCTCCTGTTTTTTTTGTTTTTTTGCGGTACGCGGGCCTCTCACTGTTGTGGCCTCTCCCGTTGCGGAGCACAGGCTCCGGACGCGCAGGCTCAGCGGCCATGGCTCACGGGCCCAGCCGCTCCGCGGCATGTGGGATCTTCCCGGACCGGGGCACGAACCCGTGTCCCCTGCATCGGCAGGCGGACTCTCAACCACTGCGCCACCAGGGAAGCCCTACTCCATTCTTTTGAACCCACTACAGGCAAGTTTTTGTTGCCCTCAATCCACCTAATCTGTTCCTATCATGATCACCCATGACCTCCATTTGGCTTAATTCATTGGTCAGTTCTCAGGCTTCACCTTATTTGATCTTCTAGTGGCATCTGACAGGTCATTATTCTTTCCTCCTCCTTGAAACATTCTTTATTTGACTTCAAGGACACAATCCTCTCCTGGTTCCCTCCTTCCTCTTTGATCTTTCTCAGTCTCCTTTACTGATTCTGTTCACCTCCCTGACCTTTAAACTTTAGAGTTCCCCATGGCTCAGTCCTTGGACTTTTTCTCTACATTCCCTTGGTAATCTCATCCACTCTGACCCAGATTTTATTTTATTTTTTTATTAAAGTATGGTTGATTTACAATGTTATGTTAGTTTCTGGTGTACAGCAAAGTGCTTCAGTTATATATATATATATATATATACACACTATATATATAGTATTTATATTATATATATACTATATATGTAGTATTTATATTATATATATATTCTTTGTCATATTCTTTTCCATTATGGTTTACTACAGGATACTGAATATGGTTCCTTGTGCTATACAGTAAATTCTTGTTGTTTATCTACTTTGTATATAATAGTTTGTATCTTCTAATCCCAAACTTCAGATTTATCCCTCCCCCACTCCTTTTCCCCTTTGGTAACCATAACTTTGTTTTCTATGCCTGTGAGTCTGTTTCTGTTTTGTAAATAAGTTCATTTCTATCATATTTTAGATTCCACATATAAGTGATATCATATGGTATTTGTCTTTCTCTTTTTGGCACTTCACTTAGTATGATAATCTCTAGGTCCATCCGGGTTGCTGCAAATGGCATTATTTCATTTTATATACATATACATATATATATATATATATATATATACACATACATATATATATATATATATATATATATATATATATATATACCACATCTTCGTTTTTTTAATATCACATCTTCTCTATCCATTTATCTCTCGATGGACATTTAGGTTACTTCCATATCTTGGTTATTTTAAATAGTGCTGCTATGAACCCTGGAGTGCATGTATCTTTTCAAATTATAGTTTTGTCTGGATATATGTCTGGAAGTGAGATTGCTGGATCATATGGCAACTCTATTTTTAGATTTTTGAGGAACCTCCGTACTGTTTTCCATAGTGGCTGCACCAGTTTACATTCCGACCAACAGTGTAGGAGGGTTCCCTTTTTTTTGCACCCTCTCCATTTGTTATTTGTAAACATTTAAAAAAAATTTATTTATTTATTTATTTTGGTTGTGCCAGGTCTTAGTCATGAATCGCCGGCTCCTTAGTTGCAGCACATGGGCTCCTTCGTTGTGGCATGCGAATTCTTAGTTGCGACATGCATGTGGGATCTAGTTCCCTGACCAGGGATCAAACCCAGGCCCCCTGCATTGGGAGCGTGGAATCTTATCCACTGTGCCACCAGGGAAGTCCCTGTAGACTTCTTAGTGACAGCTATTCTGACTAGTGTGAGGTGGTACCTCATTATAGCTTTGATTTGCATTTCTGTAATTAGCAATGTTGAGCATCTTTTCAAGTGCCTGTTGGCCATCTGTATGTTTTCTTTGGAGAAATGTCTATTTAGGTCTTCTGTCCATTTTTTGGATTGGGTTGTTTGTTTTTTTGTTATTGAGTTGTATGAGCTATTTGTATATTTTGGAAATTAAACCCTTGTCAGTTGCATCATTTGCGAATATTTTCTCCCAGTCTGTAGGTTGTCTTTTCATTTTGTTTATGGTTTCCTTTGCTGTGCAAAAGCTTATACGTTTGATTAGGTCCCATTTGTTTATTTTTGCTTTTATTTCTATTGCCTTAGGAGACTGACCTAAGAAAACACTGGTAAGATTTATGACAGAGAATGTTTTGCCTCTGTTCTCTTCTAGGATTTTTATGGTGTCATGTGTTATATTTAAGTCTTTAAGCCATTTTGAGTTTATTTTTGTGTATGGTGTGAGGGTGTGTTCTAACTTCACTGATATACATGGAGCTGTCCAGCTTTCCCAACACCACTTGCTGAAGAGAAGGTGGTGTTGCATATTGTATACTCTTGCCTCCTTTGTAGAAGATTAATTGACCGTAGGTATGTGGGTTTATTGCTGGGCTCTCTATTCTGTTCCTTTGATATATATGTCTGTTTTTGTGCCAATACCATGCTGTTTTGATTACTGTAATTTTGTAGTATTGTCTGAAATCCGGGAGGGTTATGCCTCCAGCTCTTTTTTTTTTCCTCAGGATTGCTTTGGCAATTCTGGATCTTTTATGGTTCCATATACATTTTAGGATTGTTTGTTCTAGTTCTGTGAAAAATGTCATGCTTAATTTGATAGGGATTGCATTAAGTCTGTAGATTGCTTTGGGCAGTATGGCCATTTTAACAATATTAATTATTCCAATCAAGAGCATGGGATATCTTTCCATTTCTCTGAATCATCTTCAGTTTCCTTTATTAATGTTTTATGGTTCTCAGCATGTAAGTCTTTCACCTCCTTGGTCACGTTTATTCTTAAGTATTTTATTTTTATTTTTTTTTTTTTTTGCGGTACGCGGCCTTTCACTGTTGTGGCCTCTCCCGTTGCGGAGCACAGGCTCCGGATGCGCAGGCTTAGCGGCCATGGCTCACAGGCCCAGCCGCTCCACGGCATGTGGGATCCTCCCGGACTGGGGCACGAACCCGTGTCCCCTGCATCAGCAGGCGGACTCTCAACCACTTGCCACCAGGGAAGCCCTATTTTTTTTGATGTGATTTTAAAAGGGATTTTTTTTTTTTTACTTTCCCTTTCTGATATTTCATTGTTAGTGTAAAGACCCAGATTTTAAATACTTTCTAAAACTGATGACACTCAAATGTATATCTCTCAAGTATATATATATATATATATATATATATATATATATATATATATGAATATATATATGTTGAGCTGTTGAACTTACCCCAGAACCTGCTTCTCCTGCAGTCTTCCCAGCTGAGGAAATGGTAACATCATTCTTCTACTTCCTCAGGCCCCAAATTTTTGAGTTTCTTTTTCTTGTACCCCACATCCTACCCTTTTAAAAGGTAAGTGAGGAGACTTCCCTGGTGGCGCAGTGGTTAAGAATCCGCCTGCCAATGCAGGGGACACAACATGGGTTCCATCCGTGGTCCAGGAAGATCCCACATGCCACGGAGCAACTAAGCTCTTGTGACACAACTACTGAGCCTGCGCTCTGGAGCCCGCGAGCCGCAACTACTGAGCCTGCGTGACACAACTGCTGAGCCCACATCCCTAGAGCCCGTGCTCTGCAACAGGAGAGGCCACTGCAATGAGAAGCCCACGCACTGCACCGCAATGAAGAGTAGCCCCCACTCGCCACAACTAGAGAGAGCCCATGCAAAGCAACGAAGACCCAACACAGCCAAAAATAAATAAATTTATTTATTTATTTATTTATTAAAAAAAAGGGTAAGTCAGGCCACCATGTTATTTGTCACCTTCCCGTCTTACTTTGAGAGAAAGCCAAAGTCCTTCCATTAACCCCCAAAGCATCCCATGATCTGATCCACTCCTCCCACCCCCTTACCTCTTTGGAAAACGCTCCCACCTCAAAACCTTGTAGTTGTTCCCTCTTCCTGGTATGTTCTTGTTCCAGATACCTGCATGGCTCATTCACAACTTTTCAGCCTTTACTTAAATGCCACCTTCTCAGAAAGGCCTTCACTGTCTACCCTATCTAAAATTGCATCCCTCCTCACATGTCTTGTCCGCCTTCCCTGCTTTGCTTTTTCACATTTAAAAAAAATTAATAGGCTTTATTTCTTAGAGCAGTTTTAGGTTATAGAAAAGTTGAGCAGAAATTACAGAGAGTTTCCATATGCTTCCTTTCCCCTAGTTTCTCCTGTTATTAACATCTTGTATTAGTGGTACTTTTGTTACAATTAATGAATCAACATTGGTATATTATTAACTAATGTCCATATCTTACGTTAGGGCTTTTGACAAATGTATAATGTCATGTAACAACTATTACAGTGTCATAAAGAATAGTTTTTTTTTAAAATTAATTTATTTTTGGCTGCCTTGGGTTTTTGCTGCTGCACGCTTTTTCTAGTTATGAGCGGGGGCTACTCTTCATTGCGGTGCGCGGGCTTCTCACTGCAGTGGTTACTCTTGTTGTGGACCACGGGCTCTAGGTGCGCGGGCCCAGTAGTTGTGGCACGTGGGCTTAGTTGCTCCGTGGCATGTGGTATCTTCCTGGACCAGGGATGGAACCCGTGTACCCTGCATTGGCAGGTGGATTCTTAACCACTGCACCACCAGGGAAGTCCCAAGAATAGTTTTACTACACTAAAAATCCCCTATACTCCACCCATTCATCCCTCGCTCCACCCAAAACCTTAGCAACTACTGGTCTTTTTATTGTTTCCATAGTTTTGCCTTTTCCAGAATGTCACATAGTTGGAATCATACAGTATATAGCCCTTTCAGATTAGCTTCTTTCACTTAGCAATGTGCATTTAAAGTTCTTCCATGTCTTTTCATGGCTTGATAGCCCTGCTTTATTTTTCTCCTGGGCAATTTCTTACATGGTTCTGTATATTTTTCACTTATCATATTTATGGTCTTGTCCACAGGAATGTATGTATCATAAGGACAGGGATTCTTGTCTGTTCTGTTCACTGCTGTATCCCCAGTGCCCACAACAGTGTCTTATAGACGGTGCTCAAGAAGTATTAGTTGAACTAAAATATTTCTTAAATACAATTAGTGTATCTAATTGAAGAACAAACCTATCCAGAACCCTCCTGGCAAGGGAATATGTGAAAAAGTGTTTAGCTGTCTGCACTCTTAAGAATTTCAACTTCACTGCCTTCGACCTTGGGCAAGTGACCTAACCGAACCTGTCTGTGCCAGTTTCCTGCTCAGTAAAATGGAGTTAATAATAGCACTTCCCTCACAGGGTTTTGGTAACGATTAAATGAGTTACTATACATAAATTCTCATAATAGGTCCCACACATAGTGCGTGTATATGAGTAGTAATTATGGCTCCATACAGGAAGACTCAGAGAAGGAGATGAGAATGGAATGCCAGTTGGCTACATCCAGTATGCGATTCTAGTTAGTTGTTTAGAGGTGGACGAGGCGCCCTGAGCTGGAGCAATTGCAGGCAACCTTGAGAAAGACGGCGCCGGAAAGGGGGGCACTAATCCCATTTGCCCATCGCTTTACAAAGCACTTTTACATTCTAAACGCTTGAAATCCTCACAATCATGTCTGGTGGGCATTATGATCCCAATTGTATCCATGAAAAAACTGGTTCGGGGAGGTTGAACGACTTGCCCGATGGAACCATGTGGTAAGTGGTGGCCCGAACATTCCCATCCAGAGGTTCTGATTCACACCTCAATACAGTCGCTATTACCCACGTAAACTCTCAGGGCGCGCCAGAGTGTCCGGGGTCCAGGGGTCCTGGACAGGGTAACAGAGCCACCTTAATAACAACATCCAGGTTGTCACCGGCTGTGTGCAAGGCAGGATGTGCAGGCTCGCCGGCCGGCTAGGGTGTGCAAGAGCTGGCACGATGGATTTGCAGACGAACTCTGCAAGCGCTTGCGCATTAGAGTATCAAGGTAACTCAATTTCCTAGCATCCCCTCCCCTTCCCCCGCCTCCAGGGGGCGGGGCAACAAAGCGCGGGAAAACCGGCCTCGACTCCACCCCCTCCCCCCGTGCTGGGGGCGGGGAAAGGAGAACTCTTAAATGGGTAATGGACACGGGGCGGGTTTCCCCCTCCCCCATCCCCGTGCTTAGGAAGCGTTCCACAATGCCGCTTTAAGATCCCTTTGGAAATAGCCCAGGCCACGCCAGCACGCTAACGTCACCTCTCCCCTACTTCCGGTCTGCAAGCCCGTCCCAGGCTTCAGGTGCCGGTGCCTTCCACACTCCAAACCCCGCCCCCGCTACAAGCCCTCCTGCAGAGGGAGGAGCAGTGGGTGACGCCATCGCCCAGGAGCTAACCCGTGCGAGGACCCCATCCATTCAGATTATATGACGATTTAGACAGTGGGAAAACCACGAGGAAATGGTCAACCAGATGACGTGGTGCTTTCGGTGACGTCCCATTCTGTGACTGCTGCACGGCATGACTGACATTAGGGTTTAGCTTGAGAAAACACCGCAAACGGATCAACACATCCGGGCTCCACTCGGGGCCAACGCGGTTCTCCTCAACCTGCCCAACAAATAGAAGCAGAGAGTTCTCTAAATTTGCATAAGTGAACTGCAGGCTTCAGGGATCGCGGCCAATAGGGAGTGAGGGGGCGGAGACACACCTGGGATAGTCACATCCTCCTGTAGGAAAACAGGGAATCAGACTGGCTTCTTTTTAAACGACAGTGGCGGAGGCCAATCATTTTTGAGATGCACAGATGGGGCAGTGGGCCTCGGCGCAACCAATGGGAAGAAGCTTCTCCAGAAGGACTAGGCTTCTTGCCCAATGAGGCTGGGAAGCCTGTGCCTAGCTGTTTCCGAGCGGCAGTACTTAAGGCCAACCCAGTACGGAGCTGGGCGGGGCGCAGTACTGAACGACGGGGGTATTGGCCAATGGCGAGTGCGAAAGCGGGCAGCCCAGACCTGGAACGCGAAGGGAGCTGAGGGAGGGGGAGGCTGAACGGGAGAGAAGCAGGAAGTAGCGGCGGTCGTGGGGAGGGCGGCGGCGGCGGCGGCGGCGGCGGCAGCGACTGGAGCAGGGAAGAGACCGCCGGGTCTCGGCCCGCACTGGGAGCGGAACAAGTAAGCGTGCCTGGGGTAAATACCCGCCTTTGGCCCCGCCCCCTGGGGGGGCGGGTAAATACCCCCACCCCTCCCCCACTTGGTCAACTACCCCCTCTCCGCGCCGCCCCCCGGGATGGCTTCTACCGGGGCCCCGACGTCGCCCCCATTCCTTGGGGCACGTGGGCGAAACTCCTAGCCTGTTGAAAGCACAGCCCCTAGCAGGGTAAACGTGGAGGGGCGTCGGGGTCCCCAACTCCTGGCGCCCCCAGCCCGAGAGGCGTCCGAAGCGCGGCCCGGGGACTGGAAGCTGCGGGATGTCGCGACCTAAAATGGTGTCCGTGTCCGGGGGTGGGGGCGGGGGAACTGGGCCAGGCCGGAGCGGAGCCTGCACCCCGACTGGGCACGGGTCAGCGTCCGGGCCCGGACGGGACCCAGGCTCGTGCCCCAGGCCGCGGCGTGCCTTCCGATTCCTCCCCAGTCTCGAGAGAGCCTCGGGAGCCCTCGGGGGGAGGAGGCTGCGCAGGGAGGGAGGGGAGGAGGTCGGAGTTGGGACGGACCCCGGCTGGAGAGCTGCGAGTCTGGCAAAACTGTCCCCTCCCCACTACTCTCTTTCCACACCTTCCCTGCTCCGGTGTAGTCTTGGGCCGGGAGGTGCTGCGCGGCAGCTCCCCGAGGGCCTGGCCTGGCCAAGGCCCGTCCTTCCCTTAGCACGCTGGTGAGAGCTAGAAAAGCGCGGCGCGCCTCAGTTTCCCCTCTGGCTTCTCCCATGTACACCCCGCCCCCTTTCCGCAACCCTGGACATGCTCCCCGCGCCGGTCCTCAGCAGATGGCAGGGGCTTAATTCCGGCCGCTGCCCAGCTTGGCGGCAGCCTAATCGCCCCCGGCCGCCGGCCCCTCGCCCTCCTGTGCGCAGCAGGCCCCGGGCCAGGGAAAGGGACGCGGAGCCCCCACCCGACCCAGGCCAGTTCACCCTCTTCCTGTTCAGCCCCTTCCTTTGGCTTTTGGGGAAGAACAGAGGGAAGGAGGGGGGCTGGAGCCCGAGAGACAGGGCGCAGCAGCCGCAGAAAGGCCTGAGCCGTGGGGCGGGGAAGCCTCTTCGGCCTTGAGCTGCGCTTCTTGATCTACTGTCTGCTCCTGGCTCTCCGATGACCTCTAAGTCACTTGGACGCCAAAGGGGGAGTTGCTTGGGGGAGGCAAGTTTGCAGATGTTTTCTCATAGTCCCCACTGATCTGTGCTCCACCAGCCCACTTTTCTGAGGGCCTGAGCGGAGGGTAGCTCTGGTCTCTCGCGGTCGGGAGGGAGCCGGCCAGGGGAGGGCCCTAGCGATCCAGCTGGGCAGAGGCAAGGGGTGGAGGGCTTTGTTTAAACCCAGATCCTGTAAATTAAGTAGAGGGGGATGAGAGGAGCACTCCCCTTTCGTTCTTCCTCTAGTTGGTACCCTCTCCCTCCACCCCCATCTTGGTCCCAGCAATGCCAGCTGCCACCTGCTGGGACTATCTCCAGTTACAGTCTAAAGGCTGGAAAGAGGTGAGAGAATTGGCCCTGGGAAATGGCTTGCCTTGAGGGCAGGGAATGTGGAGGGAAAGAGACTTTTTCAGTTGCTTCTTCCTAGGTATAGAAACACTTGTGGGGAGAAATGGGTAAGGAACACACCTGGGTCCCCCACAAGCTCTAGGCTGGCCTTCTTGTTGGTTTAGTGCCACATAAGTCTTGTGGGACCTTTTTTTTTTTTTTGTACTGGGACAAATGGGGGTTGGGTGAGACTTCCTGGGCCACTGTTGCCAAGGGAAAATGAAAAGGGTGAGGAGTGTGAGTTGGGGATAAACTGGGGTGAGGAGCTCAGAGCAGAAATGACAGGGGTGAGGGGCCTGGCTTTTCCCGGTTGAGGCAGCTGTGCTGGATAAGCTCATGCCCTGGAGTTTCAGCCCTGAGAGAGCAAGATGGGGAAGGAGGGAGGGAGGGAAGGAGGAGGGGTTGGCTAAGAGGGGGCCAGGCACTCTTGGGAAGGTAGGTGAGCGAGCAGCAGGTGTTTGTGACAGGAGAGGCCTCGGCTGGGGCCCTTGTGACCAGACTGCTGTTATGGTTTTCCCGTTTCTTCTCTTTGTCTCTTTCTGTTCCTGTGTCTTATTCTTTCCATCTTGGTCTCTTGGGTAACTTCCCTGAGCCCACTTCGCCCTGTTAACCAAGCTAGATCTCCAGGTGCTAGTAATGACCCCAAGTGGCCCAGACTTGAGCTTACATGACCCCTGACTCTTGTCTCTGACCCCAGCCCTAGATTTCCAGTGCTTATTCCCTCCCAGCTTCTCTTCGGCCTGGCATATCCTTGTTGTCCTAGCTGTAATAATAAATCGTACTCTGGGTTCTGGCTCTCATGTTTGTGATTCATGTCATGCTCAGAACAACCCTATGATATATAGATTACTTGTCCGCTCTTTCAGACAGCAAAAGTAAGGCGGTAGAGTAACTTGCTTGTACAGCAGGCCATTGATAAGGCTGGAACTAGAATCAGTTCTTACATCGTGTCTTAAGTCACATGCCCCTTTGTACACATGGCCTTTCAGATCTCTGTGGACCCCCAGAAGATCCATGAAGAATATGAATGGATCCCATGCTGCCATGAATGAGCCCTTAAACTTAGAGCATCACGTACATCCTCCTCCTTAATAGTAGTATTGACTAATTGATCCTGTGCTGGGCACAGGAGGGGTTGAAGTGGTTTCAACTAAGATGCTCACTGAACTCCCTCAGTCTCTACTCCCTTGTCTCTTATCTGTATTTTTTTTTTAAGATTTATTTATTTTATTTATTTTTGGCTGCGTCCGGTCTTAGTTGCGGCATGTGGGATCTTCGTTGAGGCATGTATCTTTTGTTGCAGTGTGTGGGCTTCTCTCTAGTTGTGGCACGCAGGCTCCAGGGTGCGTGGGCTCTGTAGTTGTGGTGCGCGGGTTCCAGAAAACGTGGGCTCTGCAGTTTGCGGCCTGCAGGCTCTCTAGTTGAGGCGTACAAGCTTAGTATTTGTGGCGTGCGGGCTTAGTTGCCCCCACGGCATGTGGGATCTTAGTTCCCTGACCAGGGATCAAACCCGCGTCCCCTGCGTTGGAAGGTGGATTCTTTACCACTGGACCACCAGGGAAGTCCCTTTTGTCTGTATTTCTGAGAAGTCTCTTTTCCTTTGCTTTCTCTGGATTTTGGTGTCCTCCCTGGAAAGTGCATACTACATTCCTTTCAATTTTAGGGTTTGGTAAAACAGGTGCCTCCACCAGCTCTCTAGGATTTGCACTATGGTGGAGGTGTACCCAAGTCAGAGTGTGTGTGAGTTCTGAGAGCGGATGAATTTGGAGGTCTTGAGGGAGGAGGTCCAGCGTTCCTGCTTCCAGAGGTCTCAGTTTGTCTCTCTTTTTCCTGTTTTCCTCAGGTCTGGGACCTGTTGCCATGGGGGACATGAAGACCCCTGATTTTGATGACCTCCTTGCTGCCTTTGACATCCCCGACATTGATGCAAATGAAGCCATACACTCTGGGCCAGAAGAAAATGAGGGGCCAGGAGGCCCAGGGAAGCCAGAACCCATTATAGGAGGTGAATCTGGAGAAGCAACAGCAGCAGCTGCCGGGGATGGCCCTGGCTTGCCCGCCCAGGCCTCTGACCATGGCATGCCACCGCCAGACGTCTCAGCAGTCAGCGTCATTGTCAAGAACACTGTGTGTCCTGAGCAGTCGGAGTCCCTGGCTGGGAGTTCAGGAGGGGAAGGGGCCCGGGCTGGGGGAGTGACTAAGGAGGGGTCTGTGGGACCTCGTCTGATGCAAAATGGTTTTGGGGGCCCTGAGCCATCCCTTCCAGGAACCCCACACTCTCCAGCTCCTCCCAGTGGGGGTACCTGGAAAGAAAAATCCATGGAAGGCAAAGCTCCCCTGGACCTCTTTGCTCATTTTGGGCCTGAGCCAGGGGAGCACCCTGATCCCCTTCCTCCCTCTGCACCCTCCCCACCTCGGGAAGGGGCCATGACCCCACCTCCTTTCTCCTCTCCCTTTGAGCTGGCCCGGGAGAATGGCCCAGCCCTGCTGCCCCCTGGTTCTCCCCCACTGCTGGGGGCCTTGAAGCAGGAAAGCTGCAGCCCTCTTCATCCCCAGAGCCTCCCAGGCTCAGGCTCTAGCCCTGAGGCCACAGTCGTCCCTGCCAGTGTCTCCCCTTCCCGGGTTGCAGGGGTGTCCTTCTTCAAGAAGTCTCCAGGGCACCAGAGCCCTCTTGCCTCCCCTAAAGTGCCCAGCTCTCAGCCCCTAAAGGAAGAAGAGGATGAGGGACCAGTGGACAAGTCTCCCCCGGGAAGTCCCCAGAGTCCCTCTAGTGGAGCCGAGGCTGCAGATGAGGACAGCAATGACTCCCCTGCCTCCTCCAGCTCCTCTAGGCCCCTCAAGGTACGGATTAAGACCATTAAAACATCCTGCGGGAATATCACAAGGACTGTAACCCGGGTCCCCTCAGACCCTGATCCCCCTGCCCCCTTGCCTGAAGGGGGCTTCCTGGCAGAGGCTAGCCTCCTCAAGCTGTCCCCCGCAACCCCAACCCCTGAGGGTCCAAAGGTGGTGAGTGTCCAGCTGGGTGATGGCACAAGACTAAAGGGCACCGTGCTGCCCGTGGCCACCATCCAGAACGCAAGCACTGCCATGCTGATGGCAGCCAGTGTGGCCCGCAAAGCCGTGGTTCTGCCTGGAGGCACTGCCCCCAGCCCTAAGACGATGGCTAAGAATGTGCTGGGTCTGGTGCCCCAAGCGTTGCCCAAGGCTGAGGGGAGGGCAGGGCTGGGGGCCGGGGGGCAGAAGGTGAACGGTGCCTCGGTGGTGATGGTGCAGCCCTCTAAGCCGGCCACCGGGCCGGGGGCAGGGGGTGGCACGGTGATCTCACGGACCCAGTCCAGCCTGGTGGAGGCCTTCAACAAGATCCTCAACAGCAAGAACCTGCTGCCTGCCTACCGGCCAAACCTGAGTCCACCGGCTGAGGCCGGGCTGGCCCTGCCGCCCACGGGCTACCGCTGCCTCGAGTGTGGGGACGCCTTCTCGTTGGAGAAGAGCCTGGCGCGACACTATGACCGCCGGAGCATGCGCATCGAGGTCACCTGCAACCACTGTGCCCGCCGCCTAGTCTTCTTCAACAAGTGCAGCCTGCTGCTGCATGCCCGTGAGCACAAGGACAAGGGGCTCGTCATGCAGTGCTCACACCTGGTCATGAGGCCGGTGGCCCTGGACCAGATGGTGGGGCAGCCGGACATCACGCCCCTGCTGGCTGTCCCACCTGCCCTCGGACCTCCAGCCTTGCCTGCCTTGGGCAAGGGTGACGGGGCCGTCACCTCCTCCGCCGTAACTGCAGTTGCCGCTGAGGCCCCTGTGCTGCCACTCTCAGCCGAGCCACCTGCCGCCCCTGCCACCTCTGCTTACACCTGCTTCCGCTGCCTGGAGTGCAAGGAGCAGTGCCGGGACAAGGCCGGCATGGCTGCCCACTTCCAGCAGCTCGGGCCACCCGCCCCTGGCGCCACCAGCAACGTGAGTTACTTTTCCCAGCCCCTCCCTGGGACGGGGACAGCCAGATGCCATGGGGACAGGATCTAGGAAGGTGTGGGGGCTTGGTTAGCAGAAGGAATGGGGGACAGGCCACTCCTCACAGACTCACCTGGTTTCAACTCCTCGACAGGTGTGCCCAACTTGCCCCATGATGCTCCCCAATCGCTGCAGCTTCAGCGCCCACCAGCGCATGCATAAGAACCGACCTCCCCACGTCTGCCCTGAGTGTGGAGGCAACTTTCTCCAAGCCAATTTTCAGACCCACCTCCGGGAGGCCTGTCTGCATTTCTCTCGCCGCGTAGGATACAGGTGCCTCCCATCTCTCCTCCCCATAGTCCCTCAACACTTTTCCTCCTGTACTTGGTGGTCTCGTGGCTCCTGGGACCAGCCTTTCAGATGGCCTCACAGAGGTGAGCCCCATCTCTCCTGTTGAATCACTCAGCCCCAGTGTGTTAGCAAACGCAGCCAGGGCGCTCTCTGCCTTCCCTTCGTTCCCCACGGAGAGGGAGCAGGCGGGGCCCCCTCCAGAGCATCAGCTCTGCCTCTCTGCCCCGCAGGCCTCCCTTGGGGAACTGGGTGCTGCAGCTCCCTCTGTCCTCCAGTTGCCTGGGTTCCACCGCTGATTAACTCCTTAGAGTCCACCCAGCCCCTGTGAATGAGTGTGGGGTTGGAGGTGGCCGTGGAGATGCCCGCAGCTCACCACGGTGCCTCCTACTTACTTCCCAAGGTGCCCCAGCTGTGCAGTGGTGTTTGGGGGTGTGAACTCCATCAAGTCCCACATCCAGACGTCACACTGCGAGGTTTTCCACAAGTGCCCCATCTGCCCCATGGCCTTCAAGTCTGCACCCAGCGCCCACGCCCACCTCTACACCCAGCATCCTAGCTTCCACACGCAGCAGGCCAAGTGAGACCTGGGGAGGGAGCGTGAGGAGGGGCGGGTGGAGGGGGTTGGGCCTCGATGGGGCAGGACGTCTGCACTGTCTTCTCCACCCGCCCAGGATGATCTACAAGTGCGCCATGTGTGACACAGTCTTCACTCACAAACCCCTCCTCTCCTCGCACTTCGACCAGCACTTGCTGCCCCAGCGTGTCAGCGTCTTTAAGTGCCCATCTTGTCCTCTGCTTTTTGCCCAAAAAAGGACCATGCTGGAACATCTCAAGGTACAGGGGTCGAGGGATGGAGGCAGGGTTGCCCAGCTGTGTTGACCGGGGACCCCTCCGGAAGTGGGAGCAGGGGAGGAGCCAGGACTCTGGCAAAGCCAGGTCCTCCCCCACACCAGCCATCCCCCCTTGTCTCCTTCTCACAGAACACACATCAGTCTGGGCGCTCGGGGGAGGAGACTCCTGGGAAAGGGGCCGGGGGTGCCCTTCTGACCCCCAAGACTGAGCCTGAGGAGCTGGCTGTGTCTCGGGGAGGAGCAGCTGCCCCTACTGAGGAGTCTTCTTCATCCTCAGAAGAGGAAGAACTGCCCAGCTCCCCTGAGCCTCCTCGCCCAACCAAACGGCCCCGGCGAGAACTGGGGAGCAAAGGCGTCAAGGGCGGGGGTGGGGGCCCTGGAGGCTGGACCTGTGGCCTTTGTCACTCCTGGTTCCCTGAGCGTGACGAGTATGTGGGTCACATGAAGAAGGAGCATGGCAAGGTGAGTGGGGTGCCCCTGGGGAGCAAGATGGGCTGGAGGGGCAGCATTGGGATTGACCTGTGTGGCAGTGGAGATCGGGTGCTGCATGGAGCCTGGCTGAGACCCCCAACCCCTGCTCTCCTAGTCAGTGAAGAAGTTTCCCTGCCGCCTGTGTGAGCGCTCCTTCTGCTCCGCCCCCAGCCTGAGGCGCCACGTCAGGGTCAATCACGAGGGTATCAAGCGAGTTTACCCATGCAGGTAACCCTTACCCCCTGGCCCCCTTCCTCTTTTCTGTCCGGCAGGGTGCCCCCAACCCTGGTTCCCCAAAGTACCTTCCCACCTGCCTCTTAGGTCTGAGTGGACTGACGGTTGAGGCCTCCCTCTGCTCAAGCCACGAGCCTTGGTCTTTGGGCTGTGGCGCTGGAGACCACCCCGCCCGCTCTCCCCTTTAGGTATTGCACAGAGGGAAAACGCACCTTCAGCAGCCGCCTGATCCTGGAGAAACACGTCCAGGTCCGGCACGGCTTGCCGCTCGGGGCCCAGTCCCCTGGCCGGGGGAACGCCCTGGCTCGGGGCCCTGGTGCCAGAGCCCAGGTAGGCAGAGGCCCACCCTGCTGCATGAGGGCTGTGGGAGCAGGAGCCTGCGCGGTTATAGCCGAGGCCTCAGGAAGCTGGGCAGGGGTGCCAGGGACGGTGGGGGGTGACGGGAGGCCCGGTTTCTTCACTCTCTTCTCCAGGGGCCGGGACGGAAACGCCGCCAGTCCTCTGACTCTTGCAGTGAGGAGCCTGACAGCACGACACCTCCAGCCAAGTCCCCCAGGGGCGGCCCCGGGGCGGGAGGCCACGGCCCCCTGCGCTACCGGAGCAGCAGCTCAGCGGAGCAGAGCCTCATGGCGGGGTTGAGGGTGGATGGCGGTGCCCAGCAGTGCCTCGACTGCGGCTTGTGTTTCGCCTCCCCTGGCTCCCTGAGCCGGCACCGTTTCATCAGCCACAAGAAGAAACGGGGTGTGGGGAGTGCCAGTGCCCTGGGCCTGGGGGATGGGGAGGAAGAAACTGCCCCTCCTTCCAGGTCTGACCCAGAGGGGGGAGATTCACCCTTGCCAGCTTCTGGAGGCCCACTGACATGTAAGGTCTGTGGCAAGAGCTGCGACAGCCCTCTCAACCTCAAGACCCATTTCCGCACACACGGCATGGCGTTCATCAGGGCTCGGCAAGGGGGCAGTGGGGACAACTAGGGCCCAGGCCTGGACTCACTAGCCCCTCCCTCTTCCTTGGGAGCCTGGGTCACTGCTGCTGCCTGGTCCCTGGGCTGGGGAGTTCCATTAGAATTCATGTTTTGTTCAACTCCTGTCCCGCTAACCCCCAAGGACAAGCTTTTGAGAATGGTAGTTGAGGTTCCTGCCTTGGGTTTGGCCCTTGGGTCCTAGTAGAGTGGGTCCTCCATTCCTTCTTTCTGAGCCCAACACTAATTATTTTCTTGCTGCAGCCCCCCCCCCCCATGTGGGACGGCGGGGGGTGGGAGGACGGGAAGGCCCAATGCTGGGGTGGTCAGGGGCACTCTCCTCAACCCCTGTGGGCACAGATGGCAGCCCTGGCCTTGCCCTAGTGCCCCCCCTGAGACTCCCTGGCACTCAAGCCCTCCACCCCTGCAGTGCCTTTCACTTATCTTTTTTTTTTTTCCCCAGAAATCCGGGGCGGGGTGGGGGGAGGTTGGTGGAGACGAGTCCTGTCTGGGGGGGGGGGTCCCAGGGAGAGGAGGGGACAGGCTCTCAGGAATCCTTTATTCTTGTAGTAATAATAATACTAACAGTGGGGGAAAGGGGAAGGAGAAAACCAGACCATTAAAACTGCTCGTGGTTTAATCCCCATTCAAGCTCCTCTTTTTATGTGACTTACTTAGACAATGTGGACGTGTCTGGGAGGGGGTGAGTGACAAAGCTGGGAAGGCCCTTCTTCAGGGAAGTGGTGGTATTGACTGAGACAGGCAGGGAAAAAGCAATCTTCCTCCACTTCGTTCTGTGTGGTGCCTTTTGTATCCTGGACAGAGGCATCTGTTCACTCCCTACCCCTGAAAAAAAATACAACTCAGAAATGACACAGATGGCTAACTAAGGACTTTATTTCAAACAAAAATTAAAAATAAAAAATTGAGAGCTATTTCCCTGGGTGTGGGGAAAGGATAAGGGCAAGGAATTCCCCACAGCTAGGCCAATACCCTCAGACTGGAGGGGCTGTGATTCTTCCCTTCCTCACTCCTGGGATGGGGAACCTCAGCAAGTGCAGGACCCTATGCCAAAGCCCACCTACCAAGGGGAACTCGGGCTAGGGGTCAGTCCCTGGGAGGTGACAGAGTTGGGCAGCAGCATGGCCAAAGGCCAACCACAGGATCAAGTCCTTAGTACCAAGAACCTACTCTTTTCTCCTTCCTGGGACCCAGGACACATTAAGAGGACGGCCTGCGGAAAGAACCTCTCGAACCCTAGTGAGGAGAAGAAAGGCCCCAGTGTCCCTCACATTTATCACTTCTGTTCTCTGGAGAGCAGTGAGCCCTGGAGTCTGTCAGGTGGTAATACTGACACAGCTGGTGGGGGGTGGCAGGGAAGCCCCAGCAAGTCTGGACCCCACGGCTGGTTCTCCCAACCCCCCGGCAAGCTCTACAGTTACCACATGATCCTCTGTATTTCTTGCCTTCCATTTCCCTTGGTGGATGGCTGGGTGGGTGGGGCTTCCTGGTTTAGGGTTTCTCTGACAAGGGCCTTCCCAGGGAGGGTCCCCTGAATCCCCCACTGCTCCGGGGCCTGAGAAGGAGGATGTCACATGATGCCGTTGGTGAGGTACTGGAAGCCATCGTAGAGTTTGGTGGTGATAGACCGCATGCTGCCGTCCACCATCTGCTCCACCAGCAGCTGGAGCTGCTCCTCAGTCATGCTCATGTGGAACCTCTCCTTGAGGTTGCGGATGGTACTGGAGCCATGGAAGCAAGGAAGCTGAGAACCTGGGGGCAGCAGCAAGGGAAGAGGGTCACGGATGGAAACGAGGGAGTGGCAGTGCTAACAGCCACCACAGCCAGTGCAGAGCCGGGCTATCTAAGGTGCCCCTTCCCTCCCACCTCAGAGAGATCCCTGACAGTGTGGATGCAGTTCTGCTTGGGCAGAGAAGGGAGAACTGGCAGGAGGCCCTTCTTTATCCCACAATCCTAAGCCCCTCTAGGTGAGGGCACGAGGGTAGAGGGTCAACACATCTCCCCCAGTAAGGGCGGAGGGAGCAGACTTAGGACCCAGAGGGCAGGCTGGGAAGCGTCTAGGGAATGGGCCCTGAACTGGGCACTTATCTGCTTGCAGGCCTCTGCCTATGCTACGTCTGACACTCACAGATGACCTGGGCCACCATCATCACGGGGCCAGACGGGGATGCTCCTGAGCAACAGCGACAGCCTGTGGGGTGGGGGCAGGGATGGGGAGGAGGATACTGGCAGCTCAGACCGGGTGGACACCACAGCCTTGAGGGAATGGGGACGAGGGCCCAGGGATCCTGGACAAAAGACTAGATGGCAAGGCCGTGAGGAAACAGCAGTGAAAGTAGATAAAGATGAGAGAGGAACCCGTCTCGGCTCAGAGCAGAAGGGCTGAGTGTCGGGACAGGGAAGAGGTCTGAGGAGAGGGCAATCAGAGGTCAAAGGCCAATGACTGCAAACACCTGAGTTGGTGAAGAGCCGAGTGATGAAAGTTAAGCAAGGGGTGGGGAGATGAGAAGGGACCAGGAGGCTGGAGATGGGACTGTTCTTTCCCTGAATGCACCTAGGAGGTAGTTTCTGCTGCCTCGCCCTCCCACCCCCAGGACTAGGTCTGTCAGGAATCAGGAGGAATGTGCCGAAGGTGAAACAGGGCACCGGATCAGAGCCGGAAACGCTCTGGGAGGCCCCGCCCCCAGTCTTGAGGTGTAATCAACTTTCTGGAGGTTCCATGCCCCAGGGCCCCAACGTAAGTGGGACTCGCAGGGCACTATGGGTACCGCCCTATCGCCAAACGCCTGGCTTCTCCCTAGCCCCACCTTGCTGCATGATCTCCACGATCTGCACCACCTTATCCATGTGTTTCCGAGCAGCAATCAGCCCCTGCAGCATCAGCATCTTGTAGTAGTTGAACATGTCGCCATCCAGGCCGCCCATCACCTGGGAGGAGAGGAGAGAGCTGTGTGCGCAAAGGGGCTCAGTGTCAGAACTTCCTCCCTTGGGCAAACGTGCCAAACTCCGTTACTTCCCCAACTATTATCAAGCAGGAAGCCTCCCAGGACATCCAACCTCACCCTGACTTATTGCCATTTCTGTTCTGTTTGTCCCCATTTGTGGGGAGCCCATCAGCTCCCCATCCCACGACAGAAAGAACACAGTGAGACACCTCTCCTTCCTGACTCACGTCTACAAACTCTGTGGTCAGCTTAAAGGCTGATGTCTCAAAGCCCAGGTTTCGGGGTGAGCTGGACAGGATGAAGCCAAAGTCGATGTGGATGATGTGGCCTTCTGCGTCCAACAGGATATTCCCATTGTGTCTGAGGAGGGGGCAGAGGAGAGGAAGAGGCAGTAGTAAGTCCCACTGAGGTGGGAGCTTCAAGCTGCAACACACTGGCCACATGACACCAGGCAAGGGCCCTGCCATGTTTCCTGCTGCCTATAACTCTGGGTCCAACCCTCTAGAAGCCAAAGCTAGCAGTGAGAAGAAAGGAAATCAGAAAAGTAAACTGCTAACAAAGGCTGTGGGGTCTCATTCGCTATCATTAACAGCTTAATCAAATAGGTTAAGATTATCCAAATTTCCCAGTAATTGTGATTCTAAGCACCCAAGCCAATCCCAATCTAGCAGAGAACTGGGAAGCTAGGAAAGAAGGCCTGTGCCCTCCAACCAGCCTTTACAGAGGCCAAGCACTTGGCTTAGGGGGAGGCCTCCAGTCACAACCTAGTTACCTGTGTTCTGTTTGTAATTCCTATCGGCCCATTGCAGATCAGAAGCCCCACCCCACCGGAAGGGAGCAGAGATCCCAGGCTGAGTGAAGTTTAAATGTGAAATAGTCTGGGGCTTCAGTTTTAACTATCTGGTAAAACCACTTATGTAAAAAAATTCTCAGGAGGCAATTCCTACAGGCTAGCTGCTGGAAGAACAGTTAAAGGCAGATAAATCCTAGGTCTCTGTGATTCCCACATGAATGGCCAGTCGAAAGAGGAACAATTAACATGCAAAGCATGTGAGGCCTGGCCCATAACGGACCTCCTCTGTGTCAACAGAGGCTTTGTTAGGCTAAGAGCTCACGGTCTGAAGCCACCTTCTCTGGGGTTGGTCTGACTGGCCAAAAGACGGGACAGAGGGAGAACCCAGTCCCACCTGAGTCCTTCCCCCTCTGGAAAAGCATGACAAATTTAGCAACACACACAATCTTGAAAGCCAGAAAGTTCTAGATGTCCTAGTCCAGATTCTTATTTTACAGGTGAGAGGTGAGAAAACAGAGGCCCTGAGAGGAAAACTGACTGACTTGTCCAAGGTCCCAGGCCAGTGAGAGGCAGTTTCTCTCTCTCCTTAAGTGGAGTTAGCTCCAGCCGCAAAGCTACGGGGGACTCATTCTGAAGCAGTTAAGGAGAACTGCAACTGCTTCCAGCTTGGGGCCCCCTTCACTGCTGCCACTTCTCTCCAGTGGATGAGTCCATTCATTACTTGACTACATCTACTCTTTTTTGAGTTATGAAAGGTTTACCAGCTGCCTGTCCCCCTCTCCCCCTTTTAAAGGGGACTCCCATCTTCCAAATATATTAGTCTCCTAAGGAAAAGCCCAGAGGCCTGACTAGCACCTGCTTCTCTGCCTCCACTTACTCAACCCAAGGGTTCAGGCTCCAGGCTTTCTGGGCCCTGGGTTCCAAATGCTGACTCTTTAGGGACAGTCTAAAGCTTGCAACCAGATTCCTTATAAATAATGACGTTTCCCTCAGTCCTCAAATGCAAAGCCTCTGCTGGCTTTATCTGTAAGGCTGGCAGGGTGGAAGGAGCACAGGTTCTGAAAGTTCCCTGACCCTTATTTCCCCCCTGAGGAAACACCTGTCTGACAGCATTTTCATCTGGTTTCAACATAAGAATGTCAGGCCAAACAGGCCTGTGAAAAGATGCTCAACACTGCTAATTATTAGAGAAATGCAAATCAAAACCAAAATGAGGTAACACCTCATACCAGTCAGAATGGCCATCATCAAAAAGTCTACAAATAATAAATGCTGGAGAGGGTGTGGAGAAAAGGGAATGTAAACTGGTGGAGCCACTATGGAAAACAGTATGGAGGCTCCTTAAAAAACTAAAATTAGGACTTCCCTGGTGGCACAGTGGTTAAGAATCTGCCTGCCAAAGCAGGGGACACGGGTTCAATCCCTGGTCCAGGAAGATCCCACAGGCCGCAGAGCAACTAAGCCTGTGCGCCACAACTACTGACCCTGCACGCCACAACTACTGAGCCTGTGTGCCACAACTACTGAAGTCCGCACACCCTAGAGGCCGTGTTCCACAACAAAGAGAAGCCACCACAATGAGAAGCACGTGCACCGCAGCGAAGAGCAGCCCCCACTCACCACAACTAGAGAAAGCCCGTGTGCAGCAAAGAAGACCCAACACAGCCAAAAATAAGTAAATAATAAAATAAAATAAAACTATAAAAAAAAAACCCTAAAATTAGAGTTATCATATGATCCAGCAATCCCCCTCCTGGGCTGTATCTGGAAAAGACAAAAACTCTAATTAGAAAAGATACATGCACTGGACTTCCCTGGTTGTGCAGTGGTTAAGAATCTGGCTGCCAATGCACGGGACACGGGTTCAAGCCCTAGTCCGGGAAGATCCCACATGCCGCGGAGCAACTAAGCCCGTGCGCCACAACTACTGAGCCTGAGCTCTAGAGGTGGTGAGCCACAACTACTTAAACTCACATGCCTAGACCCCATGCTCCACAACAAGAGAAGCCACCGCAGTGAGAAGCTCATGCACCGCAACAAAGAGTAGCCCTCGCTTGCAGCAACTAGAGAAAGCCCATGCTCAGCAACGAAGGCCCAACGCAGCCAAAAATAAATAAATAAATAAATAAATAAAAAGAAAAGATACATGCACCTCAATGTTCACTGCAGCATTATTTACGATGTGGTGTGTATGTGTACACACACACACACACACACACACACACTGGAATATTACTCAGCCACAAAAAAGAATGAAATAATGCCATCTGCCGCAACAGGGATGGACCTAGAGATCATCATACTAAATGAAGTCAGTCAGAAAGACAAATATTATGTGGTATCACTTCTATGTGGAATCTAAAAAACTAATACAAATGAACTTATTCACAAAACAGAAACAGATTCACAGACACAGAAAACAAATTTATGATTACCAAAGGGGAAGGGGGCAATAAATTAGGAGTATGGGATTAACAGATACACACTACCATACATAAAACAAACAGGGGCTTCCCTGGTGGTGCAGTGGTTAAGAATCCGCCTGCCGGGCTTCCTGGTGGTGCAGTGGTTGAGAGTCCGCCTGCCGATGCAGGGGACACAGGTTCGTGCCCTGGTCCGGGAAGATCCCACATGCCGTGGAGTGGCTGGGCCCGTGAGCCATGGCCACTGAGCCTGCACGTCCGGAGCCTGTGCTCCGCAATGGGAGAGGCCACAACAGTGAGAGGCCCGCGTACCGCAAAAAAAAAAAAAAAAAATCCACCTGCCAATGCAGGGGATACGTGTTCGAGCCCTGGTCCGGGAAGATTCCACATGCCGTGGAAGCAACTAAGCCCGTGCGCCACAACTACTGAGCCTGTGCTCTAGAGCCTGCCTGCCACAACTACTGAGCCCCCGTGCCACAACTACTGAAGCCCACGCACCTAGAGCCCATGCTCTGCAACAAGAGAAGCCACTGCATTGAGAAGCCCACACACTGCAGTGAAGAGGAGCCCCTGCTCGCTGCAACTAAAAGAAAGCCCGCACGCAGCAATGAGGATCCAATGCAGCTAAATAATAAAATAAATTAATTAAAAAATAATAATAATAAAATAAACAACAAGGATTTACTGTATAGCACAGGGAAGTGTAGTCAATATCTTGTATAAACCTATAATGGAAAAGAATCTGAAAAAGAATATGTGTGTGTGTGTGTGTGTGTGTATACCTGAATCACTTTGCTATACACCTGAAACTAACATAATATTGCAAATCAACTATACTTCAATTAAAAAAAAAAAAGAATGTTAGGCCATCACAGGCACTTAATAGATGCTAGATTTCTGATAAGCGTTTCTGTTTAGCTGATCTTAAGGTGCTGCCGTGTCACTGGAAGCACAGGCCACTGAATTAGTGCTTTCCCAGGACAGCTGCCCTATGCCCTCGGAGAGGCACAACTCACAGGAGCATTCTAGGTATTGACCCTGAGTCACTGTCTGGAGACTGTCTTAAAAGGCAGAGCCTCAAGGGTGTAATTATCTTTATACGGTATGTTGTTCATCTACATGCGAAGCTGAGCTTCATAAAGGTCACATGATATCGAGAAAAACGACAGCTCTGGGCAAAACAACAGATATGTAAGAGTTTTGGAAATCATATGTTGGAACAAGGAGGAGCATTTAGGGCTGGGAGTTTCAATTCTGTGTCCACCATGTGTCTCACATCCATCTGCTCCTTTCTGCCATCAGTCACCACCACTGCCCTCAGGCCAGGCCTCACTACCTCTAGCTTCACTGCAAAGGCCCACTTACATCCAACCTCATCCACAGTGCCAAAGGGCACATTCACTCAACACAGACTGGATCATGGCATTCCCTCTGCCTGCAGAATAAAACTCCTCAGCCTCATAATGAAGGCCCCACTAATCTGGCCTCAACTTATCTGACGTCACTGCTACTACTGTGCCATGCAGTGTGGCCCAAGCTTTAATCACCTCGAGCGGTCTCCTCTGCCTGGGACATCCTTCCCCCACAGCTTTCTCTGTCCTCATTCTCATTCGTCCTTCAAAACCCTGCTTGCTCAAACCCTTGCTCCTCCCATAAATCCTTCACTTCTTTGGCCCTTACCCTGGTACTTGTCAGTCTGCCTCCTAGCCTTAATGGCACATGAACGTGTCTGTCTCTGCTTAAAATATGTTGTTTGTTTCATCTTTACATTTTGGCAATGGAAGGTCATGACGAATAAATGAAGGGACAGAGGGAACCCTGAAGAAAAGGTTAGGACAAGGGACAGGAATTCACCTACCTGTCCTTGACTTGCAGCAGGTAGCAGACCAAGCAGTAGCCAGCACAACTCTGCACAAAATTGCGCTGGGCACTGAGGAATGCCTCAGTAGTGTAACTGCCATGCTCCTGCAGGAAGTAATCGAGCAAGGAGAGCTGTGACTGTTTCTTCACCTGGTGGATAGACACAGCATTGACCACTGGTTCAATCATGCCACTGTCGGCCGAAATCACAAGAATCTTGTATGGCTTGATCCACAGGGGGACTCGCTCCTGTTCCCAAATGGACTGTGAGGAAACACAGAGGCATTGTGACTCTCTCTAAATGGGGGTAGGAGGCTAAAATCCCCTCTGTCCCCAACCTTGGACAGTTCCCATCTTTAGTGGCCTTGAATTCTAGGCCACCAAGTGAGTAAAACCCCCTGATCCCACTGAGAACCAGGAAGTTTTTTTGTGTGTGTGTGTGTGTTACGCGGGCCTCTCACTGTTGTGGCCTCTCCCGTTGTGGAGCACAGGCTCCGGACGCGCAGGCTCAGCGGCCATGGCTCATGGGCCCAGCCGCTCCGCGGCATGTGGGATTTTCTCAGACCGGGGCACGAACCCGTGTCCCCTGCATCGGCAGGCGGACTCTCAACCACTGCGCCACCAGGGAAGCCCAGAACCAGGAAGTTTTGAAAGGAAGTCCAGGGTGTGACAAGACACAGGGTGGCATGTAGGAAAAGGTATCTCACAGAGAGATATCCAAAAAAGGGAGGGAGAATAGGAAACCTCGCTGTCACCTCCCAAGCTGGGTCAGTGGGATCTATTAACCCAAGTTGAAAGAACAGGGATAAAGACCAAAAAGGATTTAGGGTCAGAGAAAGTTTCTCCAGAAAATGAAAATATTTATATAAAGAACTGATTAAACAGGTGAAGTTGCTTGTAGGCAACTAACCTGGGGGTCAGGGATTGACATCTCAGCCCACTGCAACCCACTTGCTGCAAATCAGTTGGGAGTTCCCATCAGTGATTAGAACAGGTGCCAGTCACAAAAGGGCCACAAGAGGTCGCTGTGGAGCTGCTCCCGGGGCTGTACTTCCTGGTAGGAGCACCAGCTTAGTTTAACGTAAATCTAACTCAGACCTGGGCAGGAAGATGGTCTCCAGTGGAGCTCCCTGCAGAAGGACCTGCGTGATCACCTCAGGTGGGCTGCACGTGGGCTGAGTTTCCCTTCTTTCTCCCTCCCTTCTCTTACCTGCAGTTGCTTCAACACCTGGAAGGCCAGCAGCTCCTGCCGAAGGTCATCCCCACACTTGACAATGACTGACAGGAGCCGCCAATTGGGGAGATGGCCATAGGGGGAGCCCTCTCTAATGCGCCTGTGAAGAAAAGCAAAAAGGTGTCAAAGGGTGATGCCAGGTTGAGGACAGAGACACGGCTTCTATCAAAAATCCAAATCAGGGCTTCCCTGGTGGCGCAGTGGTTGAGAGTCCGCCTGCCGATGCAGGGCACATGGGTTCGTGCCCCGGCCTGGGAAGATCCCACATGCCGCGGAGCGGCTGGCTCCGTGAGCCATGGCCGCTGGGCCTGCACGTCCGGAGCCTGTGCTCCGCAACGGGAGAGGCCACAGCAGTGAGAGGCCCGCATATCGCAAAAAAAAAAAAAAAAAAAAAAATCCAAATCAAACTCCTCACAAGGTAAGGACTCAGACTGCCGCCTGGGGGCCTGATGGATTTTGCCAGAGGGTGTTGGGCTGAGAGACAATATGGATGGTGGACCCCACCCAACTCACCGCACTTTCTCCTGCCAGGGCTCTTTGAGAGCAACTGCAGAAGGGTCTTCTGGGTCTCGTTTGAAGGCTGTGGGGGTGTGAGCCAGCTGCTCCGAAAGGCGCCGTCTAGCAGGAAGAAACTATATCATTTGCTTGGAGGAGATACCCCACATCCTCATGTCCCTGTCTATGCCAGCATTTCCTGCACTGTTTCCTTGATTCTGGGCACACAGAGATAGAAACCTGGGCTGAGAGAGACTCATGGAAGGAAACACACCACTGATATCTTTTTGCTAACCTGGTGGTTTGTAATCATGTTCAATGCAGATTACCAGGCCCTGCCCATTCTCCTACCAACATTCTGCATTCAGAACAGGTGTGGCTCCCGCATCTGCATTTCCAACAAGATCTCCTCCCTCTCCCTGGATTCTGACACGTGTGTCCTCAGACCCACTCTGGGAAACGCTGTTGTAATTCCTTCCTCTGGTGCTTTCATTCCTTTGGAGTCCTTTTAAAATGTAACTTCTTTCTGTAGTAGCTCAGTAATTTCTCAACCCACACCTTCAATGCCTCAAGTTTGGTGGTCTCAGGACATGGACAGAGTAAGGAGAGAGAAGAGGGAAAGATACAGGCTGACAGAGAGGAAGGGGACAAAGAGGAAGGCAGTGCCTAAGAGAGGGATGAAAAATGACGGGCAACATGGTCTGGCCATACCGGATGTCGCCTGCTGCAATGAACACAGGCTCCTTGCTCTCCTGGCTGGTGATGCTGTCCACGGAGAACTGGGAGATGTTGTCACAGCTGTTGGTGTGCACTTCAGGGAGCTGGGGAGAGCAGGGGACTGCAGGTCAGAAGCGCTGAGCACAGGGGTTGCCTCTTTCACCTCCTCCTCAGATCACCCTGCGTGCTGCCATCTCCAAGACACGATCAGCCCTCCCTTCCAAACCCTGCTCCAAAAAGCCTCCCCTGGTTATGCACCATCCTGACCACTTGGACCCCAAACTGCCTAGGCCCCCCCCCACACAGATCCTCTAGCAGTGTTTTTCAATGTGTCAACTACCTCCATCAGAATTACCTGGAATGCTGCTAAAACGTAGATTCCCAAATCCCACCATCAATCTGAATTAGAATTACTGGGAATGAGATCTGGAAGTCTGAATTTCTAACAAGTTCTCCGGAAGACTTCTAACGCACTCAAGTTTGCAAACCACTGCCATGACCATCACAGAAAGCTGAACTTTCAGCCTTATATTGAGAGCTCCCCAAGGCCAGGGATGCATTCTCCCTTAGGGTCCAGAAAAGACCCTCTCCACGCTAGGTTCCTTTGAGCAATTTCTTCAACCTAAGTCATTCAGTCTTATCTCCCCATCTCTCTCTAACTATAAAATATTCTACCAGACCCCAAGGTCCATATCAAGTCCCTTCTTTACTCTTTCCTTTGTACAAGTGCATTTCTCCTTAACCCCATTGATCACTTACTGCACACTGCCTTGTTGTGTATCTTATACATAGATTTTTTTCTTAAATGTCTGCATCCAGTCTCCCCATTTGGACTGTAAGCTCAAGTGGAGAGTCTGCCTTTCCACAAAGTGAAATCCGGCTGTGCTACAGCTCTAATAAAATCCTGCTCTGGATCCCTACAACCCCAGAACGAAATCCAAGTTTCTTTCCACAGCTTACAGGATCCTTCTTACAATCTGGCCCATGACGGCCTCTCCAGTCTCATTCTTCACCACCTCCTCATCTCATGACCACACATCACAGCCACACAAAATTTCTTTCTATTCTTAAAATGGGCCAAGCTCTCTCATGTCTTCCAGTCTTTGCACTTGCTGTCTCCTCTGCCTGGAATACTCGGTACAACTAATTCCTACCTACCTTCAGGCCTCAGCTGAGATATTATTTCCTCCAAGAAATCTTTCGGGGCGTGTCCAATCCCAAGTCTGGAATAAGTGATACCTCCACTCTCAGGTGCTCCCATGATACCCCATCCTCTCCAGCACAACCTGGATCACACCACACTACATCTACCTGCTGACTGGCCTTGTTCTCTCTCCTGTTAGGTCATAAGCCCCTTGCAGGCAGGGGCCAAGCCTTGTTTACTAGCACACAGCACTCAGGGCTGGCACAAAGGCCCTCCATAAACATTTCTTGAATGAATGAATGTATGAATGATTCTTCTCTGCGTTCCTAAGACAACTTTATATCGCAGGTGTTCAATGTATATTTTGATTAAAATTTTCACACTCCCCTGGGCTTAGAAGTTCCTTCTTACAGTAAGCCTAAATTCTTCTTGCAGGAAAATGAGCTCCACCTGAATCTGTTCCAGACCAGAGCTGTTCAGAGCTGTCCCCTCTCACACCTGTCACTACCTATGGCACTCATTTGGGTACTTGCTTCAGCCTGCCTCAGGGTGTGTTGTGTTGTCTCAAATACATTGAAAGTTCCAGAATAGGTGCTGTGCCCTTGGAGCTCCCTCACCTCCACCTGCAGCTCGCCTATGTCATCCACCGACCAGGCCTCATCATCGTTGTCATAGTTGGGCACAGTGCTGAAGCTGCCTGCCCGCTGCTCGTGGGTGATGCCGCATTCGGGCAGGTTCTCTACAGACCGGGTGCTACGAATTCGGTTCTCCGGGATCCGGGCGGGGACGTTGGTGGTGTCGAAGTTTTCACATTCGAGGACTTCCACATAGATCAGGTAGGGAGCCTGCGGGTAAGTGAGAACAGTATTTGCAGCTTACCTCCACCACTGTTCCCCCCAAACCTCAACTCTGCTAACACGGTTCTTCCTGCTGCCCACTACTGCTCCAACCTGAGTCCATCAGTCCCCTGACATCAGGAATGCCATATTTAGGGCAGGAACTTATCCTATGGGTGCTGCTACTTTGTGAGCTCCAATTCTTAGCGTCTTTCAGTTCTCTCCTTAATTAAAAACATACCTGAGGTGTTTCCCTCTTCAGCCATGGCTGAACTACTGTAAAATACTAGTTTTTTCCCCTGAAGTGTTGGTTTGCATGAGAACCACCTGGGGTGCATGTTGAAAACTGACTTACTTGGGGCCCAACCCAAATCTAGTAACTCAGTCTGGGGCTGGAGCCCAGGAATCTGCATTTTTAAAAAGGCATCCACCTTCCCCAGGTGGTTCTACTACAAGAGGTGTCCTCCAAACTGATCAGGACACAGTCTCGTAAAGCAGTGGTCCACACACTATTCTGCTTATGTACTTCCTAAAAGTATTTTGAAAAATCATGTATCCCCTCAGTTTTAAGTTGACAGCTAAAGTTTTTCATGGGAAGTTAGTTGCCAAAGTATATACTTTCTAGTGTCATGCAAATATTGATACTTTAAACTAAAACTGTTAACATCACTGTCTTAAAAAAAAAAAGAATTTGGCTGAGAGAGTACACAGGTCTTTAAAATGTTTCAGCTGAGCTTCAAAATGTATAGCTGAAGCACCCTGGCAAAACCATTCCAAACCATCAATTACCACCCATTCAGAGAGGCCTGAATGCCTCTGTGGGCTTGTCCTAAAAACAGACAAAAAGACTGGGAAAAAGTTGGGCACCATTCCAAGCAGGATTCTAATCTTCAATACGTCTTCTGGGAAAAAAATCTGAACCATTAGTGCTCATTTCAACCAGCAGACTAATTTAGCTAATTCTCTCCTTCTCCCTGCCCACTGTGATCAGAAAAGGTCTTAGAAACAAAGATTTCTCTACTCTCATTGTTGCTGTACCTGGAAAGCCTAAGAGTTATAGAAGGGCTGGAGAAAAGCTACCAAAAGGACTGTGAGGAGGGGAGGAGAGCAGCTCTCTCCTGAGACATGGCAAGAGGCAAGCTGAAAAGATCAGGCCTCTTTGATCCAGAAAAACAAAGCCCAAGAAGGGGGACAGGAGGGCCCTCGGAATCACAACAGTACTCAGGTGAAGTCAAGGCTGACACGTGCACGTGGGCTATGGAGGGAGTCTAGGATGCTGGTGGGGCACCCCTGGGCACATACACACACCCTGGACAACGACAGGAGTAGAGTCAGATGAGGGGTATGGTTTGGGCCAGAGCCCACCTACCTTGTCCTTAGAGTTGAGGACAACAGCCTGGGTGTGGGGCACGCGGACCACGTGGTGGTCAAAGGCAGCAGTGGGCAGCCAGACTCGGGCAGGGAGCTTATGGTTCAGCAGGGAGAGCTCTGAGATCAGCCGCTGTGTTTTCTGTTCCTTGGTGGGGAGCGTGGCCAGCCGCTTGCCAATCGCCATCAGGGACTTGATGAATTCTCGCTCGGGAGCCAGTCTGACGGGCTACAGGGGGTTGGGATGAAGTAAAAGATGGTGAAGAAACCATAGAAAAAAGTGGCCCAGTCACTCCTGGCCATGCAGGGCAGGAGTCTCAGTGTCTCTAGAACTCCAGGGAAGGAGCTACCGTTAGGCCCTTGTAGGAGATCCCACCCACCCCTGTCAACTTGAATTGGGAACAGGTGGAAAAGCCAGCACAGTCCTTCTCCACAGGCTAGTTCTTGAGGGTAAGGGGGTGATGTGTGAATCCAGGTCACCAGGTGCACCCCTCTTCTCTTGGACTTGAGTTTCTGAGCAACTGTCCCAAGGCTTCAAGATGGGTGGGGGATGATATCCAGAGAGGTTAGCCAGGGACCCAGAGAGAAATGCTGCTTACACCTGAAGTGCTTCACCCATCTCAAGAATGAGGCTGTCCCTCTCCCCACCTGGATGCTTGGGCTGGGTCTCCACCAGGGCCCACAAGGCTAAGGAGGGGAACAGCGAGTCAGTATTTCCCCTTTCAAAGGAGGACTCAATCCATAAGTGACTTTTGATACTTTCAACGGCATCCCCCTGTCCACCCCACAATCTCTCACAAAGGGTCAATGCACATGCAGGGGATGAGGGAAGGATGAGCTGACTTTGCACTAATGAGGGAATGATCAATGGGGAAAGGAAAAGCAGATGGAGGGAGGTACGGGTGGGCAGGTGGGTGGAGAAAACAATAGCTCCTTTCAGCCCCTGATGATGGCCCTGAAGACCTGTCTTTCAGTGAATCCTCCTTGGATCCTCTTCCCCTACCGCTCAGGGACTAGGCTCCCCATATTAGCTCCCTCCTGTGAAACTGGCTGCTCACGTTGGACACTTCATTCTCAGAAAGGGCAAAGTCAGTCTGGGGAGTAAGGTGGGGATGGGGAAAAAGATGGACTCAGCTAGACAGGAAGAAGGGCTCTTTTCCCACCCTAAGTCCTTCTACCGTAAGGGGCATTTTATCAGGATAGCCACCCCGTTCCATCTCTCCTCACCTAGATAAGAACGGTTATCTCATCCACTTATAGAAACAGTAGTATTTCACTCACCAGGCTTCTCTCCCTCTCTGTGTGTCTTGCTTAGTTTCCTGAGTGAGAATTTCTACCCTCACACTGCAAAAAAGAACTTCTTTTGAAAGCTGGGCAGTACCATGCCCACCTCTGCATGTGCACAGAGCCAGGGTTCAAAGGGACAGCTCATCTCTCAGCCTCTACCCCACAGGGGGCTGGCTCAGGTCCCCATACAATAATGAAAAACAGGGTGTCTGAATCAGTCAGGAATGCTTTGGGAGGCAGGGTTGAACAGAGATAAAGACAGGAAGACAATAGAACTAGACCTCTGTGGTCCCTGGAAATATCCCAGGGGCTTAATAGAGAAAGAGAAAGAAAGGAAAAGGAAATTTGGAGACTCACTCCTTCGTTCATCCTTATCTCCTAATCCATCCACTCAGGTGGCAAATGGTCATGGTCCCAAGGACCCTCCACCCCAAACAATTCATAGTTATCTCAGATTAGAAACAACAGAATTCCTTCCCATCCTCAATTCAGCATTTGGGTCAGGGGCCCCTAAGTCACATCAGCATGTTGGAAATATGACCCCAGGCCTTGAGAGAGAGGCACTGCCACAATCATGACTGAAAGGGGATCAGCACAGAACAAACTGATTGGGTAGACAAATCAAAAATAAAGTGTAAAAAAATCATCCAAACTCCCAGAGGGTCCAGCATTTCCTCTCACGTCTCTGCCCAGCAACAAGGTCCGAGACCCTGTGGGACCAGAGGGTCAGGGGTTAGTTCAGAGGGAACAAGAAAGGAGAATGAGGATTAAGGAACATCGTGGGCAGTGAGCTGGGAAAGGGAAGAACTCAGACCTGGAAGAAATGTGGTTGAAGTTGAAAAGAAAACTGGCTGTGGGGAGGCAAAACTTTCCTTCAGGCCAAATCCTGTTTGCTTTTCGGGTCAGCTCACCCAGCACAGGGCCTAGCATTTGGAAGACACTGAATAAGTATTTGATGGTCTGATGGCACAAGCCATGGGGAAAGGGTTCTGGGTGGGAGAAACAGGATCCTCAGGGTTTCCTGCCAAGCAGTTTTTGGCTCCAATCCAGGGATAAATTCTACCTCTCTCCCAGCTGTTTGCTCTAGAGACCCAGGAGCTGGGGGCTGAGTTGCACTGCATCCCAGCTGTCTCTGGGAGAAGGATCAGCTGAGCCCCACTCAGCCTGGGCTCAGAGCACTGGCAATAAACAGCAGGGGGCTCCTCCAGGTCTGGGAGGGAGGAGCTGATGTCCCAGGAAGAAAAGGCACCTTTTAACTCCAGCCTTGGCCTGGGGACTCAGAAGACCTGGGGACGGAGAGGAAATGCGGCCATGGGGGGAGCCTGCCACCCAGTCCCAGCCTGGCCCCACTTACGGAACTGAATGAAATATCAATACTCTCGGTGCTGGAGGAGAGCTCCTGGGAAAGGGCCGGAGGGCAAGGGGAGAAGGAGGGGGCGGGGAGGGAAGGGAGAGAGACAAAGGCAAAGAATTTAGCTCCAACTTGGATCATAACTGCTTCTCTTGTGTAGCTCTCTACCTTTCCGCTTTAATGAAAGAAAGTCAACCCACAAATGCCACTTGCCCAGAATCTTGACACTTGTGGAAGATGCTGGAAAGCTAGTGCAAACCTTGAGGTCAGGAGGGGTGAAGAGACACTGTCCTCTGCTTTTCACTTTCTTCCCTTCTATTCTTGCCTGCACAAGTCTTCCTTCTGGGACAAATCCTAAAGCTGGATCCCTCAGGGAGGTAACCGCGCTGCCAAGCTTCCCTGCTTTCTCTTCATCCACTCACATGCTCTCAACCAACCCCTTCTCCATGGAGACCACCATCGAGAGACTGAATTTAACAAGCTTCATGGCCCCCACGCTGGAAATCCCATGTTCCTCCAGCTTCTTGGAAACGTCAAGGAGGAAGCAGAAGAGCTAAACTTTCAGTGCCAGGTACATCTCCTCTCTAATCAGCCTCATCATCACCCTGGGAAACCTAATCCCAACCTTCAATCATGTGACAAGGGATACCATGGACCCATGAGCATGAAACTTCTGGGCTAGATGCTGCTGGGAGTTAAGGATGAATAACTTTCTTACCTACCAAACTTCTGTAGGCTTCCTATCAGGGTATTTCACATGATACTCAAAAAATTACAATTTTTTTGACATAAGTTGGGGAGCCAGGTACCAGCTGAATCCATCTGAGAAAGCTGAGTAGCTGAGCAGCAGCAGCTGTCCTAGTCCCAGCCCAGGGGATTTAGCTAAAACCTCACCCCATTCCTATGTCTTACTGGTGTCTGTAAGCAAAACAGGGGAAAGGGCTGGTACTGAAGCTCATTCAGCGGCTCTGCTGCAGCTCGTGCACAGGCCCATCCTGCGTTGTCCACGAAGGTCTCCCAGAGCAGGAAGAAGGGGCAATACGTGTACACAGATGTGCAGCAAGGGGCAATACATGTACACAAATGTGCAGCCTGGACTTCAGAGACGAAGTCCAAGGAACTCCCAGGGCAGGAGGGCAGTGGTCACTGAGCTACTCTGCAATCCGCGTTTCAAGCAACTACTTAATTCAATTCCACGGTTTAAGTTCTATTCTAGCTGGAGGTCCTCTAGTCAGGTCTTTCTTTGAAGAACCTAGGGAGAGGGGCACTTTGAGGCAGAAGCCAAGCTGAACACTCTCCCAAGGCAACAACTGCTTTGGGCAGGGGTGGGAGGGAGAATTGAGGCGAGGATGCTAGAGGCTATGGTGACTTACTGGTTCAACTTTTACTCATGAGCTGGGTGGGGAAGGAACAGCAGGCAGGATATTGGTTCCATGAGCCACGCTCCAGCTGACTCTCCTACAGACAGGACGGTCCTGACTCATTAACAGCCTTGGGGGAAGGGAGTTATATCATGACCTGCTCCTCTCTCCTACTCTGTAGGCTTGAGTCACTCAAACTGAGTCAGCTCCAAGGAGAAAAGCTTGAGGCCAAGAAGCTGACATCATACTCTATTAGGCTGAAAGGCCTGCTGGGGCTTACAGTGTGATACGCAGCATATTTCTCTGTACAAAGGTTATAGCCCTGAGAAGACAAAGCTGATCTACAAGTGTCATTATGTGGGGTGCGGGGCTAGCAGCTAAATTACTGCCCCCTGCACCCCCAACCCTATGCCAGAATATTTACCATTTGGTTACAACTGCAAAACTGCCTGAACAGAGTTCCCTGACTAGGCTGATAGAAACTGCTTTGAAGGAGTGGGCTTGGAAGGGTGGAGAATGGTGGGGGATGGAAGGAATCAGTGCTAGAGCCCTCTGAATGCAGGGGAGAGTGTAAAGGATTCCTCATTAAAAGAAAACAACCTTCTGTGAGATCTGGGCAGAGAAGAACTCTGTAGGGATACCCCAGGCAGGAAGAGACTTGTATGAGCACCTGGGCCTTTTCTTTGAGGCCTCTCTTCACCCTCCTGAGCTTCCCTACGGGTGGCAGGAGAGTAGGATTAAACTCCGAACCCACAGGAAAGCAAGAGATGGGGAGCGGTGTGTCTCTCCTTCTGGAGTCTCTGCTCAGACCTGAGATAATTATGTTTTGTTTTAGGAAGCTGTATACTTCCTCCTCATATGCAGGAATCAACATTTCAAGAGAGTCACAAGCTCCACCAAGGAACTGTTAGAACTAATAAATTCAGTGAAGCTTCAGGATACAAAATCAAGAGCCACAAAGTAAACAATTTCCTAGTTAATGCGATCTCCATACTCCCTTGTAAGTTCCTGGAGTGAAAGACAGCATTTTATCCTACATCCTCCACTGCCTCTAGTGCAGGGCTCCACACAGTATACAAGCTCAAGAGCTGTATGTTGAGTGAATAAATGTTGCATGATGGGGAGAAGGAGTATTAGAAAGAAAGAAAAACAATTCCCTTGGTATTTGGGAGACAAAGGCCTTGAAAGATGTATCCTCAAAATGCCAAAGGGGTTTGGAGAGACCTCTGTGCTGAAGACTCCAATGCTTAGACTCCTGGTGACTCTCACTCTCACATTTCCTGAGGAGACACAGTGGATTCAGATGTCTCTTTCTGCCAGCATCAGATAACATGGGAGTGCCTGGGGACGTGGTATCTCCTTCCTTTCCTGGATCTACTGACCCAAGATAAAGGAGCCAGGTTGGGAAGAATGGCAGCTGGAGAAGCCAACCTAGAGGATTTAAGCACTCACAGAATAACTGTGTCTCAGCATCACCCCAAATCCCATCCTAGGCAGGAGTTAGATGCAAGGAAGAGGGACTGAGGACCAACACAGAGTAAGAAAAGCCAGAGGCCTCAGTTTTTCTGGTCCTAAGATGAGAATTACAAAATGCCTGCAGAGAAAAGCCAAGAGGCACCAAGGGATTCACTTGCAGCTGCTCCCACTCATACTGATACAGGCTCCCTCTGATGCCCCAAGAGGAGGAGCTCCCAAACACTTCACGACCTTAGTCCCACCGGCTCTGGATGATTCTTCTTGCTGTGCAACAGCCTCCCTTCATGACCCTGGGCTGCCCTGCCAAGCTCAACCAGAAATGAAAATGGTCTCTTCTGGTTCTGAGAACACTTGGGCTCTGCCTGTGCATGGATGTGGAAACCTTCATGGCTAAGGCCTAGGCTGTTCTTCCCCATATGGACTCTGACAGCTGAGGCCTGGTCTGATATGCACTGGTTGAGAGACCTGGGGCAAATCATCTAACCGCTCTAAGCTGTTTCCTCAATAGTAAAATAATACCTGTCTCTTAGGGTTGTTGTGAGGATTAAGTGTAAAGTATTTGACGTGATGCTTGGCGCGTAGTAAGTGCTCAATAAATGTTAGTTCCTTTAGCTTCACTATTATTCTCATAATAAAATACCGAATTTCCAGAGAGACCAGGCTCTGTAGTCTCCCCTGCTCTTGTCTTTTCCCTTCCCTAGTCACTCTGACCTCTCTCTAGTTGAAAGAAGTCCCATTGTATCAAAAACGTGGGTGGGTTATGTGCCCCACAGAGGCAGATGCCAGCACAACTATATGCATTTTCCAACAACGCAAATTCCTCGTTCTTTTCTCCCTTCTTTTCTAGGCTAGGCTGGCAGCCAGGATGGGAGCGTGGCTGGTGGTGAGTCGGGGGTGGGGACTGGGGCACCATTGTCTGGCTGGGACATCAGGTCACTGATACTACTGGTTGTCCACTGGGCAACTTCCCCTGCTATCTGTCCAGATATGGAATGAAAGGTGGGTATAACCTACTCATGTGCTTATCTCATCCCTGCTCTATATCCTAAATGGGATACCCTGACTGCTGCTTTCTCTTCTTTAGGTTTCAGGTCCTTGACTAGACACTGGGTATGCCCAAGATTTACTCTATTACCAGGACTGCTTCCCTCTTCCTTTTGTGCTTCTCCCAAATGATATGGGAAAAAGACAAGACATCTTTTCCCCCAAGGAAAGGCGGGTGGGAGGGCATTCTGCAGATGCCTCAATGATAGGGAATGAACCTCACCCTTCTGTCAACAAACAGCAGGATCTTCAGGGAGTGGGGGAGAGGGATTATGAGGAGGAGTGGCTAGGAGAACGAAGCTGAGGTTCTACTTAACATCTCCCCTCCCGCAGCACACACAAAATTCACACACAGGGTCCCTTCTCCTCCCCCATGGTTGCTGCTCTAAGAGGTCCTGGTAGATATCCCAGGTTTCAAGTCAGGCTGGGGAGGGTCTCTGCCACAGTTCTCAGTAAGAGAATGGAAGTGCAGTTTAGTAAAAACACATTGGACAGAGTCAGGAGTGTCAGCCTTGCTGTTAGCTATATGACCTGAGGAAAGTCACTTTATCTCTCTGGGTCTCCAAGTTCTTCCTTTGTAAAATGAGGCAGCTGGAATACATGAATTCTAAGGTCTTTTTCCATTCTAACATTCCATGCTTTTATCAGTGAAATGAAACAGAGGAACGGAGAGAAAAGGACAGAGGAACCCTATGTCAGACATCCTGGCTCCATGCCACCTTGCTTACCCCTGTCCCTCCCGGGAATTTTACCTCATCCTCATTCTCCACTTTAGGATTGCTGGCTGTTCGTTTCAGGTTGCTGCTGAGACTTATGCTGGCGGTGGCATCTGACTTAGAGCGCTGGTGAGTCCTTTTAGAGGGAGACAGCCCTGTGTCAGGGGCTGGGCTCAAGGAGGGCAGCTCCCTCTTTCGGTGAGCTGGCTTCAGCTCATCTGAGAGGATTAGCTTCCGGAGCTTGGTCCCGCGGGAGTGTCGTTGAGTGGAAATGTGCATGTCTGAAGAGTAGGCCCCCAGCAACAGGGCACACTGGAGAGAAAAGTTAATGCTCTGGCGGCAACGGTGGACGATGTAGGGCTTGATGGCATCACCCACGTCCTCATCCATGTGAATGTACATGTTAAGCAACTGGGGCAAATAGAAGTCCACGTCCTCATTACGAAAGCAGAAGAGCCGGTTGCCGATGTACGCTTGCACTCCAGGCTCCTTGGAGTTATACAGGTATGAAATGGCCATGGAGATGTCAAATAGTTTCGACTCAAACAGCCTCAGCAGCCAAGACTGTTTAGCTGAGTTGTTCTGCCGCCGCCTTCTTGCTCCCTTGGCTGTGCCCGAGGCCACTGTGGCCCCCATCTCATCTTCCTCCTCCCTTATCTGAGAGGGTGGATCGTCCAGGCAACGGATCTCACTGTCCACACCATCCCCATTGACCAACTCCAGTGGGGTGCCTCTGCTAGAGATGGCCACGCCTCCATGCAAAAGCTTGACTTTCTCCAGCACCTCCTGGCAGGCCTTCTGGGCCACCTCAGGGTCAATCACTGATAGTTCCCCGACCCCCTCCGTGATGACACTTAGCAAGGAGCCCCCATTGTTCCCTGATGGGCCAGGAGTGGGCTCAGAAGTTGGCTTCAGCGGGGCAGGCTCCACTACTGTGTCCCCCATGGCCACAGCCAGACTTCGAGCTTCCAGGCTACGGAAGGAAGGAGGGAGGGAGAAAGGAACAGAAAGGGAGACACGTACACACACTGGTTAGTGGTGCCATCCTCAGGTCTTCCCTTCGCCATGAAACCTTCCCTGGCACCTCCTCTCTTTATGTCTTCCTGGACTCATTCAAAATCAGATGAAAAGTCCTCTCCTCCCAGGAAGCTTTCCCTGACTACCTCCCTCCACTTCTGATTGCTACATTACTCTTCATTCCTTCTGCACTTAGTTACTCAGCTTAGCCTTTATTCTTAACTTGTATTTGCAGAATGCTGCTTTATATGTGTTTTGTTCATATAGGTTTACAAATTCTTCAGGTAGACTGGGAAGCAATTCTGGTTTTAATTCCCTTGTCCCCAACTCTTCAAATGCTTTTCTATCTCCATATCTCCCTTTAAATGCCTGCCAATAACCTTTTCCTTTTCCTCTTTGAACTGTATTTTCTTACTCATATAACACTCCATACACTGGTTCTGAACATCTCACCTTTATTTAGTGTTAAAATCTTCATGTATTTTTCTAGTTACAGATAATTTCTTACCTTCCCTTTTAGACTCAAAGTTCCCAAGAAATACCATACCAGGCTTCACTGAGAAGAAAAAGCTCTAAAACAACCATCATCCCTGCTGAACTGTGCCGTTTCTCTGTTCGTCTGACTTCATGACATCATTCTCCCTTTCTCAAGTGCAGTGGCAGCTGCAGGAGAGTGGAAAAACTCCTGAACTTGGAGTCAAATAGGCTGAGGCTCTAAATCCTGGCTCTGCCATTATGAGATGTGTAAACTTATACAAACCACATTATCTTCTAAGTTTCAGTTTCCTCAATTGCAAAATGGGAAAAACATATCTACTTCTTATTGTTGCTGTGTAGAATAAATAACTTTATGTGTGTAAAGGGATCTAACAGAGTCCCTGGTGCACAGCAGTACTTAACAAATGCTAGTTGAATCCTAATCACCTAAAAGGTTAGTAAACAATGCGTGTGCACACACACGTTGTTTATAAGGAAAGTGAATTGCAGTTAATACTCGTTACTTGAGACTCTTCCAAAACAATTATCCCAACACTACTTTCCCCATTCTCATACATACACCCCAAGAACTGAAGAGGCTGTGAGAAGGCAAAAAGATATCAGGCTGGGACTCATGTGTCTAGAAAGTCCAAAGAACAGGGAGGGGCAGGAATCACATAACCAAGAATCCCTCTCTGGAGGGACTCTCAGAAGGGAAGTCAGCGAGAGAACACTGTTGATAAAAGCCATTGCCGTTCTAGAATGATTCTTCAGAGCCTCACCAAATCCAAATCAGGAGAATCAGTGCAGAAGAGGAGGAAACTTCAAAGCAAGGACTGGGAGAGGCACACTGTTAATGTCAGATCAACCCAGCTCCGGAGTCTGGCTGTAGTCAGCAATGGACTCAGAGGCCTTTTCACAAAAATACAAATAGAGGGAATCTAAGACACACTCAAGAGCATGAGCAAGAGAAAGGCAGAAGCAACTGTGGAGCTGGAATGCAGGTAATTTCCAACTGATAGTGACATCAGCTTTGACACTAGTGAACCTGGTTGCATATACTTTGGGTAAGTGGAAGAAGGCTCAAGATACAGATTCTCTAGTCACTCTGCAAAGCCCATGTTTCCACTGCCACTCTTCCAGTGCCTCTTCTTGCACCTCTGAAATGTTAAGACTCAAGGTTACCTTCATTTGCCCAACATTATATAGTACAGCTCCCTGACTCCCAGCAGTCAACCACTAAAGTTTTGCAGGAAGACAGATGGGGAACTCAAGTTCTCAGAAAGCATCAAAAATGGCTACTTTGGTTTATCTTTCTCCTAACTCTGTCAAGCAAGAAGTTCATCCCCAAATGTAATTTCTCTGATGCAGTTTTGAGCTTGGGATCAGCAAAAAGGTGGCAACTCTTTCACTATGCTCTCTCCCAAATTAGGCAGTGCCCTCTGAGCAGTAGAACCAGCATGGCTGCCTGTGCGGATCTGTCTCTACTCGCAACTATGGGTTGCACAGGAATAATAAGAAGGAAGCTTTAGTCATTCCCTGCCGCACCTTTGTAGGACACTCTGCACCAGAGGGTCACTCAAATTCAACTGGGACCACTACCTCTTAGGTCTGCTTAGAAACTCACACAACAGCCTCAATCACTTTATACAACCAACTCTTTTTTCTCAATCTCTCTATGCTTGGCACATTTTTCTCTTTTCCTCTACTCCAGAGACTTCCAAGTCACCAAAAGCTCCTAAAAATCCACTTTTCAAAAGTTGCAAGGGAAATGAAGTTCAGACATCCTCCACAAACAGCATCTCAGACTTCACTAGGAAACACAAAAGATTTGGAAATGGTCACAATTGGGATTATTACTGGCACCAGGAAGGAAAGAAAGGAGACCATCATTTCTTTTATTCCAGGGCTCAGTTAGAAATCCCACATCACAGTATTCAGGGGACTTCCCGCTGAATAGAACAGGTCCCCAATTTGGCAGCCTCTACTATCCAGGGAACAGACAATGTCAAGAGAAGGAGGAAAACCAAACTCCTCTCGGGTATAGGCAGCTCTGCCACTAGAAACTACCAAACTGGAGCTAGGCCTCCCTCCTGGCCTTTCTGAGCCTCAGGAACTGCCTGCATCTGAAGCAAGTCATGGGGAAAAGGAGGAGTTGAAGGAAATTTAGCAATTTAGGCAATAAGAAATAAGAAATGGATTCTCCCAAACCTAAATCCAGAGATGGTCCTCAACATCAATTCATTCATTTTCAAATGCAAAGAAAATATAGCTTTGATAAGTAACTATTCTAAAGAGAGTGAAAGGACTAGAAAGTGAAAAAGGAAGAAACAGTTTCTGTATTCACCACCTTTCCCCTTATAAGTCAGAGAACAAGAAAAACACAAGAGAAGGAAATCCAGACCTCTAGGATCAAATGACTCCTACAGCTCTCAAGGACATTCAGACAACTGAGGCTCCACATTTCACACTGGGAGCCTAAACTGGCCTTCCAGGGAGACTGGAAGGGAACTGAAGAGGCCAACCCGCCCCAGACTAGCAGCTGGCTTCTAGGAAAGGGGTGTGTGTTGGGGGGTGTGGGGGGCATGTTGAAAACCGACTGGCTCCACACGTTATGTCTGGGCAATGCAGGGAATCTTCAGCTGAGCATCAGAGGGTTGTTCAGGGCAAAGCAGAGAACAGCAGCAGTGAAACAGGATAGAGAGGGTACATATGCATGTGTTCTGTGACTGAGCATTTAAGTAAATGTCTGCAGAAGACTCGGGGGGAGGGAATGCTATCACTTAACATGGCTTCCCGCCTCTCATCACCTCAAAAGATTCTAGGCAAACAACCCTCCATGGCCTCCGTTAAAGGACTTGGTGGATTGTTCTCTGGTAGCACAGGATATAAGGAGCCCCAAATCAATTTCCTCACTCAGTTAATCACCACTCCCTTCTTAAAATCTTTTTCCATGAACTAGATAAATACAATTGCTTCAGATCAATCCTCACTTTTTTTTTTTTTTTTTTGTGGTACGCGGGCCTCTCACTGTTGTGGCCTCTCCCGTTGCGGAGCACAGGCTCCGGACGCGCAGGCTCAGCGGCCATGGCTCACGGGCCCAGCCGCTCCGCGGCATGTGGGATCCTCCCGGACCGGGGCTCGAACCCATGTCCCCTGCATCCGCAGGCGGACTCTCAACCACTGCGCCACCAGGGAAGCCCCAATCCTCACATTTTTATATGTTTCTGTATTTTCATAGAATGACCCTTAAGAGATCATCTAATTTAGTACTCTGCCTCCAAGCGGATAGGTGAGCTCAATTTTCCACTTCCTTTTAAAAGATCCCTTTGGAAAAAAAAAAAAAAAGACCCCTTTGAGATGGATCATGTGAATTGGAAAAAAGAGTAGTGGAGCCAATATCTTCATCCTACAAGGTAGAGTTAAGAGAGGTTACTAAAAGTTAATGGAAAGAACAGAAGATTCAAATATGTTATTTAAAGTTACACAGGGGACTTCCCCGGTGGTGCAGTGGTTAAGAATCCGCCTGCCAATGCAGGGGCACTGGTTCGAGCCCTGGTCCGGGAAGATCCCACATGCCGCGGAGCAACTATGCCTGTGCACCACAACTACTGAGCCTGCACTCTAGAGCCCATGAACCACAACTACTTACTGAGCCTAAGTGCCACAACTACTGAAGGCCGCACGCCTAGAGCCCGTGCTCTGCAACAAGAGAAGCCACCGTGATGAGAAGCCTGCGCACCGCAAGAGTAGCCCCCACTCACTGCAACTAGAGAAAGCCTGAGCGCAGCAACAAAGACCCAACGCAGCCAAAAAAAAAAAAAAGTTACACAGGCTTCCGGTAGAAATAAAAATGACAATATATAAGCAAGAGGTGTGAATCTTCTAAAGTGCAATCTTCTTTTGTAACAATTAATAAACTAAGAAACAAAGGCACAAGCATTTTATCTAAGGCTATGGCAATAACTGTCAGAGAGAAACACTGAAATAATTAAGACATTAACTCTAGGAGTAGGGATGAAGGGAAAGGGAGTATTGATTTTCATTATAAACTCTTTAAGTACAATTGGATTTGTTCAAATGCATGTATGCCTTTAGTAGTAATTTTTTTTTTTTTTTTTTTTTTTGCGGTCTGCGGGCCTCTCACTGTTGTGGCCTCTCCCGTTGCGGATCACAGGCTCCGGATGCGCAGGCCCAGCGGCCGTGGCTCACGGGCCCAGCCACTCTGGGGCATGTGGGATCCTCCCAGACCGGGGCACGAACCCGTGTCCCCTGCATCGGCAGGCGGACTCTCAACCATTGCCGCCACCAGGGAAGCCCTTCAGTAGTAATTTTTAAAAGAAGTTGCTCTTCTAAAGAGACTCCGAATCATCCTAAGCTGCCTGTTCTGTGGTTGAGAATTTCCTCTTCACGTCTCAAGGTTTAACTCAAACCTTTCTTTAAGGAGGTCTGAGCTCATCTTTCCCCCTTAACCTTAACGGTAAACACGGAGATTGAGTACAACCTTCTCCCTGTAGAAACAAAGAGCCGAGCAGTCAAACAGGCTCAAGCCCTACCAGGAACCAGGTAAACACTTACCCAAGGCCCCAAGGCAGGGTGGCATCAGGGGAGAGGGCATTCTCAAGCTACCAACAGGAGGGTAGGGAGAGCAGTGGTCTCTGGGTAGTTAAGTCAATATTGAATCAGGCTGAGAATTCTGTTCAGGACTATAGAGCTGGTATAAGCAGATTCCAGCCAGACAGCCCAAGCCAGCTCTGGGAGCCCCTGCTGTAACAGACAGATGGCAAAGAAAGCAACCTGTACACTCACCTCTCTCTGAATTGTTCCTTCCTGCTGCAAGCTCCAAATGCACTTGAACTAGGCCCTCTCTTGTCTCATGCCAGTTACTGAGAGGTCCCACTCAAACTTCTTCCCCAAATCAAAGAATCTCAATTTGCTGCTTTAGATGGCATTCAACAAACATGTTCTTGTGCAGTGTGGACCCAGCACTGAGAAGGAAGCAGGGAAACTAGGGGAAATATGACTTCTCTTTGGGGGTGCTTCCAAGGAGTGAAGCTGCTCCTAAAAAGGCGAATTATGAGATTGGACACTGGCTAACGAGGAGGGAGACAAAGGGAGAAGTGGGATGAGGCAGCATGATGACTTTCAAACAGGCGTAGAGTAGGAAGATGAATGGAACTTCATATGCTCTCTTCGCTATCGCAGGCCAAGAGACATGGCATACAAGGAAGCAACTAGTTTCCTAAGGCCTAACTCACTCCAAGTTTTCTTTTCCAGCCAGTTTCTTCAAAGGACTTTCCCACAAACATACTTTCCATCTACAGAATCTGGAGTTATGGCTCAAGTACAAGAGGAACAGCAAAGGTGGTCAGCAACTTACAGCAGTGGGGGAGAAAAGCAAGGCAGATCAAAGAAGCTGGCCTGGAGCTTGTCTTTCAAACTGATTTACTCCCATGGTTGTAAGACTAGAAAGGCCCAACAAAGAGACCAGAATGAAAGGAAATTCTCAGAACAACTAAATCACTACTCATAAATACCTTGTGTCTGAGGAACCCAGAATGTTTTGTAAACAAATAAGTCTAATTTTTCCCCCAACCCACATCCTGCTATAAGCCTATTACTGCACTGATGCCTATACAGTGGACCATTTTCCCAAAAAAAGTCATTCTAAAGGTCAAGTGAAGAAGTCACATGCTGAACTCAGGAGTCCTGATTCTGAATATACAAGCTCTTTCCATTGTCTCATGTTCCTTTTCCCAGTTACCCCCTGACCAACCCCACTCCAGGCCTAAACTCTTAAGGAATCAACCAAAACCATTCTAGCGAAGCCACAGACAGTAAACTGATTCCTCTTAGGAGTGGGAGGAGACTCAATTTGTGATCCCTTTAAGACAAGCCTAAAATTAAATAATCCAAAACAAAATTTCTCACAACCTCATTCAGTTTCCATGCAGGACTGTTCGTTCCTCCAACGAAGTGTAATCTGATAGGAACTTCTTTTAAACTTGCTCCATCCTTCAGAAACACCCTACTGTCCAGAGAAAAGCCTGAGACAGCTGAGGCTACCCTTCCTCCCAACACATTTTCTTCTTAGCTCAAGGTTTAGCTGATCCAGAAATAAGTGGTATGTAAAGGTAAAGAGTATGACAGAGAACACGTAAAGACCATAGGGAAAACAGAACCAAGTGTCACAAGGATCAGCAAAACCCTTGAAACTCGAGGGAGGTGTTGAAGTTGGAAATCCTGAATGGGAAGGGGCACTGTCAGATCTCTCCTCTACAGAAACAAACCTCCAGAGATTGGGGGAATTGAGGAAGGGTAGAGGGAAGTTAAAGAAAGTTACAGGAATCATAAAGCACTCCAGAGAAGAAGGGTAAGGCTTAAGGTCAAAGGAGAATGTAAGTAGTACTTTGGGAATGATGGGGAGAGCCTAGATCCCTTCAGGAGAAGGGAACAGACAATTCTTGGAAGCCAGGAGCTGGGTGGGTGGGTGGCAGTGGGGTAACGGAATCAGAAGCAGCAGAGGAAGAGAGGGCCACAATCTTTAGATCAGGAAAAAGGGAACCCAGTGCTGGGGTGGCATAGAGACATCGGAGGAAAGGGACAAAATAGGAAAAGGGGTAAAGGCAGAGGCCATGGAAAGATTCGGGGCTGGAGCACAGACAACGAGGAAAGACAGCATGGATGGACATTATAAAAGGCGTCGTGATGTGGAAAGGGTTGACGACTTAAAATAATTCGGGACGGCGGCAACAGGGATAAGAGTGAGGGAGGGGGGAATCCCCGGGCAGAGGGAGGAGCTAAACAGAAGAGGAAGCCAAAAAGCAGAGGAGGACCCCAGGCTTGGGAAGAAAGGGTGGAGAAGGAACCCAGGGTGCAGCTGCCACCGGGAGGGCAGTTTTGTAGTCAAACCCAGGTGTGGGGGCGGGGGACGCTGTGCGGGACAGGTTGGGAGAGGGACCCCTTCACACACAGGGCAGGGGGCACTCACGGGGTAGGAGGAGCTCACCTCCGGGGGACCCCGGCGGAGGGGGTGCGGGCGGTCGGGGTCGGGCTGCCGACACCGCCGCCTCAGCAGCAGCGGCGGCTCCCGGGTTCCATTGGCCGCCTGCGCTTCCCTGACAGCGGCCGCGGCGGCTGCACCAGGCCCCGGCTGCCGGGGCTGCCCTCGGCGCCGCCTGAGGGGGCCTTCGCGCTGCCTCACTTTCGACCGGGCCTCACAACTTTTTCTTCCTCCCTCGCACAACCAAGACCAAAAAAAAAAAGAAAAATCCCCAGCAGATCTCGATTTTCTTCTGAGTTCAGGCCCTTCTTCGTGGACTATGCTTTCTTGCTTCTCCGACGCTCAGGACCCTACTGATCCCATAGTAATGTAGGGAGTCGGGTGAGCTGCCTGGAACATGCCTGTTCAGAAATAGAGAAGGGGGCGGGGAAGAGATATTTGGCAGCTGGGGAGGGAGGAGAAGACGGAGAGAGGAGCTTACGGGTGGGAGGAGGGGCCAACCTTTGGGAGGCGGACTTAAGAGGCGGTGTTCGCGAGGCTAAGGAAGCCGAAAGGGAAGTAAAATTTGCTGGATAAGGGGAAGGGGCTCCCGGGCTAGAGCAGAGAGCAGCAGTGTGGCAGGCGGGCGTGGGTGCTCTGTTAGAGGAGTGCAGACTTATCGCGTACTTCAGAAAGCACAGGAACATGCAAATTATATGTAAATGAGCCCGTTCGGCTTAGCAACCGAGTTACCGTAATTGCAAGCAATGGCTTTCCCCCTCCGTTATTCCACACGACTTCCTTAAGTAAATCAGGTCAGGGGATGGACGCTGGGGATCCAGCTGGACAGCAGAAAGACAAAGGGCAGGCGGGGAAAATAGTCACCTTCACTATCCTTTTCCTACTCATCTTTAAGGACGATGCCAAGATTACGCCCCTTATCGCTTGGGGGGGAATGGCGCGGTCCAAAAGCGTCAGTCTTTCGCCGTTAGCGGCGCGACTCGAGGTGGCGGTTCTGCCTCCGAGGTCACCACCTGCCTGGGCAGCCTTCGGCCTCCAGCCTCCGGACCTCGATCCAGCCAGGGAGGGGCTGGACAGGGCCAGGTCGGGAGAGGTGAGTGAAATGAAAAAAGCTTGGAGGGCATAATCACTCCTTCCAAACGAAACAAAACCATATAAAACTAAACAAATAAAAAATACGCCCCGCAAATGGACTTCTGGTGTTGCTTTTGTGTATTTATCAGATAGCTTTATTGACTAGGAACCCTTTACGTCAGAACCTCTGTCCCAACCCTCACAGGGCCTTACTTAATATTCTACATTGGGGCTAGTTGTTTGAGCCCAGATCCTGGATGCCACCTTCCCTGCCACTTAAAGGCTGTTTGATTTGGAAAGACTGATTTAACCTCTGTGAACCTCCGTTTCTGTGTCTGCAAAGTGGATCCGAGAATATTAACACTTTACAGGATTTTGTGAGGATTAAAAGAGAGTACAGGTTACTACTATACATAGTACTATATTACTATTATTGAGACAATAATATAGGATACATGACAAAAGGAAAGAGGATCACTGCTTCAGTGTTCGGGAGGCAGAATAAAGATTAATAGCTTGAAAATATCTATGTAAAACGTGCAGTATGTACAAAAGTAGAACAAATGGGGTACCTGATTGCTGAAGGAACATATTGTTAATTAATACAGAAGGCCACTCTGCATATGATGAATGAATGAATGAGTGAAAGGTTTCTCAGAAATACTGTGAGCCAGCTCAAAGAAGAGTTGCTAGAAATGATCCAGCCAAAGAAAAAAGAGGAGAGAGCATCCTGAAGGGAATTTGCTCATATCATGGGAGGGCAAGTTGATAAGCTAGGTTAAATCAGGAGTACAGTAAGGAAAGATGAGCAGACAAAGAGGCCAAGAGTGCCAAAGATAGTTTAAATTTGTCACCGCTCGTCTGGCGTGGGGAATCACCAGTCCATCTGTCAGGCCAAGCAGCTCTTGGCCAGCTCCCAGTCGGCTGTCTGGCAAGTATGGAGAGGTGATGACCCTGGTTTACCCTAGAGTTTAAAATGTCACACATCCATCCCCTCAAGGGATAGGGATCCCAAAGGCTGTAAGACGGCTTTTTGAAACACTGTAAAAAGAGATGTGACAAGCTTACTTTTTATAGTAGGAAGTTTTTTATTTTCCAGTAACATCTCTGTTCAAACTAAGTAGGAACTTTTTGTAGCTACAGCAGTTATAAGTCCTTTATTAACTGAGACCCACCCCCACCCCATATACACACACTCACACAGTATTATTAGGTAGAAGATTTTGTTTCAAGTTTTCTGTGTTCATAGCTCTAAGGGCTCTTATGTGTAAATTTCTGTGCATCTCTTTATGACTTTGTCTTTCTGCCTTCTTTTGGAATTTTCTTTGTTTCCCTCTATTTCTGGGTCTCCAACCTCCTCTAGTCTGAGCTCCTCAAGGCAGGAGAGGATTTATCTTTGTATCCTAGCTGTATCCTTAGTCTCTACCACAGGAAAAAATGTTTATGTTTGTTGATACAGCAACAGATTGAATGCAGAAGCAGATACGAGAATCCAGTCAAGCATTAGATTTCCAAAAATGCAGAACAGGGCCAATTGTCTGATTGTTTGTTGTCGTAGTTGTTCTGGGAAAATAGTATCTTTCTTAAATGAATTAATAAAATATTTACAAACAAATGTTTTGACTAAATTATTCCCTTCCCTTCCTGTTTGCTTTTCTTTTCTCCTGTCTCCTTGTCAGATTATAAAACTGAATGCTATTCTGTTTCCCATATTTAATTTAAAAGCATAACATTTATAATATTCTCACCACACTGAAACTATTTTTTAGATTCTCTTTCGATAGAAAAAAACACCACTTACCTCTATCTTAGGTCCCAGGGAGCTGCTACAGGTATAGATGGTTGTACATGGATGACCCATGTACATGGCGACTCTATAGGAACCCCATACTGTCCTGTATGCACGTGAAGCCTCTTACTTTGGTGCGAAAGCATGTACGCATGTGGCACCTTGGGGTGTGAGAACAGGAAAGTACCAACAGCGTCAAGTAATGTCATTTATTTATTTAAATGTCATCAAACTGGGGAAAGAAGTTGGCTTCTTCATCAAAAGTTGGTAAAACTAGAGGACCCAGGTCATAATACAGCTCCAGTTATATTTTAAACACCCCTATGGTTAAAGAAATTATAAAGAGTAATTTTTCTCCCGAACCATAGATATTATGGGCTTTTTTTCAGAGAAAAGAAAAAGAAGCTACTAGCAGTTATTGCTTGTAGGCTCCTACTGTGTATGAATACAAACGTTACCTCATTTATTCCTTACAACCCTGTGAAAGAGATTTTATTTTATGGAGACTGAGCTTCAGAATGGTTAAGTCATTGTTTTTTGAAACTGTTTTACTTCAACCCACAGTAAGAAATAGATTTTATAATCAGGACCACTGAAGAGCACATACACATGTCTTCACTGAAATAAAGGTTTCATGAAACAATACTTACCCTTACTATAGTCAATGCATGTTGATATTTTCTATTCTATTTTATTTCACTTTTTAAAAACACTGTTTTGCACCCTGCTAAATCAGTTTCACAACCCACTAATGAGTTGCGATCTATTTTTGATTCCTGTTTGAAAAAACTGGACTAAGTGTTCAAAATCATATGGAAACTGGTAAAGCTTTGAACTGAATTCATGCTCTTTCCAGTAAGCAAATGCTTCTTCATGAATATTTCTTAAGAAATACTGCAGGGTGGGAAGGAAGGAGACGCAAGAGGGAAGAGATATGGGAACATGTGTATATGTATAGCTGATTCACTTTGTTATAAAGCGGAAGCTAGCACACCATTGTAAAGCAATTATACCCCAATAAAAATGTTAAAAAAATACTGCATTTTATATATATATATATATATATATATATATATATATGTTCAGATTAGCTTTACCTCATAGGGTGCAGCCAGCCAGGATGATCCTAGACAAAGGACTTAGGCCTACTGATGAACCACAACATGAGACAAAATACTTAGACAAATATATAATGACATTAATTCCTCCATTTAGCATGTGGTATTTGCTTTGATTTTATTAAGAAAATTGATTGTTACCCACAAAAATAAACAATAAATTCATTTATTTGAGGCCATAGACTAAACATATTGAGTTTGACTTGGTTTAATAGCAAAAGATTATTTCAAATTTTAGTAAACTATAAATTACCTCTAACAATTTACGATACGGCTAAAATGAAAAAAGACAACAATGGGAGTGGGGAACAGGGTATTGGGGAGAGAATAGGGAATGGTAGGGAGGAAGCAGTAGGCAGTCCCCCAAACCTTAGTTTAACACTTCATCTAATAAACTGAAGATTGCTTGAACTACAGATTAACTTGTTTCATGTTAGATTTTTAAAATAGGGTAAAGATTTAAAATAGGCTACTTAAAAGCCCCCTAATATTCATATAATCTCAAAATCACCCAGTGGTCTTGACTCCCAAAGTGAATGGATACATCCCCAAACCCAGTCATGGTGAGGGCAATATTTCCTTGGATGCTTCTATCTATTCTAGCACCAGTGGTTTATTTTTCCATATGCCTATGATCTCTAACATGTCAGCAGCCTGGTCCAGTCCCTCATCTCCACCCACGTGGATAATGGCAACAGCTGCCTGGCTGGTTCTATTTGACTTCAGTTCCTCCATCCTCTAATGCAAACTTCATACCTTTCATTCATTCATTCATTCAATCAATGGGTAACTTTCAACCATTCATTCAATGGTTGTGTGTTCTTCTTCCAGTTTCTCACTCTTGTTCACACACATCCCTTCTGCCAGGTGTCTTTACTGGGTTGTACTGCCATGTCTTTGCTCACGTCCCTTATCCCCAAACCCGTGCTTTTCCTGGAATGCCCTCCTCTTTTTTATCTATTTAAGCTCTACTTACCTTAAAGGCTTAACTCAAGCCTACCTTTTCCATGAAGGCTTCCCAAATTACTCAATCTCTTTGAATTTACACCTCTTATGCAGCAGAATGAGGATCATGATTTAGTTCTTTTTACCATGTCTTCTGTTGTTCTGTCCTTGCTTTATGAATTAGACTTGTCCTACCCACCTTTACTAGGAAGTCATTTCTGATCTATATGCTATTCCTCTGGGCTCTCATAGCTCTCTGTGCTTACTGCTAACATAACTCACACTGTGCTATGATCACTATTGACTTGAAGACAGTGCCTAAGTCAACTAGCTTCCAACAAGTGCCTAGGTCTTAAAAAACAAGAAGGGAAATGTCAAAACCACAGTAATGGACTCCTACTTCTGGCAGCACGGAGAAGAAAAAGGGCTCTCCCATTAGAATACAACTGGATCCTGGATAAATTCCAGCAAACATAATGTTTAGCACATCGCTGTCCTCATCAGAAAGTAGAAGAGATCACTAGAGGAAGGAAAAATAACATTGAGCTGAAACCTTATGAAGGATGAGTAACGTGCAGTAGGAGAAGCTGGCTTGCCCTGGGGACAAATGCCAGTATCATTATTGTGAACAGAGGCTAAGCCCTGGACCTGGCCAAAGCAGGGGAGAAAACCTGGGACTCCTGAATTAAATGGGGACCCTTTTTTCTTTTTTAAAGATAGATTTTATTTTATTTTATTTTATTTTTGGCTGCGTTGGGTCTCCGTTGCTGCGTGTGGGCTTTCTGTAGTTGCGGCAAGTAGGGGCTACTCTTCGTTGTGGTGTGCAGGCTTCTTATAGCTTCTCTTGTTGTGGAGCTCGGGCTCTAGGCGCGCGGGCTTCAGTAGCTGTGGCATGCAGGCTCAGTAGTTGTGGCTTGCGGGCTTAGTTGTTCCGCAGCATGTGGGATCTTCCCGGACCAGGGCTCGAACCCGTGTCCCCTGCATTGGCAGGCAAATTCTTAACCACTGCACCACCAGGGAAGCCCAAATTGGGACTCTTGAAGGGGCTAACACAGTCCCAGGTAAGGAGCACCCTTTGTCTCCTGGCAGAAACAAATGCATATCCTCTCTGGAGGAAAGTACACCCAATTTAGGCCTACTGGATTCCCTTAGATTAAGGAATCTTAATCTAAGATTAAGAGCTCAAAATAGGACCTCAAAATACTAAAATACAAAATATACAAGGAAATAAACTGCCATGGGCAGGAGTCAGCAGAAAACAAAACAACAGATTTAGACATCCAAGATAAGTTACAGAATATAAAATAACACTCCCAACAAACGTCAAAGAATTGGTATCATAGAGACCACATTTTCTAAGCACAAGTGATTAAACTGAAAATCAGTATCAAAAAGATAAAATTTTAAATATCCAGATTTTGGAAATTTATAAAACTTTTCTAAATCATGAATCAAAAAAGTCATAAAGGTAATTTAAATATTCTTAGAACTAAGTAATAATTTAAATACTTTAAACAGAAAAATTTGGAGAATATAGGGAAGTGGGTCTTTCAAAATTTATAATAGAAAAAAGACAGCTTGAAAATTAATTAGATAAAAATTAAGATTAAAGTTAAGATGTTGTAAAAGAACCTAACATTAAATCTAAAGAAAGCAGAAGGAAATACTATAGATAAGATTCATAATTAATGAAGTGGAAAACAAATATATAAGGCAGAGGATCAACAAAGCCCAAAGTGGCAGCTAAAATCAGACAAGTAAAATAAATGTCTGGTGTAGTTGGCCAAGGGGGGAAAAAAGAAGATGCAAGTAAACAGAAGAAATGAAAAGGAGGACACAACTACCCAGGGAGCAGAGGCAAAAAGGAACATGGAATAAATTTCATTAAAAAAAAATGACATAAAACGCTCAAAATTCTAGAAAAACATTTTACCTAAATTGACTCAAGAAGAAATAGAAAGCCCAAATAGTCTATAATTATTAAAGAAATTAAATCAATAGTTAAAATATTTCCCACAAAGAAATGCCAGGTTCAGAGGGCTTACCAAGTAAGTTTTATCAAAATTTCAAGGGACAGTTCATTTCAATCTGATGTAAACCCTTCTAGAGAATGAGACAAGAGGGAACAGTCTCCAACTCAGAGGGTGTACAGACCAAAGGAACCATCTTAGAAATCTTACTAAAAACAAAGGCACTGGGACTTCCCTGGTGGCACAGTGGTTAAGAATCTGCCTGCCAATGCAGGGGACACAGGTTTGACCCCTGGTCCAGGAAGATCCCACTTGCCACGGAGCAACTAAGCCCGTGCGCCACAACTACTGAGACTGTGCTCTAGAGCCCGTGAGCCACAACTACTGAGGCCGTGTGCCACAACTACTGAAGCCCGCGTGCCTAGAGCCCATGCTCCTCAACGCCACCGCAATGAGAAGCCCGTGCACTGCAACGAAGAGTAGCCCCTGCTCACCACAACTAGAGGAAGCCTGCACGCAGCAATGAAGACCCAACATGGCCAAAAAATAAATAAATAAATAAAAATAAAGACAAAGGCACTAACCTGTACAAGAATGTTAGTAGCAGCATCATTTGTAACAGCAAAAAACTGGGAACAACCCAAATGTCCACTGATAGGTGGATGGGTAAATTGTGGTTTATGCACTTGAAATATTACATGGATAAAAATGAACAAATAATAGCTATCTACAACAACATGGATGAATCTTAGAAATAATGTTAAGTGAAATAAACAAGCAAACCACAGGGGAGTATTAGGGAATAAAATTTTGTAAAGCTAAAAAGCAAAACTGAACAATACATTTTTAAAGAATATATACATATATGGAAAGATACATATATATATATATGGCAGGTAATTAATAAACACGAAATTAAGGATAGTGGTTACCTCTAGGGAGAAGTAGAAGGACAGGACAGGGTAAGAACACAAGAAATTCAATGGTATTTCTAATGTTTTAATGTACAAATTGGGTGATGGGTCATTTAATTATTATGCTTCATAATTTATCCATTTTAAATATATTCTTTATAGATATCAAACATTACATATTATAATTTTTAAAAATCTGCAATTGTGGAAATAAATGAACAAATGAATGAAGGCTCCCTGAAAGAAAACTGAGAATCCCTGACAGAAGCTACCCTATGCAGAAGACACAGTAGGTCCTCAAGTAATTTCAGCTGGTTTACTGCTTTTTCCAAATACATACCTGGATTCCCTTCCTACTGGTGCTCCCTGATATGTGCAGCTACCCCCTTCCATACACATAGCCTAAGTCCCACAATCCTGGCTAAGTCCTGACAGGTACATGACAAGAGACTGACACCTGGTGGATACAGAATGAATTTAATAAAACGACTAGGGAGTAAATCTTTCACTCTACATGGTGAAAGAGGCAGTAGGGTGGGGGACAGGGAAGCAGGAATGAGGAGAAACCTAAAATTTGGAAACAGGAAAAGGAAGGATATCCATCTCTGAGATGTAAAGAAAGGGGACTGTCATCTAAACGAGAATAAAGAGATAGTCCCTAAAGAAGAATGATTTCCCTCTCATTCCTTCTGAGACTGGAACAAGAGGAAAGAGATTATAGCTGCAGTAAGGAAAATGCAAGACTATTTGGAAAAGAGGAAGCAGGTATAGCTGGTCTCAGCCTAGCAAGCTAAAACCACAGGTACTTCATAGCAGTGGCTAGGTGTCAGCTGTCTCCCCAGGAACTCCCCACTCCCAGTTTCCATTTAGGGATCTATGTGATTCTAAGGAGGCTGATCCTGCCCATTTTTCAAAAGGTACAGTCCATGATGTAGAATAAATAAGCAAACTAGCATTTACCAAACTCCTGGCCACAGTGATTGGTTAGGGGCAGGCATGTGACCCAGGCTGGCCTAACCAGAGTGAATCTTAGGGCTTTTGCTACGATTCCTGGCACAAAGATGCCCTCTCTTTCTGGCTGGACATAAATGAGGAAAACGTGTAATCCTAGGAGTGCTGGCAGCCATGAGGTGGACCAGGCTTGATCCTACAGAAGGTAGAACAGCAGGGGAAGAAAATCAATCACGGATTTAGAGACATACTGAGCCACTGGATCAGCTTTACCTGGAGCCAGCACTACCTCTGGACTTTCCAGTCACATGAGCCAATACATTTTTATTTTTAAGCCAGTTTGAGTTAGGTTTTCTATGATTTAAAATGGAAAGATGCCTAACCTATACATTCATCATACTCCATCCCTATATTTCCACAGGATAGCACAGGGATCCAGGTAAGATGGTCAGTACAGATTTATTAGTGACTCTAAAGCCAAGGGTATTGAGCTGGAAAGGTAAGAGGCAAGAACCAGGCACTATGCAAGACAGGGTGCCTCAGCTGTCTATACAGAAGAGAATGAAGAGCCAAGTGAGAAGCAAGTGCAAAGAAGGGCCTCTACTAGGCAGACAGGTAGAGTTAACGTAGCACTCTTCCCCACATACCTATCATGGGGGTGTTGCTTTGGGGTCTTTTCACTCATGGGGTAAGGAGCTTTGAAGCACATGCCCCTTTAAGTCTTTATTACCCTGTGCTGCAGTGTCTACCTCTCCCTTGACCAAATGAAGAGCCTCCTTTTGGCTTCTACTGCCCTTGATGACACTCACTTTCGGGGTGACAGGAGGAATTTTATCTTCTGCTTCTTTGGCATGCCGGGAACTGGGGCCCCTTCCTCCTCTGGAAACAGCACCATCCGCCTGACCTTGGGCAAGCATCTCCTTCTCAGCCTCTCCCATTGGCCCTGGCCTCTCTGACCCTCCAGCTGAGTTGCCTTGCCCTCCAGAGGCCCACGTCTCCAGTGGTAACCTTGAGGACTGGGCAGAGTCCACAGCAGCTGCTGACTTGTCAGGGGTAGAATTCCTTTCCCTACTTCCACCTGATTTTTTTCGAGGGCGCCCCCGTTTTCTTTTGGCATCACTTCCTGTATCCTCTATATCCTGCTTCGTTGCTTTAGCTGGTGGGTCCTGCCCACTGGCCTCACTCACAGGTACTTCAGCTGTCCTCTTCACACCCTTGTCATGGGGTCCCGGGTCACCACCTATGCCCACTTCCCTGTTCTCTGTGCCCCTCGGCTGAGTGAGCCCCCCAGGTGGAGCTTGCCCAGGCCCAGGCCCAGGTCCAGGTCCAGGCAAAGCAGGAACAGTTGGTAAGATCATGTTAATGATGGGCACAGCTGCTTGGGGTCCCCCAGCTCTAGGGGGCAGAGGCAGTGTAGCCATTTTCAGAGTGCTTGAAGAAAGCTTGGGGGCCAGGACGGGTGGAGAGACTCGGATTGGTGGAATAAGCGAGCGAGGGGCCCGAGGGAGAAGCAGAGGCAGCCGGGCCACTAGGGCATTAACCTGTGGGTTATTGGCTGCTGGCGCTGGGCTCTCCACTACACTCTTCTTTCGCTCTCCGCGTGCTGGGAGGCCAGCCCCAGCCCGGGGGTCCAGCTCCTTAGGAGGCTAAAAAGTAAAGAGAAGAACACAAAAAGTGGGAAGACTGGACAGCGGAGGAAGTACAGACACAGGAGGTGAGAAAGTACTGGACCCACTGGGTGAAGGATATACTAAACCCCCAACCCAGGGGAGCCAGGTCAAGGGCATCAACTTCCTCACCTGGGCCTGTCTCTCTGGTCTCTTATGGGCTCCGCCCTCCAGATTCTCTACACCATTCTTGGATTTAGATGACCGTTCCCGAGGGGCATGTTCATCCTCTTCTGCAGAGGTGCCAGAAAAGGTAACAAGGTGAGGAGGAAACAGAATGGAGGAGGGAGGCGATTCTGATTGACTGACTGGTAGAGGCAGGGGAAAGAAGGTGGTCTAAGGTATGTCCTAGAAGGCTCTCTAGGAATAGAAGGCAAATCCAAGGTGTCTCTATCCTAGGATGTGGGAGGGCCTTTGAGGTTGAAAGTGGCTGAGGGTTTCTCAGAACATAAGAGGGGGTCCACTCACCAGCAAGCCCCATAGCCTTGAGCACATTGGCGTGTGCAGATCGGGCAGAGATGAGATGCTGCTGTAGCAGGAAGCGGGCGACCTCAACGATGGAACTGAAGGACCGTTTCAGGATTCGCTCTGCCCAGTCACAGGTCAAGGCACAGGCTGCTTCAACCAGTTCATCTCGAGGTGCTGGGGTTACTTCTGGGCCCATTTCTGGCTGCAGTGGGGAAGGACACGCCCAATCACACTCTGAACAAAGGACCCTCCACCCCTCTCAGACACAGTGTTGACCATAAGTAAGACCAGACTAGGGATGGGAGTAGCCTCTATCAACCCATCCCAGAAACCCACAAATTCTCTCCCTCCTCTGCCTCAGCTGTAGGGTAGGCAGAAGGGCATGTCCTATATACCCAGAAACTGTGTGCAGAATGACCTAGGCTGTGTCAGGCCTCAAAACATCTCCCAAAGTCCTCTGACTTCTACCTTGGAGAGAAGAGTGCAGTTGGAGGGTTGTTACTTACACTCTCAGAGCCCTTTAGGTCAAGTCCGGGCAAGGGCGGCATAGACACCAAGGTCTTCCTTCGTATGCCACTGTAACAATATCTGACGTTTAAGTTAAGGGGCAACCAACACATGGGGGTCTCCAAGCCCCTTAGAAAGGTTGGGCTGTTTCCAGTCCTGTCCCTTCACATACTAAGTTTTCCTCCCCAGGTCCTCTAGCACAACCTCTCCAGTCAAGGATACTTGGACTGGCCCCGGCCACCAAGCCTTCGGGCTTTGATGTCAGGGAAGATCTCTCTGATGATTTTGCCAAAGTTGGCTGTGCTGAGTGGGCGGCAACAGGCGAGACTCTCACAGTACTTCCTGAGTGCGTGGGGGACAGAGTGGGAAGATACTCAGAGAAGGAGGTTTGGGAGTGGGTTCAGAGGGTCCCTGGGGATGAAGGTTGGGAAACCCTTTAAGAAGTCAGGCTCTATCAAGGCAGGGAGCTCTTCAGGGATGAGGGGGTAGTCCTGTGCCCACCATCCCACCCACCCCCCATCCACCCACCGATAGGCATCATAAACACTTTGTTTTGGCAGGCAGGTGTCAGTATGCTCTTCTAGGTGGTTGCGGATCCACCTATAAGCATACATGTACTCCTCATTGCTGAGTGTACTTGGCTCTGAGCTGCAAGAGAAGTAAAAGAGACAAGTATTACTAACATCCCAACAGTTGCCCTGGTTCTATCCAGATTATCACCTCAGTAGTGCTGGACTGAATCAGTTCATCCAGAATCCACCTTTCCCTGGTAAACCAAGGCAGGTGAGGGACTTTTCTTCCCCACTAAGGATACTGTTATGAGGATTCCTATTCACCCTGCCCCTTTTTAGGGAGCCTTTCTTTAAGAATCAGAACCTCTGGGCTTCCCTGGTGGCGCAGTGGTTGAGAGTCCGCCTGCAGATGCAGGGGACACGGGTTCGTGCCCCGGTCCGGGAAGATCCCACATGCCGCGGAGCGGCTGGGCCCGTGAGCCATGGCCGCTGAGCCTGCGCGTCCGGAGCCTGTGCTCCGCAACGGGAGAGGCCGCAACAGTGAGAGGCTCGCGTACCGCAAAAAAAAAAAAAAAAAGAATCAGAACCTCTGATATCTAAAATTCTAGCACCAAACCTACCTTTTGTCTCCAGTACTGGGCCCTGAGGGGAGCTGAAGGTAGAGATACAGCTTGTCGTTGTCTGAGAATTTCTGTACATCTTGCTGAGGTAGGGAGGAACAGAGGCAGGAGAAATAATAAGGCCAAGAAGGACCCAAGGTAGGACCCTCTGATCCTCACTAAAAAGTTCAGCTGACGTAGTGACTGGCAGGCTGACAAAGGACCTTAGAAATGATTTGAGGCTGTGCGTTCACTCTGCCCTGAGGAGCCCTTAGGGGCTACCAAGGTGAGAAGGGGAGCGGAGGGGACCACCTCTGATTTTATTTCTATTGGGCTTCTACACAAGAGGTCACAGAGGTAAAGTGAGATGCTCCAGGTCAAAGTGATAGCAAGTTGCAAGGCCAATTATCTTCTGACAGGGTAGACAACACTGACTCGCATAAACCTTTCTTATCCTCACCTTATCCTCCTTTCATATCCTCACCATCCTCATCTCCCACCAATTCTGTCTCCCTGTTGCCCTCTTCCCCAGAATACTCACCAGGATTCCCTCTACTTTGTTCTGCACGGCCTTGCTGTGGAGAAGAGGAGAAAGCTGGAGGTCATACACAAGATTTTTCCCCATCCCTATGTCTGACTGCCAGGGAGAGGACGAGGTCTGAAAAGCCTAGCAGGTGCTCAAGTACTGCTACCATGATGAAGAATCTCCCCTGGTCAGATGCACTTGCTTGGGAGGGGGAGATCATCTACAGAGGAAGTGAAGTGCTACAGGGATCTATCCCCAGGTCCGGAACGAGGTTTAGAGGTGGTGATGAGTACTTACGAAATGGTACCTCGGAGCCTCTGAAGGAGGGTGGTGGGTTCCCCTGCCTCAGCACTACCTGAGGGGGCCCTTCCCCCAGTCTTTGGGCTCTTAGCATCAGGTTCATCTTCTGCCATCCCGGCATGAGGGCTGGAGTTGGGAGAAGACAGGACAAGAAGATTTAACTCCCCCCCACCCCGCCCCAAGGCCCCAGGGCACTCCTCATCTCTCTATCCAGGAAGATAGAAAAACAGAAAGAAAGCCTCCAAATTTCCCCAGTGGTCTTTTTCTAAAACTCGCCTTCTCCAAAAATTAGAAATTATTCCATTACTTCTCCAGGGCCATATATACCCAGAGATCTTTGCCATCTCCATTCTATCTGCCCCACCTTTCTGCAGTCTCCTAAATGTGGAAAACTGTAAAGGAAGAGATAGGGGCGATTGGGAATCCACGTTAGAAAGAAAATTTCATTTCTGCCTCTGACCCCATACTGCCCTCCTTCCCCTCAAAAGCAACAATAACAACCACAAGACAAAGTTGTTTAATTCTCTAATATGCTCCTCACCACTGAATCTGCCTGGGAGGTCAGAAAGGATACGAACATTTTCTGCCCTTCCAGGCTTGGAAAAAACTGGGCCCAAGTTCTCATTACTTAATCTCGCCACGGCTTCCCCCGCAGCTCCCCCTCCCCACGTCGCCGGCCCCTACGTCATCTCCCTCAACATCCCATCCTGATGCGCGCCCCCACCTCCCTCCCTTCCCCCTCCATTCAATCCCGCGTTGCTGCAAAGTGAGGGATTCAGGGTAGCGGAACTCCTGGGCTGGGCGTAGGAAACCCGGTTGGGGGAATGGGGTCCCAGATTCGGGGCACGTGCACATGGGTGAAGAAGCAGTTGAAAATACAGCCAAAATCTTTTTCTGCTCTCCTCCCAACTCATATTGCGCCCTCCCTACCTTTGAATAGTCGCCTTCCAACACAAGCAACAATAAAGGTAAGGGAGAAAGAGAAACTACCTCGCAGCCACCTTCACTCCAGCCCAGCCCCACGGTCCTGGCCCAGCGGGCTCGTGCGTTGCTTTATTTTCTTTTTTCTGAATGGCTGGAACAGCCCCGATCTGCCTAGATACTCGGACGGCCTGTTCTACCATTGGTTGTTGCTGCCACCCGGAGACAGACGGCGCCGGGCTCGCACCGGCGGCAGCTAAAGTCTGCCTGGTAACAGAATCTGATTGGTCAATAGGGGAGGGAAAATCCAAAGTTGGTCTTATTTGAGTCAAGAGGGGGAAGTCCGGGTTAGGTTTCGGTTAAAACTGGGGTCGGTTGGGACTGCCGGTCCCAAGAGGTTCTTCTCTTAAAGGGACCGCAGGACGAAAGACCGGGTGCTCGCCTCCTTCTGGAGCTTTCTTTGCTTTTGCTTTCTCCTTCCGTGTTTCAGTTTTGCCTTCGGTCGTCAGAGCTACAGGAAGAAAAGATTCAATGGATGATAAAATAACTAGAAAATTATAGGTAGTAGTGATGGAAGTTCGCTGTAAGCTCACATTATCCCCTTTTGATGAAAAGCAAGTTGAACCATTCCCCCCAGCCCTCACCAGCCAACACGCATGAAGACACTCACAAGAAACCTGCAAACACAGGCTCACATTCCTCATTGATGGAGGCCGCCAAACCTCAGTAGCTGTACCACGTTAAGCTAAAGTGCCCGTAGTGTTCCTAGGTTTCCCGAGTGTACTTTATCTCCTTCCAAAGAGTTGCTAATGCCTTTGCATCCCCAAAGTTCTGCAGTCAGTGAACACTGGAATTCTGACTAACTTCCCCAGGGGGGTGCTGGATGCCCACATGAATTTTTTCTCCTCAGAGAACATTGTACTGAAAGGTCAAGGGTTCTTCACTCTCTCAGTTAAGGCTTTTTAAGGTCATGAATCAGATGAAAGCAATGAACCCTCTGCCATGAAAAATGCAGGAACAGACCACGCGGTGCATCTAATTTCAGAGGTCACAGACTCAAGGGTAACCACCCTTTGAATGGAGTACAGTATTTTGTTTTGCACAGCAGATATGTTACACCCAAAACTATCAGTATATTTATAGTCCTGACTTATAGTTCTCCAGTCTCATCGTCATTGTGCTTTTGTAAAGAGGACAGCAGTGTTGCCTGATTTCATGACCATCGCCCTTTGCAGCTTCCATTTCCCTACTACCAGCTTCTGTGGGTAGCGGGGGAACCCAGAGGATCGCAGAGTTGGGGAAATAAGGATATACTGGCAGGAAGGTTTTCTAATAACAGCTAAAATTTATTTGTTAACTGTGTGCCAGATACCAGACCAAATGCTAAACACCTCGGTTTGAAGTAGGAACCATTATTGCCTCCATTTTATAGACAAGGAAACAGATTTGGAGAGGTGAAGGGACTTGTCCACAGTTACACTGTTAATTAGTGCTGGAATCAGGATCCAAAGTCAGACAGTCTGCCTTCGGAGCCCATTCTCTCTCTCTTTTTTAAAAATAAATTTATTTACTTTATTTATTTATTTTTGGCTGTGTTGGGTCTTCTTTGCTGCGAGCTGCTGTGCGCGGGCTTTCTCTAGTTGCGTTGAGCGGGGGCTACTCTTTGTTGTGGTGCGCAGGCTTCTTATTGTGGTGGCTTCTCTTGTTGCAGAGCACGGGCTTTAGGGGCACAGGCTTCAGTAATTGCAGCACGTGGCCTCAGTAGTTGTGGCTCGTGGGCTCTAGAGCGCAGGCTCAGTAGTTGTGGCACACGGGCTTAGTTGTTCCGTGGGATGTGGGATCTTCCCGGACCAGGGCTTGAACCCGTGTCCCCTGCATTGGCAGGTGGATTCTTAATAGCTGCACCACGAGGGAAGTCCCAGAGCCCATTCTCTTGAACACTGCTCTAGACTGCATAGATTTGCAGGTGCTCAGATACAAATATGGGTATAGACTGATGGAAAGATACCCCAAACACCACTGTTTGGTATGAAGGGGAATATAGAGCACTTTAACTGGAAAAAGAATTTGGGGTAAATTATGCTGGCTTAGGAATTTGCAGGTGGCAGAGAATAAGTGGAAGCTTTAGCAAAGGGAGAAAAAGTATCATAGCTATGTAAGGGAGATTATTTTGACAGCACTGTAGAAAGGTGAGGTTGAGTGGGGAGGCTGGGGAGGTTAGAGATGGGAAAAACAGGCAACTGACTATTCATTTACACCAGGTGTTATGCTAAGAGCTGGGGATACAAAGGTGAATAATGTACAATGGTCCTTGCCCTGAGAAGTAACAATAAAAATTGCCTGATAAGCATCATCATAACAGCAAATATTTATATAGAGCTTAACATGTGCTGAGGATTGTTCTAAGGGCCTCGCATATGTTACATTTTTATCTTGTAGCAACTCTATCAGATAGGATAATCATCTGATAGATTATCCCCATTTTACAGATAAGGAGACTGAGGCATTGAGAGATTAATAATTTGCCCAAGTTTACACAGTTAGTGATGGAGTTAGGATCTGAACTGGGCTGCCTGGATTCAGAATTTGTTCTTAGGTGCTATTATACATTGCCTACTAATACATATTTTTAAAATTTATTTATTTATTTGTTTTTGACTGCATTGGGTCTTTGTTGCTGTGCATGGGCTTTCTCTAGTTGCGACGAGTGGGGGCTACTCTTCTGTCGATATGTTCAAATCAGTATCAGCAAGGTCCACACATTGCATTGCATTTGGTTTTGGTTGATGTTTCTTAAATCTTTCTAATCTATACGCTCTCTCTCTCTCTCTCAATTTATTTGTTGAGGAAACCGGTCATTTGCTCTATAGAATTTCCCACATTCTGCATTTTTATGATTTCACCTTTATAGTGTTTTTAGGATTTTAAAACTTGTTCTTCTGTCTCCTGTATTTCCTGTAAACTGATTGTGAGCTCTGCAGGCTTCATCAGATTAATTTTGGCTTTTTGGCAAGAATACTTCATAGGCGGTGCTGTGTACTTCCTATTACGTCACAGGAGGAACTCTTTTCGTGACGTAAAGATTGAATAGTGTATTCAGGTTTGGTCGCCTGATCTATCCATTATGAAGCACCATTTCAGTCTTTCATTGAATGGTTTTAGCAGCCACTGATGATCATTGCCTGGATCCAATTGTCATTAGAGGTTACAAATTGGTACTATCCAAATTCTGTCATTCCTTCTGAATTTACTAGCTGAAATTCTTTGTTGTTTGGTTGGTTGGTTGTTTTTTTCGTTTTGTGTTTGCGTCAGGTTGGGCGTCTTTGGGGTTGTGGGCATCGATTTAGGGGCAGTGGTTGATGTCCCGGGGAATGACAGAACATGGAATCCAGCTCCCACAGGCTCTCACACATTGGGGGAGCTAATGCCTACCCCTCCACACAGGGCAGGATCCCCGGGGCCTAACCACCTGGGGTGCTGGCGTGGTGACTCACCAGGACCATGCATTCCTGTCTACTAGCTGAAATTTTGTAAAGGACTTTTCCTCATCAACTATTTGCTTGTCCCAAGGCAAATTCTTTCTGAAGAAGTTTGGTTATTGAAAAGGACAGGGTAGAAACCTAGGATAGACTTCTGTTAAGACCCAGTAAATCCCAAGGCTCCCTGTAATTTAATCATCTTTTATAGTCACTTATTCATTAAGGCACACTATGTGCTACTATCCAAGCTGGGTATTGGGAGGAAGCAGGGATTTTCAATATAATGTGACATATGTTCATGCTGAGGTAAAGTGCAGGAGGCCCCTAACCTGGAGCTGTCAGGGAAGAAGGGCTTTCCCAGGGAAATGGCAACCTGGCCCAGATGGCAGGAAAGGCAGCAGGAGGGAATTGGACTCGAGTTGAGGTAGATGTTTCAGGGAGCATGTTTAAAGACCTCAAAGGGAAAGAAAGTGTAATACATTCTTGGGGGAGGCCTGGCCATCTCGGGGGTCTTAGACTACTCCAGTGTTTAAAACAAAGACACCTTTGCGGAAGACTGAAAAGAATGTAGATTAATACCTGAATGTTACTTGGTACTGTCTTGGGTAGAGAGTAAAGAAGTCAATAGAATTACTGCTTGGGGGCTTCCCTGGTGGGGCAGTGGTTAAGAATCTGCCTGCCAATGCAGGGGACATGGGTTCAAGCCCTGGTCCGGGAAGATCCCACATGCCATGGAGCAACTAAGCCCGTGCTCCACAACTATGGAGCCTGTGCTCTAAGGCCCGCGAGCCACAACTACTGAGCCCACATGCCACAACTACTGGAGCCCGTGCGCCTAGAGCCCACGCTCCGAAACAAGAGAAGCCACCGCAATGAGAAGCCTGCGCATGGCAGCGAAGAGTAGCCCCTGCTCACCGCGACTAGAGAAAGCCCGCGTGCAGCGACAAAGACCCAACGCAGCCAAAAATCAATAAATAAAAATTAAAAAAAATTATCTTAGAATTACTGCTTGGCTGCTGTCTCTTAGGTTCCTGAAACTTCCATCCCATTCCTCTTATAAACAACTAAAGACTTACTGCAGAGAAAGGAGGCATCTCTGATTTGGGCAAGGTTCTAAAACACTGTCCAGGTGAGGAAACAAGAACGCCAGGGCCTAGTGTGTTGGGTTGGTTACCTTGACGTTCCCAGCCCTCCTGCCCCATCGTGTTCCTGTCTTCCAGGTAGGAGGTGACACACCTAACCTCCTCAGAACAGTGTGTTCAACTGATGGCATCATCTACGTCAGGGGTCTAAGGTATCTCCTGTGTGTGAGGGGGCACATTACATCCTCCTGGGGGTGGTGGGTGAGATTTTAGGTTCATTAAAAGAAAGCACGAATTAAAAAACAAAAAAAAAGTTTAGGAACACTGATTGACAGCTTCCTTCCTGTCAGCTTTCCTTGTGACGACCACCTCCATAATCTTCAGGTTCTGTTTGGCCATAAAAGTGAGATTCTGGCGCCCTTAGCATCGTGCTGTGATCACTGGTATGAACTAGTCATCATAACCATCCCACACCCTGGTCCTCTTCAGGACTTTCCCGTGCAAGATACAGAGGGTCGGCAGAGGAGGAGTCATAGGCCCGGTGCCCCCAAAGACAAGGGGATCTCAGGAAAAGGTTCACCAGTTTATTTCTTAGTGAAATAATTTCCAAGAGCTCAGTGAGCAGCTCGCAGCAGTGGTGGGTAGCTAGAGACACGGCTCAATTCGTTTCAACAGCCTGAGTTTGGCTTTGGGAGGACAAGCTGCCGAGGGTCGGGGACTGAGAGAGCAGAGCGAAGCCGGTTCCCTCCAGAAGTGAGGGCGCAGGGTGTGGAGTGGGGCTATAGAAGGAGTGGACTTCAGAGCCAGATGTCAGAGCTGCAGTCGCCCCCAGGGTAGCGGAGCTCATGGGCCAGGGCTGGGCCGAGGGGCTCCTTCCCAAAGTCTACCAGGAAGTTGGGGTTCAACTTCAGCCCTCCCTTTACTGTGTCTACATCGATCTGCAACATCACAGAGCCTTCCCTGGTAGAAACAGGAGGGAGAAGAAAGAGGTCAGAGGGGGCCCGTCCCCTTCCCCCAAGAATTAGGTAAGTGTGAGGGCAGGGAGAGGGGTTCCCCAGGAGGCTGCAGAGTCTGGAAGCGGAGCCAAGGAGTCTTCAGAAAGCCAAACCCCTCTGGGAGGGGAGGGCTGGGAGGGGAGCCCAGGCTGTCCACTTCTTACCTGATGAGATCAGGGTAAAACTGCTTGTCCCAGGCACTGTACAGCGACGTGGTGACGTACAGACGCTTCCCATCCAGGCTAAGCTGGATCATCTGAGGGCCTCCGGCCACTTGTTTCCCCTTAGGAAAACCAGGGGTCAGACCCCAGGGTTACATACAGATCCTAGGCGGGAATCAGTGGCACCACCCAAACCCCAAGGACATGCTCAGCCGCTGCCCAGCCCCCTCCCCCATACTTCTCCAGCACAGATCTGAGGGGCCCACGAGCACGCGGAGAGATCCTCACCTTGACCACCAGGGGCTCTGGCTGGGATTTTAGCTCCTGGTCCTCCAGCACCTGCACGGGGCCTCCCTTAACAATGCTGCCCCCGAGGAAGAGCTGGGTGGGGAGGTGCACAGCATAAAGGAGGACAGTGGTGGGAGGTTAGGACATTGCAGGAAGAGAGCCCCACTCCCTCACGTTCCCCGCGTCTAGCCACGATTCCCCGTGGTCCTGGCCTGAACCATCCCTCAGCCCCCATCTTTGCTTTTCCTGCACCTCCCTTATCATGCCCCAGCCAGTTCATACCCTCCACCTCATGCCCAGACTTCTACCTCCTCCCTCCTTTCCTCTCCATCCTGCTAGGACCCACCTGTCCCGTGAGGCGGGGCCTCTGCGGGTCAGAGATGTCATACTGCCGCAGATCCCCATGCAGCCAGTTGCTGAAGTAGAGGAAGCGGTCGTCCAGGGACAGCAGGATGTCAGTGATCAGGCCTGGGTGGGGGGTTGCAGTTCAGAGGCACCTTAAGATTCTTGTTCCCCAGCCTGAGAATCAACCTTCCGATTCCCACACTCCCCTGAGCACTCACCTGGCATTTCAGGCAGCATCCAGCCCTTCACTTTCTTGGGGGGCACCTGGATCACCTTCTCCACTGACCAAGTACCTCCCTGCGTTGGGGTCAAGAGGCAGAGAGGTGAGCCTGTCAGAGCTGGGCAATGAGTGTCAGATCTGGGTCTCCCCAAGGCATACTGTCTACAGGGAGAGAGTAGATGCAGGGCCTTCTTGCCACTAGGGTCTAACCCCCATGCAAACCCCTTGAGGCAGGGATCATGTCTGCTTCACCACTGTATTCCCAGCACCTAACACAGTGCCTGACTCACTAAATATTTTTTGAATGAATGAATAAATAAATATAGCCAGTTAGGGCTTAGGGAGAAATTAGCCTAGGACTGAGAGGAGGCAGGCAGGGCAGGTGGCCTTGTTTTTTATTCCTGGGAAGTCTGGGTTGGTGGAGCCAGGCAGAGGAGGCCTGGGTCACTCCTAGGGAGAAGGGAGCGTCATGGCTATGGAAGCTGGGCAGAGTGCTGACAGGACTGCCAGGAGGAGAGGGCTAGAGTGCACGTCACCTCATTCTTATAGAAGCGCTGGATGTTGGAGCTGAGGGCACAGCCCACGAAGCCCTGATCAGCGGCCGGGTTGTGCAGGAAGCGGACCTCCAGGGGGATGAGGCCGTCCTGTAGAGTCAGGGTCTGCACCATCTCATGGCGCTGCCAGTCCCACACATGTAAGTGGTTCCCATACAGCCCTGGGGTGGGGATGCAGCCGGAAGATGGAATCAGGATCAGGGCGGGAGGGCATGGGCCAAGGCTGGGGCACAGCACAGGGGAGAAGGTTGAAAGATGGGCTGGATTATCAGAAGGACACTTGAGTAGTCAGAGCACTCAGCACATCCTGTATCATCACCGCAAGAGTCTGGGGTCCACAAGAGGGAAGTAAGAGGGCTGGAGAGTAGGGGTTTGGAATAGAGAGCAGGGGTTCGTGTGACCAGGCTCCTGCCAGCCCACGGGGAGTGGGGGATTCTCACCTGCCTCAACATCAGCGGGGTTGAAGCCATCTCGTAAGACGTTGGGAGCTGCCCATTCAGTGCTGACCATGACATTGTGTCGAGGCTGGTACCAGAAGTCATAGCCCATAGGCGCGGCACCTCCAGGCCGCTCCCACGTGCCCTTCACCTCAAATGTCTCTCCATCCAGCAGCACAAAACCCCCTGAGCAGGGAAGGAAGTAGGGTGGTAGGTAGAGTTGGTGGAGGTGCGACCCACACCCAGCCCTCACCCCCAAGGCCTGTCCAAGAGGCTCCAAGCCCATTGCCTGGTGCCCCTCCTCCCACTGAGTTTGCCTGATCCTTAAATTCAGGAGCTGAATTTGGATACCCTTTGGATACCAAAGGGTCCCACCCAGAGGGCCGGGTAAGAAGTGGGGACTTACTCTGATGCCCCTACCTCCCATCAAGTTCATCCCTCTCCCAGACCACAGGGTAAATTTTTCCTCCCTTGAGCCAAGATCTTCTGGGACTCTATACCCTGTGCTTCCTTTGCCTAGCCTCCTACTTTCAGGGTAGAGTTCCTGCCAGAGTCTAGACTCCATTCTGCTCACTCACTCCATTTTTTTTTAGAGAGAAAATTATATTTATCTGTAATTCCACATGAATGCCCACTATGTTTTTCCCCAGCTGAATATGTCATGACACCTTGCCACTTCTTTGCAAATGTAAACAGATGTCTACTCCTAAGTGTTCTTAAATCTAGGAATGTCATGCATCCCATCTCCTGGAAAAAGCACTTAAATAGAGTCTAATGCAGTCACCTTAACTGGATGACCTTAACTGATACTTCACTCCAAGCCCTTGGATGGGGAGTTCTGGTGAAATACGTAAGGCTGGGAGAGAAGCAGCACAGCATGGTGATTAGGACATAGATTCTGGAGCCATGTTGCTGGGTTTGAGTTCCAGCTCTGTGACTTAACAGCTGGCTGACTTTGGGTAAATTACTTAGCCAGTCTGTGCCCCAGCTTCCTAATCTGTAACACAGGGATCACAGTAGCATCTATCTCATAGGTTGTGTCTGGCACATAGTAGACATTTTATGTGAAAGCTCTGATCATACCATAAATGAGAAAGTAGCTGTGACAATTAAGGATCTCAAGGACTGTGAGATTTGCTCATGAACTCACGAAGGCCGATATTAAATGCACGTGTTTTCTGGGGCCATGTCTGTACTTGCTCACGTTTCCCACGGCAGACAGTTCTGACTATAACTTGTAAGTGAATTCATCATTTAAGGTTCACCTTCATAAAAATAATTGAAACAACTGAAGTTACTTGACTATAGTTTAAATATTGGATGAGACCCTGCCCTCTGGTTCTCCCTGGAAGGTCATTCCATCCCTCCCTCAGTTTGGGATCTGCTTCCCTCACAGATGTGCCTACAATGCTGGCAGGTACCTTTGCCATTGCCCTTGGGGTCTCCCAAGGAACTGATCATCACGTCCCCACTGGCCAGGCAGTGGGTGGTGTGGAGGTAGCCCAGGTCACACTTGGCATGGATGTCCTTGGGCTCAACAACCTGGAAAGGGTAAGGAATGGCATCAGAATCTTACAGAGCCAGGAGTCCCCACTCCTCACTCCTCCCCTCTCACACTTCTATCTACTGACCCTACCCTCTTTTCCTCTGAAACATAGACACAACTTTCCCTGCAGGAATATGGCAAAGACTGAGTCTGCAGAGCAGCAGGGGCGTCACAGAGACTGATAACTCCCCAGCAGAAAACATGGACTTCTCTCACCCTGCCTGTCTTGAGGGCACTCACAGCCCTTTGAGACCATAAGCTCCTCCCAGGCTGGGAGGACGCCAGTGTCAACTTTGTATCACCAGCGTCCAGCAGTGAGTGCCTGGCACAAAGAAGGCACTCAACAAAGTGTTGAAAGGAAGGATCAGAGGCTCCCGCCTAAGGAGAGCCCTGGGCTTCTAACTGGCTGGGGCAGAAATGGCTCCTTCTCCAGCTCGGAGTGAAAAACGAGAGCCTCCTTCCTCCCCTGTGGTGCCCCTGGGTGATGATGACCCAGCACACCTGGTAACTCTCCTCCAAAGTCTAGCCCCACTCGCTGCTGTTGAGCCCCAACCCTGCACAAGAGCTGGAGGGAGCTGCTTTAGGGGCGGCTTCCTTGCCCACAGGCTGCCCTGGGTGGCGGGCACATTAGGGGCCCAGAGCCGGCTAGGGCAGAAGACGTGCCTTGTGCAGCCTTGGAGCACGGGGCTCGGTGCCCACATCCACCACATAAATTCGGGAGGAGATGAGACTGGGCAGCAGCAGCTTGGTGCGCGACTTGGTGCTGTCCCCGAAGCAGCTGCTGCAGGTGTTCCATCCTGAGTGATGCAGCTCATCCTTCAGGTGGGGCATGGGCAGCCGGTGGATGACCTAGGATAGGAGAGCGGGCAGGGGTGGTGCTCACCCAGACCACGCTTCTGCACGCTTACAGAGAAGGGGCCCTCTGGACCCATTTCATCCTGGTAGCACAGCACAGACTTCATTTTCAGCACTGCCCTCGCCCATGGGTGGGGGGGGGGTGCCCTTGTGCAGTGAACAGCCTGAACAACCATCCCCAGGGAGGGTGAAGAAAGATGGAGCAGGGAAAGGGCACTGCCAGGGCCAGGGCTAGAGGAGGGGTCTGAGGGTCCTCTGGTGCCCAAGCCCCACCTCACCTGGCAGTACTGGGGAGACTTGGGGTCAACGTCCACAGTGGCCAGATAATCCGGGGCCTCAGTGTTCGTGTTTCGGTAGATACAGGGCAGGTAGACAATCTCCTCCCTGGGTCCTAGAGGGTGGAAAGCAGGTGGTGGGGTGGGCAGGGTGGGGACGAGGGCCGGGGCAAGGCAGGGTGTGTGTCAGCAGTGGAATCGGTAGCAGGCACTGGCTTGCCTACTCCTGGGGGTGCTGGCTCTCAGTCTTCCCACACTTACCTTTCATGGCTTCCAGAGGTGAAGGGTAGCCAGGTCCACACTTCCCACATTTCGTAGCTGTGGAAACAATGGGGCATGCTGGCTGCACCGCGCTCTGGAGGATGAAGGCTCCTTCCTCACATGCTGCAACCCGAGCCCCCCAAACCCCTGGCCGCCACTGGCCAAGGCAGGGGCACTGTCTCAGGTCCCCTCCAGACCCTCAAAACCCTGATGAGTATGTGGGTATGGCGGGAAGAGCTGCAGAGCTATGACCTGAAGGTGCACAGACCCTTGAGCAGGACCCAGGGGAGGCAGGAGAAGGGTGAGTGCAGGGGAGGCGGTGTGGTGCAGTGGTTATGACATTGACTTGGGCCCCAATCCCAGCTGGTCACTGACTAGCCACGGGAGCTTAGGCAAATCACCTAGCCCCCCTGGCCTCAGTTTCCACATCATCTGTAAAAAGAAGGTAATAAGAAGACCACATGGGCTTGTATGAGAAAGAAACAAGAAGCTGCAGTCAAGTGTGCAGCTCTGTACTTGCCTGGTAGGAGCCCGTAAACCCTGGCTGTTCTTCAGGAATAGCCATCAGGGAGTGACGGTGGTGCCTGTTCAGCTCCTTTCACTGAAAGGTATCTAAACCAGGAGCTGGAACACTTCCTGCTTCCCTCCCCTCTGGGTCCTGACCCCAGGCTGCTGGCCAGAGCCTGGGTTATATAACCAAGGGTCTGGTAAGGGAGAGGAGGCTGAAGTTCAAGGCTGCAGGACGGATACTAACTGAATGTCCTTAGACCAGTTTCTACCCCTGGGTGGGCCCCATCCACTTACTCTATCTGTAAAGCAAGTTGTTTGGCCCAACCCTGGAAAGCTCAGAGGCCCACCCACCAGAGCTGTAGGAAGTGGCCCTCCTTGTCCCCTGAAGTCTGGCAAGAGAAGCCAGTACGTGGATGTACGGGACCAAAGTCAGGAACCAAAGTCAGTCGCTGAGAAGGAGGGCTGCCACCAGGCGTTAAGCATCAGGATTTGCGGCCTAAGCAGGAGGAAAGGCTGAGGAATAAACAGAGGGAGCTGTAGGCCAAAAGAAATCCTGGAGTGGAGTTCACAGGACTTGACACTGCCTCCCTGCCTGGTCCCATGGCCAGTCCGGCTACTGGCCCAGAATCGAGCCTCCACTGGTGTCTGGGCTCAGGCACTCAGCCAGGGAGCCAGGTCCCCCTACTTGCAGCGGCCAAGTGACTTAGGAGGCTGAGAGGCAGCAACAGCATTTTTGAGTCCAGAAGCGTGGTGTCAAGGTCCAGGTGTGACATCTACTCTCTCCATTTTCTCCCCTTTGTTCACCTAAAAGGGGTAATAATATCTTACCTTCTTCTCTAAGTGGCTATGAAGGCCAAATAAGACAAAGTATTCAGAAGTACTTTTATTAAGTGAGAGGTGTTGTATAAATATGAGTAGCGCTGTGCCAGAAATCCCAGGCAGTGCCTGGTGCCCAAAGAGAGGGCTGGGGCTGGGATGGGACACGGTGAGGTCCAGTCCAAAGGAATTAAGGAGACTTGTTCTGCTATACGACCAAGCTGTGTCAGGGTTTGGTACAGGAGGTGAGGCGGAGGGGAAGGAGATTCAAAACTCCGAGACATCAAGACAGAGATGCAAAATCTGCAAAACCAGAGACTGAGAGAGAAGTAAAGGTATGAAAGAGGCGTGTGAAGGAGGTACTGCCCCTCAGCACCATCTCCCCGTCCCAGACCCTAACTGCCGCATCCCGCACAGCATTTCTGAGAGTCAGGGTCAGGCCCTGCGTGCCACTCGGGCCCCACTGAGCATCAGTCCTCTTTCTGGGGGAACATTCCCCCTGTCTTAAGCATCTCAAGCAAGATCTCTGAACACCTTTGGGGTTGAGATGAGCCCAGGGAAAGCTCATTGGGTTTTCCCAAGGCCAGGCTGGTTTGTTGGGCATTCTGCCAGAAAAGACCCAGATCCACAGGGGGCAAGGACCTCAGTACTCCCAGCCAGACGCAGACTCTTCCTCAGCCTGACATCCAGGAGTCCATGGATGGGGGAGTTGGAGGACTTGGCGGACTGAGAGGGTGGGACGCACTGAAACAGCCCCTCTCCCACCGCGAGAGAGGGGGGCTCCCTGATTTCCCTCCCAAAGTGATTGGTGGGGCAGGGTAACTAAAGAGCAACCTGGTCACAGAGGCCTGGGTTCCCTACTCCCTGCAGTAAGAAGTTGGCTTAGGGCTGAAATCAGGGTTGTCTGTCTCCTATGGCAACAGACAGAGAGATAGAGCTCCTCCTAAGTACCCCTATCCTTATTTTCTCAGCTGCAGAAAGGCTCCCTGGCCGCAGGCTGCAGCTGGGGAGCGGCGGGGTGGGGGGGAGCCCAAAGTCACCCTTCCCAGCAGTCCCTCTGCCTTCCTTCCCAGACGCCTCCAGCACTTCGGCTAAGCTGGGAAATGCAGGGGTGGGGGTGGGGCGGGGCCGGTGGAGCGGAGCCTGGCGCTCCCTCTCCTAACCAGCTCCCCCTCCAGGTTTTCTGTCACTTTCTGCGGGGCGGGCCATTGGTGGTCAGCGACGGTTGTCAGAAGCCCCCCTCCTTACCCATGCTGCTTGCTGGTGCGCTTTGCTCCCGACGGGTCTGCCAGGAGTGCGCAGAGACGGAGGGCTGTGCTGGTGTCCGAGGCAGGCTATGCGGGGAAGGGGCAAAGGGACGGAATTTATACCACCAACTGGGGGTGGGCGGGGAAGGGGGAGGGCCCGGCCGCCGCCCGGAGTGGATGATGGATAGCTCCTGGGCAGGGCGCTCTCAAATGGCCTGGGCGGTTGTGTTTGAGTTACTGGCTGTGTGCTTGTATGTGTGTACAAGTGTGTGTGCGCAGGAGCCTGTGCACGTGCAGATATATGCTGTGCCTGCGCACGTTTCTCTTTAGTGGAGTGGGTGCCTGGGCATGTGCGTTTGTGTGTGCTTGCTCCTGTGTACCTGGGTGTTTCCTGTGTGTGTACTTTTATGCATGTGCCTGCATGAGTGTGTATCTGTGTCTGTGTGCCTGTGTGAGGGTGCTTGTGTGTAAAAACCTGTGCTTGTGTATGTATGTGTGCCTGTGCATGTCGGTGTGTTCCTGAGTGCGTGCCTGCCAGAATATTTATGCCTGTGAGGGCATGTGCATGTGTGCCTGTGTGTGTGTGTGTGTGTGTGTGTGTGTGTGTGTGTGTGTGTGTTTGCGTGAGCGTGTATGTGCCAAGTTCCTGGGTCTCTAAATGCTCATCTCTGTACTTGGACCTGTCTCTTGGCATTTAGGGGCACCGAGGGCTGTGGGCCCATTTGCTCCTGCAACCACAGCCAGGGTCAGCCTTCTCCTAAGACTGCTTTCTTATTCCAGACAACCATGTTCCCCAAGGACTGCTCACCCATGTCTTCCTGCCAGGGCAGGGTCGTGTGTCCAGGTTCCACTTTCTCCAGACCCATCCTTTTGAGCTTTGAAGTGGAAGGAAAGTTGGCAGTGCCATTATTACCCTCTACTACCCTTATAAACCTCAGAAGGTGAAAGTGCAGTGCCTCCCCCTCTTCTCCCAGCCTGGTGCCTCAATAGCTCCCCAGGGCAGGGTAGCAGGGCCCAAGGGTAGCCCAGCCTGATGCCGCTGTCCCTAGCTGACCCTGACAAGCCATAAAACTCAGGTTCTCCATCTATCCAGGAAAGAGTCCTCCACCTGGAGGATTCCATGACTGCTCAGCCTGCTCATATAGTGTCCCAGCCTCTCAGGCAAATGACAGCTACTTGCTGAAGAGCTGAGGCAGGGTTGAGGCCTGATCCCTTTAACTTTCTCTGGGGCTACCGTCATCCAGGGAGCGAGGGTTTAGAGAGCTGGACAAGGGGACCCACACAAATTGCTCTCCATCTTGAAGCCGAGGGTCCCCTCTTTCCTCAAAGTTGGCCACCTGACCAGGGTAACCCCTGCCCCACTCTGCTAGGAGCCTGCTGGCTCTGGTCCACAGAAGCCACTTTCATTTCCTTGGATGAAAGCTCTGGGGTGGAGTTTTTATTGGATAGTGAAAGGAACAAACTTTGGGCATGAGATCGCCTGTAGAAAAGAGCCACGAGGTTTCCAAACCAGAGTGGAGGGTAGGAGAGCAAACCTGGGCTTCAGTGTGATGGGTTTCCGTCCTCCTGGTTCCCATGGATGAGGGATCATTTGCCCACAAAGGAAGATGCCCTGTGGCTGCCCAGGGCAGGGGTCCTCCCTTATCCCCTCATCCCCAGTGTCACTCAACCCCTCCTGGCTCTTTCCTTCTTCTACACCCTAGCCATTGTACTGTCAGCCAGGCAGCTATCAGAGTGAGCCTCGTGGGTGCAGCTGCCCCACAGGGGTGGCCCCTGAGGGCTGCTTCTTTGCCTGTCTCCAATCACCCTACCTAATCCCTCTGGCCCTCCTCCTCCTGAGGTCTCCATCACCTACCTCCTCTCTACTCTTCTGCTTTTTGGCTTCAGGTAGCCCAACATGCAAGATCTGAAAGAGAAAGAAACCCCATCCCCACTGTCTTATCAAAAGTTCTTAAGTCCAGGGCTTTCCTGGTGGTGCAGTGGTTGGGAATCCACCTGCCAATGCGGGGGACACGGGTTCGATCCCTGGTCCGGGAAGATCCCACATGCTGCAGAGCAACTAAGCCCGGGCACTACAGCTGCTGAGCCTGTGCTCTGGGGCCCGCAGGCCACAGCTACTGAGCCTATGCACCACAGCTGCTGAAGCCGGCGTGCCTGGAGCCCATGCTCCGCGGCAGGAGAGGCCAGTGCAATGAGAAGCCCATCGACACAACTAGAGAAAGCCTGCGCGCAGCAACGAAGACCCAATGCAGCCAAAAAAAAATTAAAAAAAAAAAATAAAAAAAAAAAAGTTCTTAAGTCCAAAGAAGTTGTTATTTCAGAGCTGTTGCAGACTCTGTCACTGACTGCAAGTTCTTTCATGCCCTGTGGCTCTGATCTGGCAGGTCTCTGCGGCTCCTCTTTGGCACCCCTAACCTCCTGCTGTGGCTTTCTTCCAGAATTCTTACTCCAGAGCCTGCAGCGTGCTTGGGGAAGGCTGTCCCAATCCAGGCTGCAGGTGGAGGGAGTCCAGGGTCAGGGTTCAGGCAGATGACTGAGAAGCGCCCATGGTATACTTGCTTCTTTTGACATGAACAGGGCTTGGGCTTCCACCGTGAATGGTACCCCCATCAGCATGGGATCTCCTGAGCATCCCTAATGCTGCTTCTCAGGAATTTCAGGGCTGCCCTTCCCTAGCCAGAGGCCAACTAGAGTTGGGCGAGTTGGACTTCAGCTCAGATCTGCTAACCAGGGAGGCCCTGCACGGCGCCCCGACACCGGGCATCCCCCAGCCTGAAGCAAGGTGCTTGGGAAGGCTGGCAGGGTGGGTGTGGCCCACGTTCCTTCTGCTCCTTTCAAGCCCTAGAGAAGCACAGTAAATATTAGAGGGGATAGGTTAGCGAGTTGACAGTTGGACAGCCAGGCGATTATGTAACTGCTGCCTGAACTTTGGCTGGGCCTCCACAAACAGGAAATGGGTTCTCAAGCCCACGGTGGGTTCTGGAGCCTCAGCTGCACAGGGAGGGCGCAGGGCGCTTACGGTTCCTTCCTTTTCTTCCACCCTCAGCCTCTTTAAACAGGCCCTGAAATCACTGATGGGGAAATGGGGAAGTGAGGGAAGAAGGACTAAACCCAGCGAAGGGAAAGTAGAGGAGATGATGAAGTCAGAGTCTCTAAGAATAACTTGATGTGTCAAAAAAAAAAAAAAAAAAAGCAAGAGAGAAAGAAAAAAAAAACTTGGTGTTCTTCATCTCTAGCAAAACAAAAATGACAGGGAAGCAGTAAGTCCGCTCCAGAGTGATAATGGGGAGAAAGGAAAGTTAACTTGTGAAACCACCTCCCGTGCACTAGCCCTTGCCTGCAGCACCCAGTTTAACCCTTGACACCACCCAGTCTTGTAAGTAAAGCACCCTCCTTTCACTCACGAAGAAACCGAGGCTCAGAGAGGGCCAAGGCTTCTGACAGATGGCAGAGCAGGATTTCCACCCAGGTCCGCCTGACTCTGGAGCTCACAGTTTTTCTAATCAATCCTTGGCGTTTTTGTGTTTTGTTTTGCTTCGTTTGGTTTCAGGAGGAGGAGGGTGGGGAGCAGAAGAACAGAAGGAATGTGGAAAGCTCTGATGTTTTGTTTCTTGGAAACCTCAGAACAGAGAGACTTTTTCTCGGAAAGGGGGAGAGGAGTGAGGAAGCAGACGTCTACAGCTTGGAGCTGTGCGGTCTTGGTAGGGGGAGTGGTGGAGACCCCCCCGCCCCGTGCTCTGGGAAAGACTGGGAGCATATACATCTAAGTAACAGCCGTGGTTACCTCTGGAGAGACGCAATGGAAGGAAGGTGATGATTTTCCATTTTTTCTTTATATGCTTCTGGATTTTAAAAGATAAAAAGCATGGGGAATTCCCTGGTGGTCCAGTGGTTAGGACTCTGCGCTTTCACTGCAGTGGCCCGGGGTTCAAGCCCTGGTCAGGGAACTAAGATCCCACAAGTTGTGTGGTATGGCCAAAAAAAAAAAAAAAAAAAAGCATATATTACTTCTGTAACCAAACCCCAAATAAAGGTAATAAAACAAAACAAAACATATATATATTGAGAGAGAGAGAGAGAGAGAGAGAGAGAGGGAAAGAAAGAAAGGAAGGAAGGAAAGAAAGAAGGAAGGAAGAGAGGAAGAAAAGAAAACAGGATGGAAGATCAGTGCAGTGCAGTCAGGGCCACAGTGGGAGCCCATGCTAGGGAGAAGGACTGGCCCTGGGTCCTTCACCCAGCAGCTGTCCCACCAACCTCTCTGCCCTCTCCTTTGAAGACACACATGTGCATGGTCATTCATTCATTCAATCTCCACAAACATTTCTGGAGCCCTGTTTTGGTAGACAAAGTGGTGAACAAGACAAAGTTTCTGCCATCAAAGAGATGACATTCTAAGGGAGACAGCCAATAATCAAGTAAATGTATAAATAAATAAGATTATTTCATATAAGTGCTAAGAAGGAAGGAAGATAATGCAAGGGTGACCGAGAGTACAACATTCGAAAGGGTTGTCTGGTATATACAGGTACAGGTTTGTGTGCAAACGAACAGCATAAACAAACTAAGAACCCAGGAACACACAAACGTATACGAAAATGCCTGTAGCACATAAGGTAGCAGCCTGCGGCGGCCTGAAGCAGAACTGGCTGGACAAGTTGAAGTTTTGGCCTGCTCAGGATTTCTGAGCCCTGGCCTGCTCATTTCTCCTTGTTTTAATAGACCAACTCCATGCCCTCAGAGGAAGAGAATAGCGTTTACTGAGAACCAGTTACCAGGCGTCACTGGTGCCAGGCTGGGCACTGCACTCTAGCAAGCAAATGGCTCAGGCACGGCCCACAGCACACCTGGAGAGGCAAGTAGCTTTTTTCTTCATCTCACCTTAAGGAAACAAAGTTTTACTAATTCATCCAGCTGCCCACGCTCATCTCACAGCACCTCCCCATCTCTGAACAATGCTGAATTCAGAGCCTGTTGCTCAGAGCAGCAACGAAGCTCAGAGAAGAGAAATAAAGAAAAAACAACAATGCCCTCTGCCAGGGCTTTCCACAAAGGGTATAATTTGAGAGAGCTTCCTCCCCACCTCGAATCCACTCAGAAATATCCTCCCTTCTGGCCTGCTGCTGATGCCTGAAACTTCACCACCAGCAGTTTATGTCTTTCTGTTATGTGATGGCCTCTTCTCACCTCTGAGCTGCAGGGATTACCCCTGGGGTGTTAAGCCGCTAGGATTTTAGCAGTGTGGTCAGATGCATGCCTCCCAGTGGGCAGTGCTGAGGAGTGGCTACTGGTCTACCGGCAAGAGCAAGGGAGATGCTAAAGAGGGGAAAGAAAGTGCTTTAAAAGCAACTTTTACCTTAACTATTTTATCCCTATCTCTTGAGAGAGAAGACAAGAATAGAAAGTGAAATAGAGAGATCTCCTCTCTCTCTCTCATTCCGGAAAATTTCAATAAATACAAAAGTAGAGTGAATAGTATAACGAACCCACAGGTACACCATACACCTTCAATAAAGATCAGCTCATAACCCATCTTGTTTCGACTATACCTCCAAGCCTCCCTCTACCTTGGATTTTTTTTGCAGCAAACTCTAGACATTATATTATTTCTTGAATTAATATTTCAGTATGCATCCCTTCAAGATAATAATTCTTTTTTAAAAACCACAATACCATAATCACAGGTAAACAAATTAATACACCTTTACTATTACCAAATATTAAATCAGTGTTCAAATTTCCCCCATTGTCTCGTAAGTTTTCATTTTACAGTTTATTTGCATCAAGATCTAGACGGTCCATAACTGTCCGTTGACTTTCTCAATAACTCTCTTAGGGGCTTCCTGGGTGGCACAGTGGTTGAGAATCCGCCTGCCAATGCAGGGGACACAGGTTCGAGCCTGGTCCGGGAAGATCCCACACGCTGCGGAGCAACTAAGTCCATGCACCACAACTACTGAGCCCACGTGCCACAACTACTGAAGCCCGCGAGCCTAGAGCCTGTGCTCTGCAACAAGAGAAGCCACCGCAATGAGAAGCCCGTGCACCACAACAAAGAGTAGCGCCCGCTCGCCGCAACTAGAGAAAGCCCCCATGCAGCAATGAAGACCCAACGCAGCCAAAAATAAATAAATAAAATAAATTTTAAAAATGCTTAAAAATATAAATCTCTTAAATCTCTATAACCTAATCTCTTTAACCTCTGCCTACTGAAGACTTGATTTTCTGTTTAAATGAAGAGTCTGACTAGAACAGATATTATGTGTCTTGTAACACATCTAATCTACAAGAAGAAAAGGTGAAGTGGGTTTGAGAACCAGTTATGTAGTCTAGAAAAGGTAATGTCGGTTATAGGGACACAGGTGAAAGTTTGCCATCACACTCCGCCCTCCCCTACAGCCTTCCTCCCGTGCCAGGACTGGCTCCAGAAGAGCTGAGACAAGAGCCGTAAAGCCATTGCTTTAATGCAATCATCTCCACCTTTACAGAGACCCACTTGGCTTGCACCCTTTCAGTTAAGAGCCTGGGAAGAAACAATTGCATCATTCTTGGTTAATGGCCCAAATTAAGCCATCAACCCCCCTAATCAAGCCTTCACTTTGGACACGTTACAGTACTGTAAATAAAATATCCAAAGGAAAATAAAAGCCCTTCCGTTTGAGGCTGGTAGGACCTTTGGTCCCTGGAGTCATATTCCTGAGTCACAGTTTCTCTACGAAGACTCAGGGCAGGCAGGAACAAATCCTCTCCTTCCCTTGGGAGCCCAGGGCCTCTGCTTTCTCACCTCGGCACCAAGAAGCTGACTGGGAAGAAAGTAGGGGATACTTCTCCCAGTGCCCCAGAAAGACAGGAGTCCCAAGGTTTGAAGAGATGTCCTCAGTTCTACTTGGAATCAGAGGGAGGCCCGGGAAAAAGTCTCCATGCATATCCTGGATTCTCTGTCTTCTATACACCATATCTAACCTGCTGTTTCCACTAGGATCTCCCCAGGGTCACAGGCATGTGTAGAAATACTAATAATTGCTATTTGGGAAATGAATACTGTGAGAGTTCCTGTCTCAGCTTGTCAAAAGTCAACCAAAGTTTAAAAGGCAAAGTTTAAACTGAAAAACAATGATTGCTCTCAAGATCCAAAATCTCCAACAAATCAATTGGAAAAAGACAGTGCAACAGAAAAATGTGCCAAGAATATGAAAATGAAAGATAAATGGCTTTATAAACATAAGAAGAGTTACCCAATCTCATTAGTAATCAGAGAAATGCTTGTTAAAACCACAATATGACATGACTTTCAAAAATAAAAAGGCTGATAATATTCAGGTTGGAAGGAGTGTGGGGAAAAGGTCATGCTTATATTTTATTGGCAAGAGTATAAAATGGTGAACATTTTAAGAAGACAATTTAGCAATACCTAGCAACATTTTACAGGGAAATCCATTTTAATGATCTGCTCTGTGGAAAGACAAGTATGCAATATAGACAAGGACACAAATATGTGAATAGAATGTTCATTGCAACATTGTTTGTAATAGCAAGAAGTTGGAAACAATCAGTAGGGGAAATGGTTAAATATGTTATGTAACATCAATAATATGGAACACCAAGCAGTCATAATGTACAGTTTTGTATATACTGATATGGAAGGATATCCAAGGAATATGGTCAAGGGGTAAAAAACAAAAAATAGTATAATCTTATTTAATTAAAACTATATATTAAATTAAACCATTTAATTAATTGTTTAAATTAATTTAATTTATATTAAACTAGTTTAAATTATATATGTTTAAGTTATATCTATGTGTATTTATATGTTCATAAAAAAGAATTTGTAGAGATAAATCATCCTTTATTATACCAAACATACCAAATGTAACTGACAGTGGTTACCTCTGAGGAATTGGATTATAGGGAGCAATTTTTATTTTTACATTATATATCAATTACGTTTTTTAATTTTTTAAAATAAATTTATGTATTTATTTATTTATTTTTGGCTGCATTGGGTCTTCATTTCTGTGTGCAGGCTTTCTCTAGTTGTGGCGAGCGGGGGCCACTCTTCATTGTGGTGCGTGGGCTTCTCATTGCGGTGGCTTCTCTTGTTGAGGAGCACGGGCTTTAGGCGTGCGGGCTTCAGTAGTTGTGGCACGTGGGCTCAGTAGTTGTGGTTCGCGGGCTTAGTTGCTCCGCGGCATGTGGCATCTTCCCGAACCAGGGCTTGAACTCCAGTCCCCAGCACTGGCAGGCGGATTCTCAACCACTGTGCCACCAAAGAAGTCCCTATTTTTATTTTTTTAATTAAAATTTTTTTTATTTGGCTGCATCACACAGCTTGTGGGGTCTTAGTTTCCCGACCAGGGATTGAACCTGCACCCTTGGCAGTGAAAGTGCCAAGTCTTAACCACTGGACTGCCAGTTATGGAGTTTTAAAAGTTTTATAGTAAGCTTGAAATACATACATAATTTAAAAATTGAAATAATGAAAGAATACAATAACACAGTTTCTTATTAGAAGAGCAAAACTTTTAAAAGTTAAAATCCAGTATTGGTGAGACAGGAGGAAAAGGGCATGCTCATTCAGGATTGGTGAGAGTACCAGCTGGTGCCTGATTAACAAAATGCAATTTGTCACTACCTATCAAAAGTTAAACTGTGTACTATTTTACCTAGGAATTCCACTTTCAGGATGTAGTCTAGAGACATACCTGGACAAGTAGGCAAGACACAGGTAATAATGATAATAACAACAACAGCCATCACTTATTAAATGCTTAATAAGCCCTTGGTGCTGTTTTAAGGACTTAAAGACAAACAAAGAGACGTGAACCACACGTCTCATATAAAAGCTTACCTGTGCCAGGTACTTCTCTAAGCTCTTTACATGCTCTGTGTGTGTTTTATTTATTTATTTTTAAAAATTTATTTATTTTGGGCTGCATTGGGTCTTCGTTGCTGTGTGCAGGCTTCTCACTGAAGTAGCTTCTCTTTGTTGCCGAGCACCGGCTCTAGGTGCACGGGCTTCAGTAGTTGTGGCTCGGGGACTCAGTTGCTCCCCGGCATGTGGGATCTTCCTGGACCAGGGCTTGAACCCGTGTCCCCTGCATTGGCAGGTGGATTCTTAACCACTGTGCCACCAGAGAAGCCCTGCTCTGTGTGTTTAATCCTCATAACAGCCCTGTGAAATGAGCACTCTCATGTCCACTTGACAGATAAGGGAGTTACATATACCAAAGGGAAGTAACTTGACAAAGTCATACAGCTAGTGAGCGGCAGAGCCCAGGAAGTGAACCCAGGCAGTTGGCGTTAGACTCTGTGCCTGTGACTCCTACGCTATAATAATGTAGTAAATCATATAATCTTCACAGCTCCTTGGGATAGGTTGTTTTTGTGTTTTATTGTTTGGGTCTGGCCAGCACATACATCTCTTTTTAAGTTTGGTGGGAGACAGAACCCACCAACCACTTCAGGAACCAAAAGGCCAGATACTCACTGTCCCAGGTCCCCTTGCAGCTGGTAGCAAGCATGTGACTCGGTCTTGGACAGCCAGCTGTGCCGAAGGAGGACCATGACACAGAGAAATAGGGACAGTGGGGAGTGGGCTTTGGTTGATGCGGGGGGGCATGCAAGTGTTTGGGTAGATAGCATGCTACAGAAGCTCCTAGGGTCCCATGATGCTGGTGGAGCCAGGGCTGCACTTGAAATTTGAGAGGTAGAAGCTGCGTTCTGAGAATGGGGTCTCAGACGAGGAAAGCTCTCCGGCTGCTCCTGGCTGCAGTTCAGGCACATCTGTCACTGGGGCCTTATGACTCAGGGGATCCAGTGGTGCTTGACATACTGGGGTGATCTTAAAGACTGTGGCAAGCAAGTCCCAGAAGGAGAGTCCCCAGGGTGGCCCAAAGCGGTGGTGAGGTCCAGCCAACTTCAGCAAGTAACAGTTCTTCTCTTGATAAATAGCTTCTTGTGAGTTTCTGGATCTCAGTAGAAACCAAACATAGGGCCAAGCCCCTTATGAACTGAGGATTATCTGATCCACCCAGCCAGCCCAAGGTCTCACAAGCCCTGGTGCTCCTCGTCTTCAAATAGAGCTGGCTGGAGCCTGATAGTATCCTAAAGGCAGAAAGGAGCCACAGAATGCCCTGGTGTGCCTTTTAGCTTGCCATATCTTGCTAAATAACCTCTCCTCCCTCAGTCCACTCCAGTGGCTTCAGGAGAAGTTAGGCATGAAGACACTGGAAACAAAAAAGTAATTCCAGGGGACCTCCCTGGTGGTCCAGTGGTTAAGAATCTGCCTTCCGATGCAGGGGACATGGGTTCAATCCCTGGTCGGGGAACTAAGATCCCACATGCTGCGGGGCAACTAAGCCCGTGCGCCGCAACTACTGAGCCCGTGGCTCTAGAGCCCGAGCGCCACAACTAGAGAGAAGCCCACATGCCACAACGAAGATGCTGTGTGCCACAACTATGACCCAACACAGACAAATAAATAAATAAATATTACAAAAAAAATTCCAACTTGGATTGCAGGAGACTGGCTCTGCACCATACACCATCACCAGCCAGAAGTGGCTTATTATTAAGAGATTAACAGCAAGAATTCTAAATAGATAAACAAGGTACTACTGTAGAGCACAGGGAACTGTATTCAATATCTTGTAATAACCTATAATGGAAAAGAATCTGAAAAAGAATATATATATATATTTATTTATTTATTTATATGTAAAACTGAATCACTTTGTTGTATACCTGAAACTAACACAACATTGTAAATTAACTATACTTCAATTTTTTAAAATGGTTAAAAAAACCCACCACAGTTAAAAAAAAAAAGATTAATAGCAAGAATTCTAGAACCAGACTGCCTGTATTTGAATTCTGGTTCCACTAGTTCCTAGCTATATGAATTTGGGCAAGTGTTTTTTTTTGTTTTGTTTTTTTGCGGTACGCGGGCTTCTCACTGTTGTGGCCTCTCCTGTTGCGGAGCACAGGCTCCGGACGCGCAGGCTCAGCGGCCATGGCTCACGGGCCCAGCCGCTCCGCCGCATGTGGGATCCTCCCGGATGTGGGCGCGAACCCGCGTCCCCTGCATCGGCAGGCGGACTCTCAACCACTGCGCCACCAGGGAAGCCCTGGGCAAGTGTTTTAATCCCTCTGAACCTCTGTTTCCTTATCTCTAAAAGAGAGATAATAAAAATACCTAACCTCGTAAGTTGGTTTAAAAATTAAATAACGTAATGTATGTAAAACTCTTTGAATAGTCCATGCACTAAGTGTTCCTGTTATTATTGCAGTAACAAAGTGCTTCTGAGAAAAAGTTCTAGAGATCTATTGCACAACAACGTGAATATACTTAGCACTATTGAACTGTACATTTAAAAATGGTTAAGACAGTAAATTTAATGTTATAGGTTTTTTACCACAATTTAAAAATGTTTTAACCCTTAGGAAAGCAGAAGTTTTTAGCATGGAATTTTTTTTTGGATGGAGCTTTATTTATTTATTTATTCATTTATTTATTTTGGCTGAGCCACGTGGCTTGCGGGATCTTATTTCCCCGACTAAGGATGGGACCCGGATCCCCGGCAGTGGAAGTGCGGAGACAACCACCGACCGCCAAGGAATTCCCTGGAATTTTATAAGATATTTACTTTCAAATCTAGAGACTCAGTGGTCTTTTTCTTAAATTGTACATAATTAACAAATGCCTCTTCATTGAAAAAAAATAGTAAAGCCCTTCTGAGAGATGATCCTGGAAGTTAATGGAGAAAGAAAATCCTCCAATGGGTAAAATTTCAAGTAGAATACATCATTGGCTCTTTTGGGAGAAGACACAGAGGATCTATACTGATTCATGTGCAAGGTCAGTGATTTGGCTGGGTGGACAAACGTAGATGGAACAAAATCAGAGGGTTGGGGAAAAGAGGTTTGGGAAGAAGTCTTGTGAATGGACCTCTTAGGAGGGCCCCAGAACACAAGAACATTTGTGTCTAGTAGAGCCACTCACCACAGGGTCGTCTCCCTAGAGGCTGCTCCTGGTGGTCAGATGGGTAAGGTGAACCCGCTTTATGGGCGTCATTCTGTTTCTCCCTGAGACATTCTATGAACCAAACAGCTGTGGTGGCAAGGACACAGGCTGTATGTGGCCTTCACAGGATGGACCGCCCCTTACCAAGTCAGACCTAGTGGGGGCTACTGCTGAAGGTCAGCTTGGCCCACAAAAGCTACCAATTCAGCCCACCTACTTGATGAAGGGTGCTTATGTTAGCTCTCCTCCAACAAGGAAGGGGCAGAAATTTGTTCTCTCTAGAAGGCAATTATGCATTTTTAAGCCTTGGATTTATTTTCCCTACTCCCATACATCTGCCCACCCCCTACCATCTGTGGACATTCCAGATGCCTCATACGCTATCGTGGCTCCCCACACGCGTGGCTTCTGACCAAGATCTCACTGTACAGTGAAAGATTGTTGACAGTGTCTAGCACGCGAAGTGCTCTGCAAGTATTAGTGTAACCAAAAGTGGGGTCCAGCTGCTCAGTGCTCAAAAGTCCATAAAGAGGCAAGTTGGTGGAAAGGAAAGTTTGCTTTATTTTGGAAGCTGGCAACCGGGGGCGGGGGGTGGGGGGTAGGGCGGATTCCCCCTCCCCCTCCCCGCCCCCTCCCCTCCCCTCCCCTCCCCTCCCCTCCACCCCCACTGACAATTAGTGGGCAAGAGCTTTTATAGATGTAGGGAAGGGCTACATGCAGAAACAGCACAGTCAGCTCTGACAGTCATCTTGAAATTGGTCATGCGGTGGTCTGACCAGCGTCGTCTTGATTTAAAAAAATATATTTATTTATTGTTGTGGCTGTGCCTGGTCTTAGTTACAGCATGTGGGATCTTCGTTGCAGCATGCATGCGGGATCTAGTTCCCGGACCAGGGATCGAACCTGGGCTCCCTGCATTGGGAGAGTGGAGTCTTTACCCAATGGACCACCAGGGAAGTCCCTAGATTGTCTTAAGTACAGTTAATCTTCAATTCCAGGGTTGGTTTGTTCCCATTTCCTTGAGGCCAATTCTTGGAACTGTGGCATCTTATGTCAAGGCTACAGTCTGGTCATCATGTAGTTAACTTCTTCCACCTGCTGGGGGTTTCAGTATCTAAAAGATAGCTCACAGGATATGGCTCTGAATGTTATCTACAGCCTTTGAGAAGGAACTAAAGGTCCTTGACTTTGCTTACAGACTAAACTATTATTGTTTTGTCCTGTTTGACTGCTTTTCTTTGCTTCTGCATTTTCTCACTTCTCTGATTAAACTTATTCTTTGGCTAAAGATTTTCCACAGACAAGAGGCAGGCGGAGGACATGGTGGGGAAGGACCATAGTGTCCTCCTCCATTTCATTAGCTCATCTAATCTTCACAGAAACCATATTAAGCTAAATACCATTATTATCTCCATTTTACAGATAAGGAAACTGAGTTACAGAGAAGTTTTATAAATGGCTCAAAGTCACAGTAGGTAAGTGAGTGGTGAGGCCAATATATGAATGCAAACAGTTTGGCTCCAGAGTCCATGTTCTTTACCCTGGAAGGCCCATGGGAGTCATGAGTCTTATGTACTCCATCCCTCAGAAGGAGTTGGCTTTGTAGAGACTGAGTTATGGCAAAACCCTCTGAGAATGGAGTGCTGACCCCAGAGTGGAGTGCAGTGTATGCTCTGAACCAGCAGCAATTCTATGGTACCATTTCTTTCTTAGCCAGGATACATGGTGGCCCCAGGAATAGGGAGATAGAGGTGGGAGTGGGGCCTCTAACTACTACACCTAATAACCCACAACATTTTTGCGTGTAGCCCCATGACTCTGGGCTTTGCTGGTTTAGAGGTTTGGTATCCCAAGGAGGTTTGCTTCCACAAAGAGGAGACACCAATAGGCCCATTGCACTGGAACGTGAGACAGAAACCTGGCCATTTGGGGCTTTTTAAGCCATTGAGTAAACAGGCAAAGAAGGGGAATAAGACGTTAGCTGGGATGATTGATACTGATGATTTAGAGAAAATAAGGTTACTGTTACACAGCAGGGTCAGAGAGGAGGATGTGTGCAACCCAGCGGCACCCCAGGGATATCATATACCATCATGTCCAATGGTTAAAGTTAACAGAAGACTAAACCAGCAGAAGCAAGATAACAGCTAGTTATCCTCCAGGAGTGAAGGTTTAAGTCACTCCATGAGAAAAGAACCCAACCATCTTAAGTCCTGCCTGTATAACATAGTGGTTTAGAGCCTGAGCTCGGGTACCAGACTACATGGATTTAAATCTGAGTGCTAACACATGTTGGCTGTGTACCTGTGTCTACTTTAGTTTCCACACCTGTAACATGGGGATAATAATAGTTCATATCTCAAACGGTTATTTTGAGAATTAACACTTATAAAACACATAGAACAGGGTCTGGCATGTAGTAAACACTCTATAAATGTTAGCTATTATTAAGACAAAGGAATGAGAAGCAACAGAGGAAAGTCATAAATACCAGTGACAGCCTCAGGCTCAGTTGTGAAAATGAGAACAGTACAGGAATGTTTATACCAGTTTTATTTGTAATAGCCAAAAACTAGTCAGAAACAATCCAGATGTTCGGCAGTATGTGATTGAATAAACTGTGGTGCATCCACACCATGGTAGATGCAGCAGTAAGAAGAAATGAACTATTGCACAGAGAAAGAAACCATCAAAATGAAAAGGTAACCTACGGAATGGGAGAAGATACTTGTAAATCATCTATCTGATAAGAGGTTAATGTCCAAAATTTATAAAGAGCTCATACAACTTAACTGCAAAAACCCAAACAATCTCATTAATAAATGGGCAAAGAATCTGAATAGACATTTTTCCAAAGAAGACATACAGATGGCCAACAGGCACATGAAAAGGTGCTCAGCATCACTCATCACCAGGGAAATGCAAATCAAAAGCACAAAGAGGGCTTCCCTGGTGGCGCAGTGGTTGGGGGTCCGCCTGCCGATGCGGGGGACGCGGGTTCGTGCCCCGGTCTGGGGCACGTGAATCCCGTGCTCTGCGGCGGGAGGGGCTGCGGTGGTGAGAGGCCCGCGTACAGCCAAAAAAAAAAAAAAAAAAAAAAAAAAAAAGCACAAAGAAGCGCCGGTGGGGCACAACTACAAGTGGAGGCACGCACCACGGTCCCGGGCGGGCAGCCCTCAGCCATGGCGCGCGGCCTCTAGCTCCTGCTCCTGAGCTGCGCCTGCAGCGTGGCGCCCCCTGCCCGGGAGGTGAAGGTGGCCTCTTTGGAGGATGTGGACTTGCCTTGCACTGCCGGCTGAGACCTGCAAGTTCCCTACGCGTTCTCCTGGGCCAAGCTTACAGATGGCTGTGTAGAGAGGATGGAGGTGTCCCAGGAAGACCTGTGGTACTCTCAGCAGAGGGGCTCTTCAGCGGCCCCCAGAGAAAGGCTGTATTCCCTGAGGTTCCGAAACACTACTAGCTACAACTTGGGGACCTGCAGGTACTCTCTGGGAGATCCAGAAAGGCAGAGAAAGTTAAATGGGACCGTGATCTTGAAAGTGACAGGATGCTCTAAGGGACGCAAACAAGAGACTTTTAAGAAATACAGAGCTGACACCGTGGGGCCAATGACACTGGCAGCAGAAGTCCTGGGAAGTACTCCTTGGCGTGAGCCTTCCCAGAGTCTGTCATTAGCCCCACCAAAGAGCCCAGGTAGACTCCAGTGTTGGGTTGCCTCAGGCAAAACAACCAACAGGGAGGGAACCCAGCCCCACCCATCAACAGTCAGGCAGATCAGAGCTCTAGTGAGCTCTGCCCACCAGAGCAACAGTCAGCTCTACACACCACCAGTCCCTCCCATCAGGAAGCTTACACAAGCCTCTTAGATAGCCTCATCCACCAGAGGGCAGACAGCAGAAGCAAGAAGAACTACAATCCTGCAGCCTGTGGAACAAAAACCACATTCACAGAAAGACAGACAAGATGAAAAGGTAGAGGGCTTATGTACCAGATGAAGGAACAAGATAAAAGCCCAGAAAAACAACTAAATGAAGTGAAGATAGGAAAGCTTCCAGAAAAAGAATTCAGAATAATGATAGTGAAGATGATCCAGGACCTCGGAAAAAGAAAGGAGGCAAAGATTGAGAAGATGCAAGAAATGTTTAACAAAGACCTAGAAGAATTAAAGAAAAAACAAACAGAGATAAACAATACAATAACTGAAATGAAAACTACACTAGAAGGAATCAATAGCAGAATAACTGAGGCAGAAGAACAGATAAATGATCTGGTAGACAGAATGGTGGAATTCACTGCTACGGAACAGAATAAAGAAAAAAGAATGAAAAGAAATGAAGACAGCCTAAGAGACCTCTGGGACAACATTAAATGCAACAACATTCGCATTATAGGGGTCATAGAAGGAGAACAGAGAGAGAAAGGACCAGAGAAAATATTTGAAGCGATTATAGTCGAAAACTTCCTTAACATGGGAAAGGAAATAGCCACCCAAGTCCAGGAAGCGCAGTGAGTCCCATACAGGATAAACCCAAGGAGAAACACACCAAGACGCATCGGCATGTAATCAAATTGGCAGAAATTAAAGACAAAGAAAAATTATTGAAAGCAGCAAAGGAAAAATGGAAAATAATATACAAGGGAACTCCCATAAGGTTAACAGCTGATTTCTCAGCAGAAACTCTATAAGCCAGAAGGGAGTGGCATGATATACTTAAGTGATGAAAGGGAAGAACCTACAACCAAGATTACTCTACCCGGCAAGGATCTCATTTAGATTCGATGGAGAAATCAAACAGACAAGCAAAAGCTAAGAGAATTCAGAACCACCAAACCAGCTCTACAACAAATGTTAAAGGAACTTCTCAAAGTGGGAAACACAAGAGAAGAAAATACTCCAACCAAAAGACACAGGCTTTCTGAATGGATACAAAAACGAGACCCATATATATGCTGTCTACAAGAGACCCACTTCAGACCTAGGGACACATACAGACTGAAAGTGAGGGGATGGAAAAAGATATTCCATGCAAATGGAAATCAAAAGAAAGCTGGAGTAGCTATACTCATATCAGATAAAATACACTTTAAAATAAAGACTGTTACAAGAGACAAGGAAGGACACTACAAAATGATCAAGGGATCAATCCAAGAAGATATAACAATTATAAATATATATGCACCCAACATAGGAGCACCTCAATACATAGAGCAATTGCTCTAAAAGAGGAAATCGACAGTAACACAATAATAGTGGAGGACTTTAACACCTCACTTACACCAATGGAGAGATCCTCCAAAATGAAAATAAATAAGGAAACAGAAGCTTAAATGACACAATAGACCAGATAGATTTAATTGATATTTATAGGATATTCCATCCAAAAACAGCAGATTACACTTTCTTCTCAAGTGCACATGGAACATTCTCCAGGATAGATCCATCTTGGGTCACAAATCAAGCCTCAGTAAATTTAAGAAAATTGAAATCATATCAAGCAGCTTTTCTGACCACAATGCTATGAGATTATAAATGAATTACAGGGAAAAAAACGTAAAAAACACAAACACATTGAGGCTAAATAATACGTTACTAAACAACCAAGAGATCACTGAAGAAATCAAAGAGGAAATCAAAAAATATCTAGAGACAAATGACAATGAAAACACGACGATCCAAAACCTATGGGATGCAGCAAAAGCAGTTCTAAGAGGGAAGTTTATAGCTATACAAGCCTACCTCAAGAGACAAGAAAAATCTCAGGTAAACAATCTAAACTTATGCCTAAAGGAACTAGAGAGAGAAGAACAAACAAAACCCAAAGTTAGCAGAAGGAAAGAAATCATAAAGATCAGAGCAGAAATAAATGAAATAGAAACAAAGAAAACAATAACAAAGATCAATAAAACTAAAAGCTGGTTCTTTGAGAAGATAAACAAAATTGATAAACCATTAGTCAGACTCATCAAAAAAAGAGGGAGAGGACTCAAATCAATAAAATTAGAAATGAAAAAGGAGAAGTTACAACAGACTCCGCAGAAATACAAAGCATCCTAAGAAACTACTACAATCAACTCTATGCCAATAAAATGGACAACCTGGAAGAAATGGAAAACTCTTAGAAAGGTATAGCCTCCCAAGACTGAACCAGGAAGAAACAGAAAATATGAACAGACCATTCACAAGTAATGAAATTGAAACTGTGATTAAAAATCTTCCAACAAACAAAAACCCAGGACCAGATGGCTTCACAGGTGAAGTCTATCAAACATTTAGAGAAGAGCTAACATCTATCCTTCTCAAACTCTTCCAAAATATAACAGAGAGAGGAACACTCTCAAATTCATTCTACGAGGCCACCATCACCCTGTTACCAAAACCAGACAAGGATGTCACAAGGAAAGAAAACTACAGGCCAATATCACTGATGAACATAGATGCAAAAATCCTCAACAAAATACTAGCAAACAGAATCCAACAGCACATTAAAAGGATCATACACCATGATCAAGTGGGGTTTATTCCAGGAATGCAAGGATTCTTCAATATACGCAAATCAATCAACGTGATACACCATATTAACAAATTGAAGGAGAAAAACCATATGATCATCTCAATAGATGCAGAGAAAGCTTTCGACAAAATTCAGCACCCATTTATGATAAAAACCCTGCAGAAAGTAGGCATAGAGGGAAATTTCCTCAACACAATAAAGGCCATACATGACAAACCCACAGCCAACATCATCCTCAATGGTGAAAAACTGAAAGCATTTCCACTAAGATCAGGAACAAGACAAGGTTGCCCACTCTCACCACTCTTATTCAACATAGTTTTGGAAGTTTTAGCCACAGCAATCAGAGAAGAAAAGGAAATAAAAGGAATCCAAGTCAGAAAAGAAGTAAAGCTGTCACTGTTTGCAGATGACATGATACTATATATAGAGAATCCTAAAACTACCAGAAAACTACGAGAACTAATCAATGAATTTGGTAAAGTAGCAGGATACAAAATTAATGCACAGAAATCTCTGGCATTCCTATACACTAATGATGAAAAATCTGAAAGTGAAATCAAGAAAACACTCCCATTTACCATTGCAACAAAAAGAATAAAATATCTAGGAATAAACCTACCTAGGGAGACAAAAGACCTGTATGCAGAAAATTATAAGACACTGATGAAAGAAATTAAAGATGATACAAATAGATGGAGAGATATACCATGTTCTTGGATTGGAAGAATCAACATTGTGAAAATGACTCTACTACCCAAAGCAATCTACAGATTCAATGCAATCCCTATCAAACTACCACTGGCATTTTTCACAGAACTAGAACAAAAAATTTCACAATTTGTATGGAAACACAAAAGACCCCGAATAGCCAAAGCAATCTTGAGAACGAAAAACGGAGCTGGAGGAATCAGGCTCCCTGACTTCAGACTATACTACAAAGCTACAGTAATCAAGACAGTATGGTACTGGCACAAAAACAGAAAGATCAATGGACCAGGATAGAAAGCCCAGAGATAAACCCACACACATATGGTCACCTTATCTTTGATAAAGGAGGCAGGAATGTACAGTGGAGAAAGGACAGCCTCTTCAATAAGTGGTGCTGGGAAAACTGGACAGGTACATGTAAAAGTATGAGATTAGAACACTCCCTAACACCATACAGAAAAATAAGCTCAAAATGGATTAAAGCCCTAAATGTAAGGCCAGAAACTATCAAACTCTTAGAGGAAAACATAGGCAGAACACTCTATGACATAAATCACAGCAAGATCCTTTTTGACCCACCTCCTAGAGAAATGGAAATAAAAACAAAAATAAACAAATGGGACCTAATGAAACTTCAAAACTTTTGTACAGCAAAGGAAACCATAAACAAGACAAAAAGACAACCCTCAGAATGGGAGAAAATATTTGCAAATGAAGCAACTGACAAAGGATTAATCTCCAAAATTTACAAGCAGCTCATGCAGCTCAGTAACAAAAAAACAAACAACCCAATCCAAAAATGGGCAGAAGACCTAAATAGACATTTCTCCAAAGAAGATATACAGACTGCCAACAAACACATGAAAGAATGCTCAACATCATTAATCATTAGAGAAATGCAAATCAAAACTACAATGAGATATCATCTCACACCAGTCAGAATGGCCATCATCAAATATCTAGAAACAATAAATGCTGGAGAGGGTGTGGAGAAAAGGGAACCCTCTTGCACTGCTGGTGGGAATGTGAATTGGTACAGCCACTATGGAGAACAGTATGGAGGTTCTTTAAAAAACTACAAATAGAACTACCATATGACCCAGCAATCCCACTACTGGACATATACCCTGAGAAAACCATAATTCAAAAATAGTCATGTACCAAAATGTTCATTGCAGCTCTATTTACAATAGCCAGGAGATGGAAACAATCTAAGTGTCCATCATCAGATGAATGGATAAAGAAGATGTGGCACATATATACAATGGAATATTACTCAGCCATGAAAAGAAACGAAATTGAGCTATTTGTAATGAGGTGGATGGACCTAGAGTCTGTCATACAGAGTGAAGTAAGTCAGAAAGAGAAAGACAAATACTGTATGCTAACACATATATATGGAATTTAAGGGATAAAAATGTCATGAAGAACCTAGGGGTAAGACAGGAATAAAGACACAGACCTACTAGAGAATGGACTTGAGGATATGGGGAGGGGGTAGGGTAAGCTGTGACAAAGCGAGAGAGTGGCATGGACATATATACATTACCAAACGTAAAATAGCTAGTGGGAAGCAGCCGCATAGCACAGGGAGATCATCTTGGTGCTTTGTGACCACCTAGAGGGGTGGGATAGGGAGGGTGGGAGGGAGGGAGACGCAAGAGGGAAGAGATATGGGAACATATGTATATGTATAACTGATTCACTTTGTTATAAAGCAGAAAGTAACCCACCATTGTAAAGCAATTATACTCCAATAAAGATGTTAAAAAAAAAAAAAAAAGAAAGGAGGAGGGCTGAAGTTTTCCCCTTTGCTCTCCAAAATCTTTGCTTCCTTTTAGATGACTTTATAAAACAGCTTTATTGAGATGTAATTCACATACCATAAAATTAATCCATTTAAAGTGTACAGAGCCCGCAAGTCGCAGCCTGCTCACCTCACACCCGCCCACCCCAATGGAGCCCAGAATTTCTGTGATCGTATTTGAATAAGTCACTTGGAGAGAGCCCGTAGCTCCATTGCACCATGTGTGGCATTTGGGCCCTCTTTGGCAGCGACGACTGCCTTTCTGTTCAGTGTCTGAGTGCTATGAAGATTGCACACAGAGGTCTAGATGCATTTCTTTTTGAGAATGTCAGTGGATACACCAACTGTTGCTTTGGATTTCACCGGTTTGTGGTGGTTGACCAGCTGTTTGGAATGCAGCCAATTTGAGTGAAGTAATATCCTTACTTGTGGCTCTGTTACAACAGTGAAATCTACAACCACAAGGAGCTGCAACACCATTTTGAATTTGAATACCAGACCAAAGTGGATGGTGAGATAATCTTTCACCTTTATGACAAATGAGGAATTGAGCAAACAGTTTGTATGTCGGATGGGGTATTTGCATTTATTTTACTGGATACTGTCAATAAGAAAGTGTTCTTGGGCAGAGATACCTATGGAGTCAGACCTTTGTTTAAAGCCGGGACAGAAGATGGACTTTTGGCCATGTGTTCAGAAGCTAAAGGTCTCATTACCTTGAAGCACTCTGTGACTCCTTTTAAAAAAGTGGAGCTTTTTCTCCCAGGACACTATGAAGTTTTGGATTTAAAGCCAAATGGCAAAGTAGCATCAGTGGAAATGGTTAAATATCATCGCTGTAGAGATGAGCCTCTGCATGCCCTGTGTGACAGCGTGGAGAAACTCTTCCCAGGTTTTGAGATAGAAACTGTGAAGAACAACCTACGAATCCTTTTTGACAATGCCATTAAGAAACGTTTGATAATGGACAGAAGGATTGGCTGCCTTTTATCAGGTGGCTTGGTTTCCAGTTTGGTTGCTGCCATCCTGTTGAAGCAGCTAAAAGAGGCCCAAGTACAGTATCCTCTCCAGACATTTGCGATTGGCATGGAAGACAGTCCCGATTTACTAGCTGCTAGAAAGGTGGCAAATCATTGCGAGCGAACACCATGAAGTCCTCTTTAACTCTGAGGAAGGCATTCAGGTCCTGGATGAAGTCCTATTTTCCTTTATATTACATCAAGGAAATACTACATTTCCTTGCTATTTCCTTGATATTATGGTATTACAACAGTCCATGCTTCAGTAGGTACTTAATTTCAAAGTACATTCCGAAGAACACGGATAGCGTGGTGATCTTCTCTGGAGAAGGTTCAGATGAACTTACACAGGGTTACATATATTTTCACAAGGCTCCTTCCCCTGAGAAGGCCGAGGAGGAGAGTGAGTGGCTTCTGAAGGAACTCTATTTGTTTGATGTTCTCTGAGCAGATCGAACTACTGCTGCCCATGGCCTTGAACTGAGAGTCCGCTTCCTGGATCATCGATTTTCTTCCTATTACTTGTCTCTGCCACCAGATATGGGAATCCCCAAGAACGGGATAGAAAAACATCTCCTGAGAGAGACGTTTGAGGACTCCAGTCTGATACCTAAAGAGATCCTCTGGTGACAAAAAGAAGCCTTCAGTGATGGAATAACCTCAGTTAAGAATTCCTGGTTTAGGATTTAACAGGAATACATTGACCATCAGGTTGATGATGCAGCGATGGCAAGCGCAGCCCAAAATTTCCCGTCAGTACTCCCAAAACGAAAGAAGGCTATTACTACCATCAGATCTTTGAATGCCACTATCCGAGGTGCGCCGACTGGCTGCCTCATTACTGGATGCCCAGGTAGACTAGCACCACTGACCCTTCCGCCCGCACTCTGACCCATTACAAGGCCGCTGCCAAAGCTTAGGTACTCCCTGAGCTGTGGAGTGAAAGTAAATATTTCTTCTCATTATGAAGGGTAGGGGGCTTGGGGGCAGGATGGGTCAACTGCCCAGGCTTGCGTGGGTGTGAAAAAATAAAAGCCTTAAATCTGAAAGAAAGAAAGAAATAAAGTGTACAGTTCAGTGGTTTTTAGTATATTCACAGGTGATGCAATCATCAACACAATTTAATTTTAGAATATTTTCATAATCTCAAAAAGAAAATGATATTCATTAGCAGCCACTTTCCATTCTCCACCCCCAGCCCTAGGCAACCACTCATCTATAGATTTGTTTTTTCTGGACATTTTATATAAATGGAACCATATAATATGTGGCCTTCTTTGTCTGGATTATTTCACTTTGCATGATGATTTCAAGGTCCATCCACATTGTAGCATGCATTAGTACTTCATTATATTTCATGGCCAAATAATATTCCATTGTTTGGCTATACCACATTTTGTTTATCCTTTCATCAGTTGATTGACATATGGGTTGTTTCCACTTTTTAGCGATTGTGAATAATGCTACTATGAACATCTGTGAACTAGTTTTCCTATGGACATATGTTTTCATTTCTCTTGAGTATATATACGTAGGAATGGTGAGATATATTTTTCTGTTTGATTGAGGAGGGGGTTTCTTTCTCTTTCATGTTGGAGTCTTTCCTCAAATATCTAGTGATCCCTGGTGATCCTGTTTATATTTAAATCAGAATTTTCAGCATGTCCATCTCAGCCCAGACTTTCAAGGTAGCCGTTGCCTCCAAATTCTAAGATTTTTAGGATAAGACATTCTTGCTTTACCATCTTAAAACCAAAAGTCTTATGTACACCTTAAAAATTAATTACAGAAGCAATAATTTACATATTCTTTTTTAAAAATTACAGTAAAGCAAAAATCTCATTATAACTTCTTCCAACTCTATTTTCCTCTCCAGGGACCAAGTTATTCCCCTCACTCCAGCAAAGCATACTTTCTGCTTTAATTCCATTTTGATTGGCAGATTTTCTTGATCTTTTTTGTTTGTTTGTTTTTGTGTTTGACTGTGCCACGTGGCTTGTGTGATCTTAATTCCCCACCAGGGATTGAACCCTTGCCCCCTGTAGTGGAAGCATGGAGTCCTAACCACTGGACCACCAGGGAATTTCCAAATCTTTTATTGCTTGGACATTTTTCAGATATTCCTTGAATTTTGCCCTGGAGTGTCATTATAAATAAGATTATGTAACAGTCACTTTCAACCGCCATCATGAGCCCATTAGCCCCTTATGTATACATGCCTAGTGTATTTCGTGTGTTTAAATTAACACAAATGGTATCACATCATTCATATCATTCTGTGGTTTGCCCTTTTCACACAACAATGTGTTATATGTTAGGTTCTTTCTCTTTAGCCACCTTGTAGTGTTTATTTGTAATAAATACATTGTATTTAATTTATTCATTTCCCCTTTGATGGGCATTTAGATGGTTTCCAATTCTTTGCTATTACAAATAATGCTTCAATAAACATCCTTGAATCTGTTTCCTTGTGCATATGTGTGATTGTCTATAGGTCATACAGTCAGTTAGCATGTATAGTTTTCAATTTTATTAGATGCTATCAAGTTGTTTTCAAAGTGCTTGCTTCAACGTACACTCCCATCAGCAGTCTATAAAAGTACCTTCCCCCATACCTTCTCCAACAGTTGATATTGCCAAATAATTCATTTCTGATAATCTTACTGGTGAAAAAATAGTATCTCCATATTTTAACTTGTGTTTTGTTAAGTGAGGATCTTTTATATTTTAATTTATCATTTGGATGTCTTTCCTATACATTGTTATTTATATTATTTCCTCATTTTCTTAGGATTGGTTATGTTTTTCCTATTGATGTGTAAAAGTGTTCCAAATTAGAGTGTATTTGTTTCCCTGTCACTTATATTTTACTTTGTAATAGTATCTTGGGTCATAAATTTTTTTTAAATTTTGATATCAAATTTATTAATCATTTCCTTTACCGGTTTGAATCATGTTTTAGGAATTTATTTACTATCATAAAATATTCTCCCAAAATTAATGTATATATTTAATGTAATTTCAATTAGATTCAATTAGAATCCCAATATGATTTGGTGGGCTTTTTTAAAGTTTTTTTTAAATCATTTATTTATTTATTTTTGGCTGCGTTGGGTCTTCATTGCTGTGTGGGCTTCTCTAGTTGCGGCGAGTGGGGGCTACTCTTTGTTGTGGTGTGCAGGCTTCTCATTGCTGTGGCTTCTTGTTGCAGAGCACGGGCTCTAGGCGCATGGGCTTCAGTAGTTGTGGCACACGGGCTTAGTTGCTCCGCAGCATGTGGGATATTCCCGGACCAGGGCTCGAACCTGTTTCCCTTGCATTGGCAGGCGGATTCTTAACCACTGCGCCACCAGGGAAGTCCTGGTGTTTTGTTTCTTTTTTAATTGGATAAAATGATCCTAAAGAAAGGATAAACAGGGAATTCCCTGGCAGTCCAGTGGTTAGGACTCAGCGGTTTCACTGTAAGGGCCGGGTTCAATCCATGGTTGGGAACTAAGATCCTGCAAGCCACACGGCGTGGCCAGAAGGAAAGAAAGAATACTCCAAGCAGACAATGGATTAATATCCATAATATATCAAAAGCTCTTATAAATTAATTCAATATAAGAATGAACAAACAATATGAATAAACAATGCAGAGAGGAGAAAATTTTCTGCCAAGAAATAATGAAAAGATGCTTAAATTCACCATTAGTCCAGGAAATGCAATTTAAAGTAACAATGAGATATCACACTCCACCTTGTCAGAGACGCAAAAATTGTAAAAGAGCTATTACAGCTATTGCTGGCTGGGATTTGGAGAAAGGATATATATATATATTTGTTTGTTTGTTTGTTTGTTGTGGCCTCTCCCGTTGCGGAGCACAGGTTCCGGTTGCGCAGGCTCAGCGGCCGTGGCTCACGGGCCCAGCCGCTCTGCGGCATGTGGGATCTTCCCGGACCGGGGCACGACCCCGTGTCCCCTGCATCGGCACGCTGACTCTCAACCACTGTGCCACCAGGGAAGCCCGAGAAAGGATATTTTTATCTTTAACTTTTGACAAAAGGTAACAAACTCAGAGATTTATATACTGAAAAAATCTTTTGTCTATAAATATTTCCTTATAGGCCTCTCATTATATCATTTTGTCTGGATTTATGTTTTACTTTAATTTTCATTTAGTTCTCATAATAATTCTATTCCTCAATATTTTTATGCTCTTCTGAATGGCATTCTATATTTCATTACATTTTAAGAGCATGTCCATTTACTCTCTTTGATTTTCTATATAGGCAATCATTTTGCCTCTCCACAATTTTTTCTTCTTTCTCAATTCCTATTCTTTTCTTTTTCCTTCCTCCCTCCCTCTCTCCCTCTGTTTTATTTATGAGGCTATTCTTCATTGCGGTGTGCGGGCTTCTCATTGCGGTGGCTTCTCTTGTTGTGGAGCACAGGCTCTAGGTGGGCGGGCTTCAGTAGTTGTGGCACACGGGCTCAGTAATTGTGGCTCATGGGCTTTAGAGTGCAGGCTCGGTAGTTGTGGCGCACGGGCTTAGCTGCTCCACGGCATGTGGGATCTTCCTGGGCCAGGGCTTAAACCCGTGTCCCCTGCATTGGCAGGCGGATTCCTAACAACTGTGCCACCAGGGAAGTCCCAAACCTTTTATTTTTATTTTTCAGTTTTTTATTCTTTTAAATTAATTTTTATTGGGGTATAGTTGATTTACAATGCTGTGTTAGTTTCTGCTGTACAGCAAACTGAATCAGTTATACATATACATATATCCACTCTTTTAGATTCTATTCCCATATAGGTCATTTCAGAGTATTGAGTAGAGTTCTCTGTGCTAAACAGTATGTTCTTATTGCTGTAGTTATCTATTTTATATATAGTAGTGTGTATATGTCAATCCCAATCTCCCAATTTATCCCTCCCCCACCCTAAGTTTATTTTCTACATCTGTTACTATATTTTGTAAATAGGTTCATTAGTACCATTCATTTGTACCATTTTTTTAGATTCCACATATAAGTGATATCATATGATATTTGTCTTTCTCTGTCAGACTTACTTCACTCTGTATGACAATCTCTAGGTCCATCCATGTCGCTGCAAATGGCATTATTTCTTTCCTTTTTGTGGCTGAGTAATATTCCACTGTATATATATATATATATATATATATATATATATATATATATATATATATATATACCACATCTTCTTTATCCATTCCTCCATCGATGGACATTTAAGTGGCTTCCATGTTCTGGCTATTGTAAATAATGCTGCAATGAACATTGGGGCACATATATCTTTTTGAATTATGGTTTTCTCCGGATATATGCCCAGGAGTGGTATTGCTGGATCATATGGTAGCTCTATTTTTAGTTTTTTAAGGAACCTCCACACTGTTCTCTATAGTGGCTGTACCAATTTACCTTCCAACCAACAGTGTAGGAGGGCACTCTTTTCTCCACACACTCTCCAGCATTCATTGTTTGCAGATTTTTTGGCAATGGCCATTCTGACTGGTGTGAGGTGATACCAGTCAGTTTGGATTTGCATTTCTCTGATAATTAGTGATGTTGAGCATCTTTTCATGTGCCTCTTGGCCATCTGTGTTTTCATTGGAGAAATGTCTATTTAGATCTTCTGCCCATTTTTTGATTGGGTTGTTTGTTTTTTTGATGTTAAGCTGCATGAGCTGTTTGTATATTTTGGAGATTAATCTCTTGCTGGTTGCTTCATTTGCAAATATTTTCTCCCATTCTGTGGGTTGTCTTTTCATTTTGTTTATGGTTTCCTTTGCTGTGCAAAAGCTTTTAAGTTTAATTAGGTCCTATTTGTTTATTTTTGTTTTTATTTTCATTACTCTAGTTGGTGGGAATCTTTTAAAATAACCCCTTAGAGTTGAGGCCCACAAAGTTGGTGACCTCTGCCCCTTGCTTGCTACCTTGCTCTCTATGTCTTGCTTGTTTGTGATGTGGGACAGAGAACTTACCTTTCCCTGGTTCATTGCGCATGCCCCTGTCCCCCCGCCCGTCCGTTTCTGGGAACTGTAAGTAATGTCTTGCGACTCCCTTTGTGTGAGTGGACTGAGACCGTGCCTTCAATCAAAACGACCCCAGGGTTTTACTTCCCCAAACTGTGAGCACAGATGCTGAAGGAGCTACCTGTTAACCTATGTGGGTGACTTGTGCCTTTTCATTCAGCAGGTCATAGTCTGCATAGTCTTAATTTAACACACAAGCTATGGGCCCCCCAACACAAAGAACAGAGGCAATAGAACTGGATGTGCAAATAGTTGGCTTTTCTTCTGGGCACTCCAGGAGATGAGCTTTCACAGCATGAGGGGTGCTCTGAATGGGATGGGTCAGGCCGGGTGGTTTGGGGAGAGCATGTGTTGTGAACATCTGCTTGCTCTTTTAAATTTAGGACTCTTAAATACAGTGAATCTATGAGTATGAATAAAAAATACTTCAATAAGTGGGATATTTTAATCATGTCTATTTCACTGGTCATTGCTACTCTCAAAAGCTTGTATACCTTTATTTTTATCAGTCACTTTATTAAATTCTCTTATAAATTTTTATAGTTTTTAATTGATTAGGATTTCTAGAAGTACAATCATATTTGAAAGTATAAATAATTTTATCTCTTATTTTCAAATATTTATGCCACTCTTTCCACTTTATTGTCTCATTGCTTCAGCTATAAGCTCCACAAAGGCAAGAATTTTATTCACTACTCTATAGACTGTTTGCCTAAAACAGTTCATAGCAAACACTCAATAAACATTTGTTGAATGAATAAATAAATCAGGTAAAATCTTCAAATTAACGTTGAATATTTATGCTAACAGTAGACTTCCCTCTTTAGTTTTTTTTTTTTTGCCACGCCCTGCAGCATTTGGGATCTTAGTTCCCAGACCAGGGATTAAACCGGCGCCCCCTGCAGTAGAAGTATGGAATCTTAACCACTGGACTGCCAGGGAAGTCCCCTGGTCTAGTTCTTAATTTGAATACTTCAGCAGTTAATGTGTTTGTTGCTGGTTTTTGGCAAATAGACACTGTTATGTTTACGATTTCTATTTCTATTCCTATTTTGCATAGAGTTTTATTAGGAATGGCGGCTGATTTTCACACAGTGCTACTTTGGGGGTATCTATTGATACAAACTTATGGGTTCTCTCCCTTATTTTATTGATATAGTGAATTAATGTTGACAAAATTAGTAAAAAGTATTAAACTTAAAGTCCATGGTCTATATAAGGAAAAAGATGAAATCTTACTTTAAAGATCAAGAAATGCCTACGGAAAGGTAAACTGTATTTCTAGAAGGGAAAATTTAACATAAAAATGTCAATCCTTCTCAACTGATTAGTTTCCATTAAGAACCCCAATGGGGGATGTGGCCAGGATGGCAGAGTACGAAGACCCTGAGCTCACCTCCTCCCACAAGCACATCAAAACTGCAACATTTACAGAGCAACTATCCATGAAAGTGACCTCAGGACTAGCAGAAAAGATCTTCTACAGCTAAAAATATAAGGAAGGAACCACAAAGAGACAGGAGGGGTAGAGAGGTGGAGATGGGGGTATAGTCAAGGCCCATACCCCTGGGTGGGCAACCCACAAACAGGAGGATAATTATAATTGCAGAGGTTTTCCCTAAGAAGCAAGGGGTCCAGGCCCCACGTCAGACTCCCCAGGCCAGGGGGTCCTGCATCAGGAAGACAAGTCCCCAGAACATTTGGCTTTGAAGACCAGCAGGGCTTGCTTTTGGGAGAGCCAGAGGGATGTAGGAAATAGACCCCACTCTTAAAGGGCACACACAAAATCTCACATACTCCGAGACCCAGGGTAGAAGCAGTGATTTGAGAGGGTCAGACCCACTTGCTGATCTCAGAGAGCCTCCCAGAGAGGCAGGATGCAACTGAAATTCACCCTGGGGACATAGATGCTGGCAGCAGCTGGTTTTGGGAGTGCATCCCACCACAAGGACACTGGTGGTGGTAAGGACCATTTTAGAATCTTCCCTCCACCTTATTAGTGCCGGCCCTGGCCCTGCCCACCAGCCAGTTGGCACCCATCCTGGGATGTCCCAGGCCAAGCAGTTAGCTGAATGAGGACACAGTCCCACTCACCAGCAGGCTAGTTGCGCTAGGACCCCCTGAGTCCCCAGCTGCCTGGGGACATGGCCCCACATATCAGGGGGCCCAGGACCCAGACCTTCCCACTAGTGTACCTGCATTAGCCCTGGGCCCCTTGCAGTTAGCCATCAGACCCAGCCCTGGAACCTGGCCTCACCCACCAGCAGGCCATCACCAGCTCCAGGTCACTCCAGACCCTGCAGCCAGCCATGTCAGGAATTGGCCCTTCCCACCAGCAGGCTGACAACAGTCCCTGAACCTCTCTCCAGGCTACGGTCCAGCGCATCAGCAGTCTGACACTAGCTCTGAAACCCCTGGGCCTGTAGCCAATCACACCAGGACCTGGTTCCACCCACCTGTGGGCTGGCACCAGGACTGGGATTCCCCTGGCCACGTAGCCCGCTACAGCCAGGACCCGGCCCCAACCACCATCAGTTGGCAGCCTCCACACAAGGCAGGGCCTGGCAACCAACCAGACCAGGGACCAGCCATGTCTACCAATGCACCCAAAGTAGTCAGCCAGACACAACAGAAGGACCCACGCAGCACATGTAGAGAGCAACCCTAAAGCATATAGCTCTGGTGACCAGAGTGGAGTGTGCTGCTGGGCCCCAAAGGAGATTTCCTACATAAGGTCACTTCTTCAAGATTGGGAAACATAAACAACCTACCAAACACATAGAAATAAAAACAGCAAGTTAGGCAACATGAGGCAACAATGGAATATGTTCCAAATGAAGGAATAAGAAGAAACGCCAGAAGAAAAACTAAGTTAAGTGGAGATAAGCAATCTACCAATAAAGAGTTTAAGGCAATACGCATAAAGATTCTCAAAGAACTCAGGAGAAGAATGGATGAACAGAGTGAGAAGTTAGAAGTTTTTAACAAAGAGTTAGAAGATATAAAGAAGAACCAAACAGAGCTGAAGAATACAATAACTGAAATAAAAAATAACACTAGAAGGAATCAATGGTAGATTAAATGACATAGAGGAACAGATCAGCAAACTGGAAGATAGAGTAGTGGAAATCATTCAAGCTGATCAGAAAAAAAGAAAACAGAATTTTCAAAAATGAAGACAGTTTAAGAGACCTCTGGGAAAACATCAAGCATACTAACATTCACATTATAAAAGTCCCAGAAGGAGAAGAGAGAGAGAAACGTACAGGGAACATATCTGAAGACATAATAGCTGAAAACTTCCCTAACTTGGGAAAGGAAACAGACATCCAGGTCCAGGAAGCACAGAGAATCCCAAATAAGATCAACCCAAAGAGGACCACACCAAGACACACTGTAATTAAAATAGCCAAAATTAAAGATAAAGAAGGAATATTAAAAACAGCACAGGAGGACTTCCCTGGTGGTGCAGTGGTTACGAATCCGCCTGCCAATGCAGGGGACACGGGTTCGAGCCCTGGTCCAGGAAGATCCCACATGCCGTGGAGCAACTAAGCCTGTGCGTCACAACTACTGAGCTTGTGCTCTAGAGCCTGTGAGCCACAACTACTGAAGCCCACGCGCCTATAGCCCGTGCTCTGCAACAGAGAAGCCAGAGCAATGAGAAGCCTGCACACTGCAATGAAGAGTAGCTCCTGCTCGCCGCAGTTAGAGAAAGCCTGCGCACAGCAACGAAGACCCAATGCAGCCCCCAAATAAATAAATATATTTTAACAAATAAAAATAATAAATTAATTAATTTAAAAAAACAGTAAGGGAAAAACAACAAGTTATATACAAGGGAAATCCCATAAGGCTATCAGCTGACTTTTCAGCAGAAACTCTGCAGGCCAGAAGGGAGGGGCATGATATAATTAAAGTGATGAAAAGGAAAAAACCTACAACCAAGAATACACTACCCAAAGGCTTTCATTCAGATTTGAAGGCAAGCTCAAGTTTTACAGATAAGCAAAAGCTAAAAGAGTTTGGCACCATGAAATCAGCTTTACAAAAAATGTTAAAGGGTAGTTTAATAATAGTTCATTTTAGGGAAATATTTTTTCTTCAAAGATAAAGTAAATGTCAAATGATACAAATATGTCTTTCCAAAATTAATAATCTCCTTCTCCACTGGCCCCAGGTAAACAATGTTAGCAATTTGGTAGATGTATTTCCATGTATTTCCACCCAGCCACTCCGTGGCATGTGGGATCTTCCCGGATCGGGGCACGAACCCGTGTCCCCTGCATCGGCAGGCAGACTCTCAACCACTGCACCACCAGGGAAGCCCTTAAATTTTGTTTTTAACATCTAAAATCAACTTTATTGATGTATAACTTACGTACACTAAAATTCACTAATGGGTGAGTTTGTTTTCTACTGTACACTTTTCTGTATTTGTACATCATAAAAACAAAGTACAGGATTCTGGAACAACGATGATTACATAGTTTTTGAATCTCACCCAATTCTCTCATAAAAACAGAACAACTAGACAGCAAAGCCAAAATCCCATCAACAGCATTTCCAACAATTACAAAATGACATGACAAGGTATCCCCATGAATCCAAAAACAAGTGAGTGGGGACAAACCACCAACAGTTAAAAGACCGGCGTGGTGTCAGCATTTGTGTGGGAGAGAGTAGAGTGAAACACTGGGGCCTCTGACACACCTGAGAACAGCAGACCCCAAAAAAGCCAACAGATATTCACAGGAAAGGACAACAGGGTAATTTGAAAACAGCAGTTCAAACAGAGCAGGGCTTTGCCCAGTCCAATAGCTGACACATGCAAGGAGTCCATGGTAAGGTCTGAAGAGGCTGGAGTAGTCTAAGTCCCAGGAACTCTCCAACTGACCAGCAAGGCTCCTGCTAGAACAGGGTTCCACACTGAGGAGAAAATGATGGAAGTAGAATAAAAATTAATTAAAACAGGACAACAGAGCCACACGAAGAGAAGGAAGCTCTGGATGAAAGTGGAAAAGAAGAACAAAGCTAGGAAATCTTGAGAGAGCAACTGGTCATGTTTTTGAAAATTACACAAAAAGAACAGCAGAGGGAGCTCTGTGAAGTTAGAAAAGCTATCCTGAACCTTGCCTCCTAAAAGTTCAGGAAAACAAATGTTTCCAAAAGAAAAGAGGGTCAAAGGATCGAGGGCAAATCCCACACAGTTATTACAAAAATAAAGAGAATAAGAAGCAGAATAACATCTCTACTGACAATGAAATCACGCCAGACAGTCATGTCCACGAGCAAAACAGACCGTAATCCACCATTTCAAAATGAGCTGAAAGATACTGTGAAAATAATGTAAGAAATAAAAGAACAACAGAAGTCAGAATTTGAAAATGCAGCTATTAGGTGACTAAACTCGGGAAAGAACTGGAAATAAAAGAAAAAATCTGGGACTTCCCTGGTGGTCCAGTAGTTTAGAATCCCCCTTCCAATGCAGGGGATGCGGGTTCAATCTCTGGTTGGGTAAGTAAGATCCCACATGCCGTGGAGCAACTAAGCCTGCACGCTGCAACTACTGAGCCTGTGCACCACAACTAGATAGAAGCCCAAGAAGCCCGTGTGCCGTATGAAGAGCCTGAACACCACAACTAAGACACGACACAGCCCAAAATAAATATTTTTAAGAAAGGAAAAAAATCTCTTCAGAAATGAAGACTAAATTAAAAGGAATATAAGACTAAGTAAATATAATAGATAATGCCTTAAGAGAAACAGAAAGTAAAATTTTTTTAAGTTGAAAATAAATGAAGGGATATAGAGAATACATACTAAAAGCTAAAATCAAGGAAAAAAAATTAAACCACTACATATTGAAATAACACACTGCATATATAAGATTATCAACTCAGAATGACCAACATAGTCCTGTTCTAGTAAAATTATTGAACTTTAAGGAAAAAATTATTATTTCATCATGTAGGCAAAAAGAGCAAGTGACCTAGAAAAGGGGGAAAATTATATTGTCATTAGACTGACAGGAACAATTTATGTCAGAGAAATTAGGGTAACATAACTAAGATATACTTAAGGCAAAAAAATGTAAGCTAAGGGTTTTTTTTTGTTTGTTTTTTGGCCACATCACAAGGCATGAGGGACCTCCTGACCATGGATTGAACCTGTGCCCCCTGCAGTGGAAGCATGGAGTCTTAACCACTGGACCGCCAGGGAAGTCCCAAGGCTAAGGGTTTTATACCCAGCAAAATTGACTTGGGGTGCGGAGAAAAGGGAATCCTCTTGCACCGTTGGTGGGAATGTAAATTGATACAGCCACTATGGAGGTTCCTTAAAAAACTAAAAATAGAATTACCATATGACCCAGCAATCCCACTACTGGGTATGTACCCAGAGAAAACCATAATTCAAAAAGACACATGCACTCCAATGTTCATTGCAGCACTATTTACAATAGCCAGATCATGCAAGCAACCTAAATGCCCATCGACAGACAAATGGATAAAGGAGATGTGGTACATATATACAATGGAATGTTACTCAGCCAAAAAAGGAAAGAAATTGGGTCATTTGTAGAGACATGGATGGACCTAGAGACTGTCATACAGACTGAAGTTAAGTCAGAAAGAGAAAAACAAATATCGTATATTAACGCATATATGTGGAATCTAGAAAAAATGGTACAGATGAACCGGTTTGCAAGGCAGAAATGGAGACACAGATGTAGAGACCAAATGTATGGACACCAAGGGGGTAAAGCCAGGGGTGGTGGGGGTGTTGGGGTGGGATGAATTGGGATATTGGGATTGACATGTATACACTAATATGTATAAAACAGATAACTAATAAGAACCTGCTGTATTAAAAAATAATAATAAAATAAAATTTTTTAAAAATTGACTTGGAAGTTTGAAGGGCATACACAACTGTTACCAGTATTCAATAATTAAGAGAATGTAGATTCCATGAGCCCTCCCTGAAGGATCTAGAAAAAAACTTTACAAACAAAATGATTAGAGCAACATCAACATAAGGATTGGTGGTAAGCCAGAGATAGATAGATAGAGATATAAATATATGTATAACTTGTAGAACTAAGAATAAATATATCTGTATGTTTTCCTTTTCCTCTAACCCTTCCTTTTGTGAACAATTTAGTCCAAAGCCATTAAGTGGGACCAAGCAAGGGAGGCAAAGGTGTGAAGCAGAAAATGGTGCAGAGCCACAGTGGCCCAGCATGAGATGTGAGGAAGACGTCTAAGCAGGGAGGTGGCAGTGACAGTGACCTGATGTAGGTTGTTGGAGCCACAGTAGGATAAAGGGGGTGTGTACTTGGAGAGATGGTCCATAGTAAGGTATGGGAGCCTGAGTCGGGTACAGAGAAAATCTTCATGAGGGGATGGTGCAGTAGGATGTTGGAGCTGGAGCAGAGTGAGGAGGGCATTGGTGAAGGGATGGAGTTGGTGGCAGTGATGGGAGATTGGTTATGCATAAGGGAATTGATTTACATATATAGAGAGGATAATGGGAGCCAGGTTTCTCACTTTCACTTTCAGAAAAGGGAATAACAAATATGGAAAGGGAGAAAGTTAGAATATGTTATGTCCAGTAGTGTTGAATTGAAATTGGAGATACTGGTGTAAAGTTGTAGTTTTCAGTGGATAGATAGATAACTAATAAGTTATCTACTATCTACTAATAAGTAGATAGATATAGAAATAAATATTGATGTAAATGTATGTGCATAGCTCTCTCCACTGAGAAGTATTGGGGACAGCAATATCTCAGTAATGAGCTCACCTAGGGACTAAATCTTGGTTTCTAAATACCAGTCTCAGGAATTCCCCGGCAGTCCAGCAGTTAGAACTCTGTGCTCTCACTGCCAAGGGCCCGAGTTCGATTCCTGGTTGGGGAACTAAAATCCCACAAGCTGCTCGGCCAAAAACAAACAAACAAATAAAAAACCAAAAAAAGGAATAAATACCAGTTTCTACTAAAAGGAATCAAGGCCCTTTGGAGAAATGACTGATTCCAGGGCTGGTGCAGAGAAAGTATGAGCCTGGAACATCCTGTTTTGCCAAAAAGTAACGATGTGCTCAAATAATGATGGGGACATGTTAAAAGGACCCAGAAGCCAGTTTTCTTTAAAATTGATTTTTATTGGAGTATAGTTGATTTACAATGTTGTTAGAAGCCAGTTTGAAAAGGCTCTCACTGGCCAAATCTGGAATAATTTAAGCATCAGAATGAATGTTTAAATCTATGAGTTCATAAAAATACAAAAAATGCTAACTGGTCACATTTAGATAATGATGGGGCAAAATCATTGTAAAAGTCTTTAAAGAGAAAGAATAAAGCATTTATCTGACATTTCTTATATGAGCTTAACACTGGGTAACCAAAAAAGTAGATGAGAAAAGTGTCCCCTTATGGAAATATTCACGTTAATGAATGAAAACAAAGTTATAGAATTAGAATATCATTATTGTGCAATACCAAATGAATTAACTGAACAGAAGCAATTGCTAACATCACAAGAAAAAGAGACAACCAGACACAATGGGCCTCCTGGTGAAAAAACACACCACCACTTATCGTCTTGCCAAAGGCATCAAACCTGAGTCTGAACAGACCTCTGGATTGAGCTGTCCACGTGCAGGAACTGCAGAGGACTGAAGAACATGTTGAACTAAACTATTAGTATGCAATCAGCAAAACCCAGACTGTGGGCAGAAAGCAGGGTATACAGATCAAACATCCTGGGGTCTTTAACAGATACACTGTTATGGAAAGAAAGGGCTAGAGGAGGAAATCTGTAGATTAAAAAACTCAAAATACACATAAAATCAAATAAATGGGAAATCTGAAGTATAGTGTTCAGGGAAGCACACTTGGATGATGAAACTATAAAGAAATCCAAGGGGATAATTATCATAAAAGTCAGGATAGTGGCTGTTTTCTTGAAGAGGGAAACAATTGTGATTGGAACTGGGCTAGCTGGAGAAGTTCCATTTCTTGATTTAGATGGTAGTTTCAAGGGTGTTGGCCTTAAAGTAATTCAAGTCATGTATTTGTTTTGTGTGATTTTCTATATGTGTGTTTTATTTTTCAGTTATAAAGGTAAAAAAAAACAAATCATGGACTTCTGATTCCAGATGTGGTAGGCTGATAATGGCTTCTCAAGATATATCCACAGCCTAATCCCTGGAACCTGTGAATGTTACCTTTTTTGAAAAATAAGAAAAAAGGTTTTTATTTGGAAAAGGGTTTTTTTTTTTTCTCCTCCAGATGTGATTAAACTAAGGATCTTTAAATGAAGAGACTATAATGCATTACGTGGGTGGGCCCTAAATGTAACCACAGTGTCCTTATAAGAGAAAAGCAGAGGGGGATTTGACCAAGAGGAGAAGGTGAGAAGAAGATGGAGAGAGATTGGAGTTATGTACCCACATGCCAAAGAACATCAAATAATGCCAGAAGCTAGAAGAGGCAAGGAATGAATCCCCCTCCAGACCCTCCAGAGGGAGTGTGGCCCTGATGTTGCCTTGCTTTCAGATTCTGGCCTCTAGAATTGTGAGAGAATACATTTCTGTTGTTTTAAGCCACTAAGATTGTGGTTATTTGCTATAGCATCCACAGGAAACCAATACACCAATACACCAATAAACCAATACAGGTAAGCTGTAGGTCATGGCAGGTCAGTCTTCCTCCTGCAATAAGAAGCTAGAAAAACTACAAAAACCATGTTTTTTAAAGGCAACAAGGGGATGTCAAAGGAATGAGGACTAGATCAAGTAAAATTCCAGAGACAGGAGAATGTTTCTGAAGTGAGCTGAGCACAGGCTGAAGATAAGGCCTAACCTAGACAGAATGCCTCTGCTTGGGGAAAAGAAATCACCAAAGACTTTGATGGTCATGCAATGCTGGAGTGACGAGTTAAAATTTTAAAGGGCCTCTAATGATGGCTAGTTTTATCTATGGAAAATTTGCGGAACTCCTGGAATGTTCATGAGGCTGGAGAGTTGGGTTAAAAGCTTCTAAAAGGCACAATGAACCTCCCACAGTCTGGCATTATTGATTAGGAAGTGAAGACCTGCTGAGGCAGGGAAAGGAGAAGAGCTTCAACTACTCAACTGGTCTCCTCCTCAAGATATTTGCCAGATTTTGAGACTCCCTGGAACAGGAGCCTGCAGAGCTGGCTCAATCTTCTTCAGCACTTCAGAGCTAAGGAGATGAATACCTGCCCAGCTTTCAGTCAAAAGACTGTGAGGAACATGCCTGAAGAATATGGATGAACCAGACTGAAACAGCAACCCAACCCTGAGACAGCCTAATCCTTGACTGGATTGAGGTGAATCAGTCCCTCACCCTATCTGCCTAATAGGAAAAAGTGAGAACCCTCTCTGGTGGAAGAGAACATGATATGGAGCCTTCTGTAGTTATTCATAATTTCTGGCAAACAATAAAAAAGCATGAGACTTGTAAAGAGAAAAAAAAATATGACCAAAATGAAAAGAAAAAAAATATAAAAAGACTCATAGATGATCCAGATACTAAAATTAGCATACAAGAATTTAAAAATAACAATGATTAACATGTTAAAGAAAATAGCAAAAATTATGGACATATAAATGAAAATGAATTTTAACAGAAAATTGGAATCTATAGAAAACTCAAATGGGGCTTCCCTGGTGGCACAGTGGTTGACAGTCTGCCTGCTGATGCAGGAGACATGGGTTCGTGCCCTGGTCCAGGAAGATCCCACATGCTGCGGAGCGGCTGGGCCTGTGAGCCATGGCCGCTAAGCCTGCGTGTCCAGAGCCTGTGCTCCGCAACGGGAGAGGCCACAACAGTGAGAGGCCCACATACCACAAAAAAAACCCCCAAAAACTCAAATGGACATTCTAGAACTGAAAAACAAACAAAAAGCCAAAATCTGAAATGTAAGGGTTTAACAGCAGATTGGGCACAGAATTAGAGAACTGGAAGATAGGTCAGTAGAAAACATCCAAACTGAAACACAGAGATAAAAAAGAATGGAAAACAAAAAGAAAGTAAGAAGCATAGGAGACATGCTCAAATATCTAGCACATGTTTAACTGGAATCTTAAAAAAGAGGAGAGAATATTGGGAAAAAGCAATATTTAAAGAGATAATGGCTGAGAATTTTCCAAAACTGATGAAAGATATCAAACCACAGATTCAAGAAGCTCAGCAAACTCAAGCAGGATAGGTACAAATAAAACCATGGCTAGGCATATCCTAGTAACACTGTTGAACATCAGAGACACTGTTGGGTATCTTAAAAGAAGTCAGAAGAAAAAAGCCCCATTATCTTCAAAGAAACAACAGTATGACTAACAGATGACTTCTCAACAAAAACAATGGAAGCCAGAAGAAAATGAAATAACATATTTAAAGTTCCAAAAGAAAATAACTGTCCACCTAGAATTCTATACCAAAAGGAAAAAAATGCCATAAAATATAAAATTTAAAGATATCTTTACCAAAACAATCTTGAAAAAGAAGAATAATGTCTTGTACAGTCTGATTTCAAAACTTACTACAAAGCTACAGTAATCAAAACAGTGTGGTGCTGTCATAAAGACAGACATATAGACTATGTGGAATAAAATAGAGAACCCAGAAATAAACCTCACATATGATCAATGATTTCAACAAGGGTGCCAAGACCATTCAATGAGGAAAAGACAGTCTTTTCAACAAACGATGTTGAGAAAACTGGATACCTACGTGTATAAGAATGAAGTTAGACACTTACCTTACACCATAGACAAAATTTAACTCAAAATGGCTAAGAGATCTAAACATAAGGACTAAAAGTACAAAACTCTTAGAGGAAAACATAGTGGAAACGCTTCTTAACATTGCATTTGGTAATGATTTCTTGGATATGACATCAAAAGTATGGATATGATATCAAAAGTATGGGCAACAAAAAAAGATAAACAGGACCACATCTGAATCTGAATCTTCTGTGCATCAAGGGATACTGTTGAAAGACAATCTGTTTCTGCTTTTGTGGAACTTTTGCTTTAGCAAGTCAGTCTTTAGACAAGTGTGACACATCCTGCAAGAGAGATATTGCAGAACTGAATTATAGAGGATGTAAAATTACAAAAATCCTCAGGGCATACCCACAGGGTAGTGCAGCCATGGACAAGCTAGACACATTTTCTTTCTCATATTTCTGTTACAGCCCCCTGGAGCCAGGCCCTGAGCAGGTCAAAAATGATCCTTAACTCTTTTGGAGTTGAAGTTTCAAATACCACTTCTAAAATATGGAGCAGTGAAAATGTTTGTGAGGTGGTGATGATGGTGATTATTAATTCCAATTTAGTCTAGTGTTATTCTTTTCTGAGAATTTCAAGACATTCCCCATAACCAGAGATACCCTGACATGATACAAAACCAGTCTGATGATTATTGACTTAAAAGCTCGAACACTGGTGAGAGCTAAATACTAATTAAACTCGAAGTAATAGCCAACCATAGAAAACTGGGCAAACTTAAAAATGCTTTAAAAAGAGAAGAAACTTCTTATAAGTTTCCCTTTAAGTTTAAGTTTCCCCTTCAGTTTAACTTATGTCTTGTTTTCATCTTAGCACAAAAGACATGCTGGTCACCTTCCTCTGAATATTGTATCATCAAATGTTAGTGGTTTGCTTTCCCTGTCATCCTACTCCCAGGCTGAATGATTCTAGATCCTTTCACTTTTCTTCTTTTAGACTCTGTGGAATTTGACCACCTGCCTGATCTCTGGAACTGGTACTGGCCCTACCAGAGCCTTAATCTAGGGACCTTGAAAGGAGTGAGACCAGAAACCAGCAAGCCACCTCAGGCCACTTCTAAACAAGGATATAGCCAATTAATTGATGGCTAATTGCTTTAAAGTTCATATGAAGAGGACTCTGGTAGCTATGAAAGTGAAGTATTCAAGCAGTTTTGGAGGAATCCCAGTAAGCCTTTTGTCATCACAAACGACACCTGCTATTTGTCCAGGTAAGCCTCAGAGAGGTCCAAGAGTCACCTGGAATATGGGGTTTGCGAGAACGTGGCTATTACTTTGAAGAAAAAATCTACTATCTAGTTTTCAAGTCCCAAAGGTGATACAAAGAGCATCATTTGGGTGCCTCTGACACAAGATCTTGACCCTTCCCTTTCCAAGGTTTCATGACCTAATAAAATATTTTATTTCAATTAGGCTAAAATTTTTTGCATTGCTTTGGTTCAAATTAACTCAGGGAATTTTAAAAAACAAAACTGATTTGGTTTCCTGCTGAGTGAAAAATTTTGAATCTAGTTGTGAAGGAAGTTGTGGCAAAGTAGTGGTTTTAGGTTTAGTGTTTGATTCTAGACACTGCTTCCAGCCCTTGCTACAGAACCACATTGAGAAGGGAACGTCTGTAATTTAGTTACACTCCCACAGTCAATGGAATTTTTCTGATGTTTAAGAGGCAGGTAAGAGCCTTTGACAATTAGGAAACTTTCAGAGATTTGTACAAGGTCCTACAGAGTGAGTGATCCATCTGAGATATCATACACCCCAAGGTACGCGCAACTGTATGATTCCTATTTTAATTGAGTTTGAAGACTCAGATCTTCTACTACTTGCTGTGTAATCGGGTAAATCACTACACAAGTCTCGGTTTCTTATATATAAAATGGGTCGAATATGCCACATGATCCTGGGTTCACTGTTAGTTTCGTGTGGGTTTTTTGTTTTTCATAAGGATCCAAAAAGGAAAGGAGAATTTCTGCTTCCTCGCTCAGCGTCAGCGTCTTGAAGTGCCCCGCCCTCCCATCCACCCACGACCCATACCCATCTCCCACACCACCCACCCCTTCCTTGAATTTGTGCGTCAGAATACTGTTCTAGTTCAGACTCTACCGCGATGTGATACGACGTCTGGCAACTCCACATCTCTGGGTTTTGGTCGCCACCCGGGACACTGGTACGGTCTGCACTGACCCTATCAACATGGCAGCTGGAAGTAGCTTGCAGGAAGAAGAAAGGTGTGGCACTGAAGGATCACTTCCGCTTCCGTCGGCACCAACGCTTTCGTTTCCCGTGCTACCGTGACTAAGATGGAAGCGCCTTTGGAGTCGCGGTGCGGACCGGCCCCTGGGCAGTTTTACCGCATCCCGCCCACTCCCGGTTCCTCTGTGGATCCGGCGTCCGCGCTCTACGGGGGTCCGATTACGCGCACCCAGTAAGCTCTCGGCTCCTTAGCCTGCGCAGGGGGAGGGACCGTGGGGCCTGGTGCGGCCGGCAGGTTCTGGGAGCCGGGGAAGGCGAAGGGGGCACCTCGGGGCGCGCTAACGGCGGGGGAGCTCGGGGAGGAGGGTCCCGGAGAATGAAAGGAGCCGTTGAAAGTCAGAGGCGGAACCCACAACGCGGGAAGCGGGCTCAGGCTCTCCCCCCGCGCCGCTCCTCTCCAGACCACCCTCTCTCTCCAGGAACCCCATGGTGACCGGGACCTCGGTCCTGGGCGTCAAGTTTGAGGGCGGAGTGGTGATTGCAGCAGACATGCTGGGCTCCTACGGCTCCTTGGCTCGTTTCCGCAACATCTCTCGCATTATGCGAGTCAACAACAGCACCATGCTGGGTGCTTCCGGAGACTACGCTGATTTCCAATATTTGAAGCAAGTTCTCGGCCAAATGGTGTAAGTCATCTCGAGAATAGGAGTAGTTTCCAAGTGGGGAGGGGAATACACTGTTTTTTATCCCCTCAAGAAGTTCTAGGGTGGAGAAACTTGAAGCTGCAGCAGAGGACAGGGAGACTTGGCGTGGAAGATTTGAGAATGTTTGCAAATAAGTAGTTTATTTTAGTTTATTTTAGTTTAAATGGGGAAGATTGTGGTAACATCTTTTGGGGGTGGATGGAAACCCCGACTTCCGTTCTCTCCCTTTTTTCACAACCAATTCTTTTTAAGGATCGATGAGGAGCTGTTGGGAGATGGACACAGCTATAGCCCTAAAGCTATTCATTCATGGCTGACCAGGGCTACGTACAGCCGGCGCTCCAAGATGAACCCCCTGTGGAACACCATGGTCATTGGAGGCTATGCTGATGGAGAGAGGTTGACTTGAATACAAATAACTCATTTCCTTGACTACCCAATCTGTAGTGCCCGTGTATGTCTGTCTCTTCCCCCTGAGTGACTCCCACTTCTACCTCAGACCCCATGGTCCCTTCCTACAGCTAAGATACAGAAACCTAAGATGACCTATTGTGTCCTGTTAGCTTCCTGGGTTACGTGGACATGCTTGGTGTAGCCTATGAAGCCCCTTCGGTGGCCACCGGTTATGGTGCATACTTGGCTCAGGTAAGTAGCCAATTGAGGGATGAGGGATAGAAGACAGAAGGCAGGGGGGGTTAGTGGTTGTCTGCTTGTTCTACCCTTGAAATTCTGACATGAGGAACAGGCTAGGATCTGTACTGCTGGGCGGATGGTTTTCTTTTTGGTCCAGAGGCCATAATGACACGGTGGGGTATGTCCTGGAGGGAGTCAGTATACATGTGCTAAGAGAGGACACCCTAGAATTTCCCCTTCAAGTGGGTCTTAGCACAAGTAAGCAGAGTTCATTTTGCTGAGGCAGTAGGTGGAATGTCGCCTTTTCACTCATTTATGATTCTTTTCACACTGTGGATTTGCGACAAATCGCCTGGTATTCAGCTCGTGATATCTCCCATGTTCCCCCCCACCCCCACCCCCGATATCCCTAGCCTCTGCTGCGAGAAGTTCTGGAGAAGAAGCCAGTGCTGAGCCAGACTGAGGCCCAAGAGCTAGTGGAACGCTGCATGCGAGTGCTGTACTATCGAGATGCCCGTTCTTATAACCGGGTGAGAAGTGTGAATAATAAGTGATGCGGAGCTAATTGGCAGGCTTTGCAATCCCCGAGTCTCTAAACTTTGAAGCAGAGTGCCCCATTTCTGTGTCTCCTGTTTTCACCTTTGGGAAAGACCCTCCACTTGACCTTTGACCAGGGACTTCTTTCACATAAGGGTTGGCATTTTCATTGAGATCTCTGCTTTCTTTCAGTTTCAAATCGCCACTGTAACTGAAAAAGGTGTTGAAATAGAGGGACCCCTGTCTGCAGAGACCAGCTGGGATATTGCCCACATGATCAGGTGATTGAAATTAAAATTACAGTAGAAGAGATAGTTGGGAGATCCCTTGGTTGCAGTAAGCTTTGTTTTTCCGGAGGTCTCAACCAAAAAATTCTCTGGGTGGCAAGGGTTTGGGCTGAGGATAGAGCTGCTTTTACGAATTGATTCCTCACTCTATGGCTTCACCATTTTATTATGATCTCTTCCTTTTTAGTGGCTTTGAATGAAATACAGAGGCATTATCCAGAACTGAAGTTGTACCCTTCTTCTAACTTTGAACTTGGCTGGTTCAAAGGTACTATTCTTTTGTAAAATAAATCCTTTGAAACACTTGCTGAGTGGTTGTACTGTTTGACTAGGTCACACCAAGAGTGAAACTGCTAAGTACTGCTGTGTGCCATCTCCCTCCCTGGTCAGAGAACCCTTTGGTTCTTGGTTCTGGTAGCATATATATAGAACGGTCTGCATGATAATACCAAAGACCCATTACTGTCTTCATCTGGGTCTGTACGGAAGGCTGCTTTGTACAGAAGTCAGACTTAATCTTTGTGTGGTAACATAATTAGCTTTTAACATTTTTCTTCAATGTTTTCACCCATGCACTAGTCTAAAATACAGACTTTCTGGTTAATGTTGGCTCTATATGTGATTTTAGTTAAAACATCATTTCAAAGATGGAAATGTAACATCTCGTAGAGCTGTATAAGGTTACTCCCAAACTGGAACTAACAAACAGCCTTGATCCCACACCCGTCCAACCTCCTCACCCTTCATGGGGAATACTAAGTAATTTCGACATTTAAGCTAAGTCTTCTAATTTCTAGCACTGTCAGAAGACCTCTTACAAGTATTGTGTTCACTAAGTCCTGGGTGTAGTGGTGAGTCAAATCAGTTGGGGTTATTAGCCAGTTCCATCACCAGGATGGCGTTAAACCCGAATTTTAAAAAACACCCTGGGTGATTCTGATGCATATCCTCTCTAAACCTCTTTTTGAGAAACTAGTATAGGCAGTAAACCCCAAAACTATTACAGGCATATCTTGTTTTTTATGCTTTGCAGATACTGCAGTGTTGTTTTACAAACTGAAGGTCTGTGTCCACCCTGCATTGAGAAAGTCTTGGTGCCATTTTTCCAGTAGCATTTGCTTACTTTGTGTCTATGTCACATTTGGTGATTCTTGCAATATTTCAAACTTTTTCATTATTTTATTTGATATGGTGATCAGTGATCTTTGACGTTACTACTGCAAAAAAAGATGACAACTTGCTGAAGGCTCAGGGTGGTCAGCATTTTTGGCAATAAAGTATTTTTAAATTAAGGTATATCATTTTTTAGACATACATAGTGTTATTGCACATTTAATATACTATAGTATAAACTTACATGCACTGGAAAACCAAAAAGACTGTGACTCGCTTTGCTATGATAGTTGCTTCACTGCAGTGGTCTGGACCCCAACCCACAGTATCTCCAAGGTATGCCTGTATAGAAATTCAGTGAGGTGAGAGCTGAGAGAGAAATTAAAACCCCTCCACTTGTATTACCCATGATTACAACTAGTAAATTCAAGCCAAAGAAAACTGTCAGCTTTCAATTTGAATCTTCCACACATTCAGTCTCAACACAAAGTAGTCAATAAATACTTGTTTATTGATTAAACTGAATTATAAAAAACAAAACAAAAAAAACTTCCTATACTACGAAGCCATGCGGGCAGAATCCACAAAGGTAACTTCCTGGCCAAAACCCAGCTGATCCACTGTTGGTATTATGGCCTTAAAAAAATTACCCATTGAGAAAGTCATACAGTGTGCAGAGGCCAGGAACCCAGCTCTGCTAAATCTGGGGCTGCTGCGGAGACTACCAAAGAGAAGGATTAAGTCACTGCAGATAGCGTTGACCATAGTTCTTGAACTTTCTGAAAGGCAAAGTTTTGACTCAAAAGTCCATATTCTGTCAAAATGGCATCAGGCAAAAAGCTGGGGAAGAGAAGCCCAGGTGGATCCTCAGTTCAGTTTTCAGATGCCATGGGTTCACAAAGCTGGCCAAGCTGTTTATGGAGGGGACTACTCCAGTTCACTATATTATAGTGTGCTGGGAGTTAAAAAACACAAAAAAAAAAACGGATGAGGAGAAACAGGTGGTAACAAATGTCACACCTGTACCACCAGGCCCATCACATCTTGAGCATCTCCCAGTCTGTGAAAGCCTGCTCAAATAGGGTAACCTAGAAAAAAACCACATTGTTTATAAATCCATTTCCCCTCATTTTTTTTAAATGTTCCACTTATGTACATTTTAAAGATGAACCATTTACAAGCCTGTGCAGGTTGCCTCCTTGGCTCACAGGAGGGAAACGTTGCAGAAAGCCTCAGGATGGACAGAAGTATAGTATAGTTGTGGGAAAGGTGGACCTGGATTTTTGCTCCTTTTCTCTGTGTGTTACAGTACGTTTCAGTTTATAGCCATTGAGTACATACAATTAAAAAAAAAAATCCCTCATGCAAATTGTAGAAAAAATTTTCTTTCCTTGAAGCTGGCAGTGAAAAATAAAGATTCATGTCTTTTTCTTTGTGCACACCCCTATGTGTTTCTTCATGTCAGATTCTTCTCTAAGCATTAAGAGAAATAGGGGAAAGCCACAGGGTAAGCAGAATTTCAACAAGTGGTCTTTTTAAAGTTCAATACAACTTCTTGCACAATTAGCTGCTGGCTGGCGGACATGTGATCCCTTGAACAGGTATGCTGTCCACTTAACAGGAGGAAGTTCAACAAAGCAGGGACTGCCCCCATGGATTGCAGGAAGACGACCCATACACTGGGAATGGCTTCCACCCTAAGGTTCTGTGTGATCACCTCAGTACCTCTTGCTTGCTAATGACCCATGTATGATCCTTTGTCCAGAGTGACGGTGTGAGAATGGGGAAGGGGGCCAAGGATCACAGGTGCAAAGAATATTGGTTTTGTTGTGTTTTTGTCGGAGGGAGGGTGGTGAGGGAAAAAATCTACTCATCATTCTGGACGATTAAAGGTGGTTTCATGCATTTTTAAAGCCACAATTTTATATTTAGAGTTGCTGTAGAAACCAACATCTCTGGAGAGGGAAGGAAAGAAAGGAGAAGGAAGAGAGAGTTCAGTGGGATTTTTTTTCCATTTTCATTTTTATATAAAAGTGTTAAGACCACAATGAAAAAACTTTTTTATCCATATATATATATAATAAACCAGTTTGTGAGCTACAATTTTTGTCTTTCCCATCTTCAGAAATGTTCTCACATTGACAATGGTTGGATAGCATCATGCCCAAAGACACTGGCCACACAGTAAAACAAACAAAACCCAGATGTACTATGATACAGTTGAGGTAAAAGGGGAAACAAAAGATTTAACATTCGCCCACGAAAGATTTTTTTTTTCCTTTTTCTTGATTTTGTCAGAAAAATACCAAGCACAGTGATTTAAATTTAAAAAAAAGTCACAAAAACCTGTTTTTAGCAGAAGTGAATGACCAACAGGGCCAGGACCAGCTCATCGGCTCAGACGTGATCACTATCGGTTTTCCTAATAATCCACAAATCCACAAGGATGTATAAGTCAACATCAGGGGGGAGTGGTGGCATAAAATTAAAAAATATAACCCAAATACCCCCACCTGGTATACCCCCCTTTACCTCTACCCTCCCTAACACTTTCCCACCCCCACTCCACACCCCCTCATGACCCCAACACTTAAATCTCCATCAGATCTAGGTCAGCTTCTTCAAAGCCATAGAAGGACTCGGTCTCACTTTCACCCTCAAAGAGCTGGTGAAGGCTTTCAGGCTCAACTGTCTCTTCAGGAGATGACCTGGGTCGGGGAGTGGAAGCTGAGGCCTCCTCAGACTGTTCCCCACTCAGCTTCAGTTGCTCCTCTAGGGAGGCAATTAGCTCCTCCTGCATGTCAGCATTTCTTGTAGGTGAGTTAATGTTGCCATCAGGGCCAGGCAGAACGCTGGCCACAAGGAAGGACCGCTGAACTAGCTCTGGACAGTCCCCAATGACACCAAGCACCTCAGCCAGCCAGACCAGAAGCAGCTGAAGCAGGACATCAGAATCACACGCACTATCTGCCATTTCCCGAGCCTGCTCCTTCCACTTTTTGTGCAGGAAGTTCTTGACAGTTCGTTTGATGCATACATCTAATGGCTGGATTTTGGAGCTACAGCCTGCTGGGACAACTGCAGGCAAAGTGCTAGAGGCACTAAGCATGGCCAGCACCTCTTCTGACAGGTGAGTGCGATGACAGTCCATCACAAGCATGCCTTTGCTGTGCTGGCAAGCTGTGTGCTTCTGCCACACTCGGGTTGACCACAGCTCCATGATCTCATCGTCACTGTAGCCACTCTCCTTCGCCTCTAGCAAGATAGAGTCTGGCACATTAGCAGGCTGATCCATCTGTCCTCGGTAGAAAACCAGGGTAGGGAGGACAGTGCCATCTGCCAGAATGGCCAGCACCACATCACACCAAGGCTCCCCTGTGCCCACTGTCTGCAGGGCATTTTCCTTTCGGTCGTCACTGCTCAGTACCTCCGTATCCAGGAACAAGGAGATCTCATCAATAGCCACAATCATAGACAAGGGTAAGTCCTGGTTGTGAATCTGCCGTTGTACAAATTCAATGAAGAGTCCTGCATTCTCTGCCACATCCTTAGGTAGAGTGTGGGCCACAGCTCGCCGAGCGTGGGGAGTCAGGTGGTGACGTAGCATGAAACGCACAGCCCACTCATAAGAGATCTTAAACCCCCCCTCCAAAGAACGTCCTATTTTGGTGGCCTTCTGGAACAAGGTCTCCTCATTTACAGGTAGCTGTTGCTCACGTTGGGTCAGCACCCACTCAGCCAGTTTCTCTTCTGCCTCTAAGCTCAGATATTTGCCCTCCAGATTCTCCCCCTGTGAGGCCTGGAAGCGCCGAAGCCAACGCCGGATGCGTCGTTGGGGGTTTCGGAAGTGTTCAGCTGCCTGTTCCGTATTGCAGCACAGGGCAAACAGTACCACTCGAAGCTTCTTCACAGAAAGCTGCTCCTTCTTGCCAATCACACTGCTACTACCACCCCCTGATGCTGGCTCAGGCTCCTGGGTGACTGGGCTCCCTTCATCCTGGTCATCGACATTCAGACATTCCGCCCCCTCCGTAGCCAAGGGTGGAAGGGCTAAAGGCTGGGGATGAGTGGGGGTTGGTGGTGGGGTTGCAGTTGAGGCTGGTGACGGGAGTGCCTGGGCCATGGGAGCTGGTAGCTCTTCAGGCTCAGCTGGGGTGGCCCCCGCAGATTTCACAGTGGCAGCTTTAATAGAGGGGAAGGAAGGAGGAGGGTACAAATTCTTCAAGTTCCGGTCGTGCACTCGGTCACGAGTCTGGCCATGCCTAAAAGGTTAGCAACGAGAGGAGGAAAAAGCTCAGTTAAACTAGAAAAATGAAATAATAATAGTAGTAGTAGTAATAATAAAGACCAAACATACTATATAATAGAAATTAAACCATCAAGCGAGTTTCTGTTACCTTGAGTGAGATATCCAAGTGAGTCCTATGGGAAATAAAGACAATAAAAAAGTGTTAGCTCAGTGAAGAAACAAACCCTCCAAAGAGTTCTTTAGATTTCAATCAAAAAAGCAAACCTACTGTCTTCCCAGTCTTATATAAATTTCAGGTTAGAATGCTTCCAATTTGGTGAAGTGTATCTAAACAGTGAACGGGTCAGGCCAGGTAGAGATGCACCAGACTCATGGTATGACCTGTATCCTTAGCTTTTTTCCCTAATCCCCATCTCTCCTACTTACCCCGTGGCAGGATGCTACTGGATCTGTGAGAGGGGTTGAATACCAAATGCTTAGCCATGGCATCTCCAACAGAAGTAACAAAGGTACATGAAGTGCAGGCCAGCTTGATTCCACTAAGAAAGAGAGTCAAGAGTATATAAGACAAATGTAGCAGTGACACTAGAGAGAGTTAAACTTTGAGGCTTAATAAAGAAAAAGAGTGTCCCTCCTTTCTCCTCTCTGTCGAATTAATTCATATATCCACCCCCAAAATATTAAAAGGGATTTAATGTAAAAACTTGATAAATTAACAGACCATCAATAAGTTTTTTGTTACCTCACAGAATTTTTAAACAAAGCCAAATACTTGGGGCTCTTCCGTGGAACATGATTGCTGAGGAAGACAAACAAAAAGTAGTATGAGTTACGTGGTTCTGCTTGCTAAACTAGAGATCACCAGCGACTGACAATGCCCCAACAAAAGATATGCCTCTTCACTCAATCCTAACCTCAACCCAAGCCTGTTTTCCTATCACATTAATATTTCCTATTAATATGCAAACGAATCATGGGGGTGGGGGGAAATCTATTAAAAGGCACATTCTGGTTGGGGGTGGCGTGGTGGTGACCAGGGTCAGATGCTACATTTCTAAGACGCTCCAAATGAGTGCTGCTGGTCCTTGGACCATGTTTTGGGTAGCAAGGTCCTACAAAATCAGAGCACAGACCATCAAAGCCAAATGAAGCCGGGTCTGGCCTCTTACCTGCTAGGACAGGTGGGCAAACAGCTCTAAAAGTTGAAGAAGGAAACCCCAGAAGCAGGGGAGGGAATGCACTGAGTTCTGGAGAACCTGAAATCCCAGATAGGAACATTGGTTTAATCCTGACTTACTTGATCATGTGGTTGGCATAAGCTCGAGAACAGCAGGTACTATAGCGACATAGAGAGCAGTGAACATAAGTAGGGAAATGGTTAGGGAAATCTGGGATCTCAAAGCTGCACTCCAGACATGTCTGCCGGCCCATGACACTCCTGTCAAGAAACAAGGAAAATTCTTATTACTGCCTCAGGGGTTCCTAAATTGTAGGCGATTTAGACAACAGATACTACCTAAAAGGCTACCAGATTACACTAGCTATCAGGAATAACTGTGCCCACCCGGCCCCCAGCCTCCAGAAGAAGGCACTGACATTTTCCTAACAGCTCTCTTCTGGACGTTGCGCTGGACAGGGGGATAAAGGAAGACGGGCAGAGGGTCCGCTGAGGAGGCCAGTGGTGCTGCCTCCTGCAAGGTGCTGGGAGGGACATCACTGGAGGGTACAGGAACAGTGCGTGGCTGCCCTCGGGAAGCCCGGATTGTCACCTGTGAGTCAAGGGAAGGGATAATTAGACACTACCCACGTTAAACCTCAGAACACGGAAAATCTCTATTCCTCCCCTTCTTGGATCTGTAAAGGGAATGTCAACAAACCCTTTACCTTGGTGCCTGGTTTCAAACCTTCCAGCTGCTTGGGTTTACGGAAGGTTTTATGGTGCTGAAGCTTGTGTTCAATTTTGTCCTTGGCAAAGAGAAACTGCAGCCGGCATTTGTTGCAATGATAAACATTCCTCTTCTGAAGGGGGAATAAAAAGAGACAGAATCCTTTAAAGGTTCCCAATGAATTTTCTTCCCTGAGGAGAAGGTACATCATTGCCAATCGTATTCTTCTCACCCTTCTGTTGGTAATTTAACAGAGGAAAAAAGAGAAATACACAACCTAACACCAAACCTAGTATTTTTTTATCTTTTTATATAACTTTATTTATTTTGAAGTAAAGTTACAAACCTATTATTGGGTGGTGAGAATCATCACCTCCCATGCTCCCAGAGAAAGGCAGACTCAAAGTCAGAATAACTAGGTCCTCAAACCACCTCCCGCTGACTTGCTTTAACAATTTGGCTGAGTGGCTTACGCTTCACTTGCCCCTACTACTTTATCTTTACAGTGTGGATGGACAGTGCTACTACTTCTGGATATTCTTATTTTTTAAAAAATACAATAAATATGTACGTGGTAAAAAAAAAAATCATATTTTTATTCTGTACTCCTTCATGTGGTAAGCTTGCCTTCAACTCCAACCCTCAGTCCCTCTCCATAGAAACAACTTGTTACCAAGTTTCTTGGGTATTCTTTCACAGATAGTCTATGCATATAACCATATAGCAAACACATACATCTCCAATCACCACCTGTTTTCCTTTCTCTTTCTTTAACAAAAATGATAGTCCTTTCTACACAGTGCTGTTTTTTTCCTCTTAACACATCAATGCATACAGATATGCCTCCCTCCAAGGCCATTTTGAGGATTCAATCTGCCCAGTATTGAAATACGACATGTCTATGATTTTCTTCCCTAGGATAGCAAGGCTCTCTCTGTAACCTCAGCTGAGTCACAGGTGATAATTTCCACGCTACTATATGGAAATGCATTAGTGGTGGATTATCAGCAGTCACTACTGTGAGCCTAAGAAGTGCCTGCTTACAAGTAAGAGTGAGGGCACGTGTGCACACATGTGGATGTTATGCACAGGTACACCCACCCATCTTGTTCTCTCTTCTGTTCCCTATGTACCTTCACTCTTCTCCTCCAGTGGCTCCTTTCCTGCAGTATTTTAAAACAAAGGCATACCTATTCCATCTTAAAAACAAAACACAAAAGCAACAACAAATTCTCCCTTGCTACCTCTTTTCCTGGATCTACCACCCTTGGTCCTCCCCTTCATAAACAAATTTACTTATTTTTATTTTTTATTTTATTTATTTATTTTTTTGGCTGTGTTGGGTCTTCATTGCTGTGCACGGGCTTTCTCTAATTGTGGCGAGCGGGGGCTACTCTTCGTTGTGGTGCGCAGGCTTCTCATTGTGGTGGCTTCTCTTATTGTGGAGCACGGGCTCTAGGCATGCGGGCGGCTTCAGTAGTTACAGCACTCGAGCTCAGTAGTTGTGGCTCATGGGCTTAGTTGCTCCACAGCATGTGGGATCTTCCCGGACCACGGCTCAAACCCGTGTCCCCTGCATTGGCAGGTGGATTCTCAACCACTGTGCCACAGGGGAAGCCCTAACAAATTTATTTTTTAATTAATTTATTTTTTTCATAAACAAATTTCTTTAAATAAGTTGTCTCCATTTCCTTACCTCTCATCATCTGTCCCACTGAAATTTGACTTCCACCTTGCTAACCAACAGAACGGCTAAATTAAATGCTGGCCTCTAAAGTTTCTACCTTGTTGATACCTTCCTGCAACACTTGACCACACTCTTTTCTTCAAAATACTTTTGTCCCCTCAGCTTCCTTGACACCAAGACTCTTCTTGTTTTCCTTCCAGGACTATGGTCCTGGCCTTGTGGATAGAGACTTCAATGGTCCTAAGCCTTCACCTTATTCTCAATTTGGGGGGTGGGGGATGGGGGTGCAGCATAGCACTTACAAGTTTAAAATCCACTTATTTATATAATGATGATTCCTAAGTACCTTTCATAATCCAGGTTTTTCTCCCAGGCCTCAGACCTGTATATCCAACTACCTATTTAATAGTCAGTTATACTTGATGTCCATAGATACTGCTAAGTCAAGAATATCCAAACTTGGGACTTCCCTGGTGGTCCAGTGGTTAAGACTCCATGCTTCCATTGCAGGGAGTGTGGGTCTGATCCCTGGTCAGGAACGAATAAGATCCCGTGTGCCACATGGCATGGCCAAAAATTTAAAAAATAATAGTAATAAAAAAGAATATCCAAACTTATAATCCTCCCCTCAAAAATTACTTTCTCCAGTGTTCCTATCTCAATAAACAGTCCCACCATTCATCCAATTACCGAAGACAGAATCCTGGGCACTATCCTTAACTACTCTCTCACTACCTTCACCTAAATCCATTTCTAAATCATAGATATCACTTATCTTCTCAATATCTCTCAACTCTATCCTCTTTGTCCTCATTTCAAAAGCCCGTAGCCACTATCATCTCTCATCTCAACTACTGAAAAAGCCTCTGGCTTGTCTCCCTAACTCTAGTCTCAACCTCCTTCAATTCATTCTCCTTAGAGCAGCCAGTGCAATCATAACTAAAAGCAAATTTGAACACATCACTCCAGGACTAAAAATCTCTTTAATGGCTTCCCAACAACTTATTATAATAAAAGTTGAAATTCCTTTTATATGGCTTACAAGATTCTCCATGATCTGTTCCCTAACTTCCAACCTCCTCCTGTACCCTACACACGCCAACCACACTGAACTTCAATTCCTTGAATTTCCCTGTCTTTGAGAGCATTCTGTCCTTCTATCCCACTTCATCTGGCTCATCCTTACTCATCCTTCAGGTCTTGAACACTCCCTTTCCTAAAAGCCTTACTAGGCTCCCAGAATAGGTACATTCTTTTTTACATCTTGTATTTCCCCTAACACAACATTCTTCTTGCTTTATTGTACTGTTTAATTGTCCTGTTTAACCACTAAATCTCTAGCATCTAGCCCAGTGCCTGGCACACATCACTGGAATTCAATAAATTTTTCAAACACATGGTATCTCCTCTACCAAAATTATTTGCTTAGCTCAGTCCTGGCCCCTGTATCCATAATTAAAAAATAAGAACACGGAAATTGCTTGGTGCCTGGTACCTGGTGCCTCATGTAATGCTGTTGGAATGCATTGCCATTTTTGAAGACCTTCAAGCAATAAGGGCAGAGCAGGTGCCGAGTATCCTCATGGATCATCCGAAAATGGACATCTACCTCAGAGTAGAGTGAGGAGCGATACTGACACACCTGAGTCACATAAGAAGGAAAATAAGCTAAGAGTGAAGTGGACAACTGAGGCCTTAAAAAAGAGGTAGCAACAAAAATGTTAAGATACGAAAAAAAATTTTTCCTAAATGTATAGAAATCAGATTATTTTTCTGACGTTTATTGCAGGGCTATGTTGGTGATAAATTCAGCCGTGAAATAAGATAAAAATGGGAAAGACAGGAAAGTCTGAGAACAGTCCATATTCTGACAAAGAGGAGTAGAGTTTTTTTTTCTATCTCCAAAGGGCACATTCAGGAGACAGACACTCCCTTCGTACAGGTATATATATGTTCCCAGACTGGGTTCCTCGGCTGGGTACATGCAGATATTCCTTTATGTTTTTCTCCTGCATGGGAAGCCCTGAAAATAGAACCCGTGTTCACTATTTCTTCTGTATTTCCTCAGTGTTCCTAAAACTGAGTGTGTGCAGTAGGTACTGGGCAATGTTCATTAGTGGATTCTTTGTATTTAGCCTGAGAGCAAAATGGCTAAATCTCCCTGGAGAAAAAGGCAATACCTGGCAAACATAAGGCATCTCTCCAGGCTTATGAGTATCCTTCATATGCTGGAGAAACAGTGGCTCACTCTCAAACGCCCACTCACAGATCTTGCACTTGGCTGTAAGAAGAAAAATAATCAATAAATCCACCTGAAAATAAGACCAAAGTCCTGCTGACTCATAATCTTTTTCTCTGACTCCTATATCTTCATGTTCAATAGTCAGTAAATTATGAAGTCTCTTCTAGTCTTTCTTTAAAATGGTTCTGTCTCAACATTTGTGCTGCTGATTAAAACTATCCTTCTGTCTCTAGCTCAGACTTCTTTACCAAAGTTCCATTCTAGATTTTGAACTCTTTACGAAACATAATATTCTACCATCTACTCTAACTTAATTCAGCATCCTCCTGCTTCCCATTATTTCCCTTCTCACATCCCACCTCCTCCTGAACTCAAAACCTAGGCATTATCTGACTCCAAACCCGTGTCTGTCACCATTATTTCAAAATGCATCAAGGAATTGTCACTTCTGCATTCTCACAGGCAGAAACTTGGTAGAAGCCCATATGATTTCCTACTGCTGATCAGCTGGCTTCTAATACCTCCTTATCTCTCCAATACAGTATCTATTCTTTATATACCATTGCCAAATGAATTCTTTTAAAATACTACATTACTTCATCCCTCTGCTCAAGGATAGACAATGATTATCTCCTATGAATAATTCAACATTTATTGAACGTTTACTAAATGAGGACAAAGAAGGATTTGTCCTTAAAAGACTGACAATATGAACAGAACTTCTTGACTTATGAGTTACTGTGTTATTTCAGTATTAACTAATTTGAGATAATTAAACTTTAAAATTAGCCATTTTATCAAGCTTTTATAAGGCTGCAGTTCTAAATTTTTGGCAAAAGTTTTGTTACATATTTTGAATTATACAGGCAAAATAATGATAGCTATTTGCATTTTTATTACCATTACTGAAATTATTTTCAAGTTTTTGCAAACATGAAAATTGTAAATTTGAAGCTCTAAGCGCTTATTTATTGGACAATGTCCAACCCCTGCCCCGTACCCCCAAATGAGTGAAGCTGAAATAAAAAACAAAACCAGGGGTCTGAATCTGGGGTCCAGGGAAGAGGTCTCAGGGAACCCAGGTAGCCCCTGAAATTATCTGCAAAAGAGTAAAATGTGTATTTTTCTGGGAAGTTTTGTGTTTATTCTCAAAGGTGTCTGCAACCCATTTAGGACCACTTCCTAGAGGTACATTAGATACAAGATAAGATAAAGAACAAGAACAAGATAAAGAAATTAAAAATTCTGCCTAGAATGAGGAAAAGCTGATATACGAGCTGAACCTTGAAAGAGTGGTTTGCCAGACAGAGGAGATGAGAGAAGAACATGAGCAAAGGCATGGTATTGCATGTCATGTTTGGGAAACAGTAACTAGTGGCATGACAATATTTTCTCCTGTTTTCTTCCCCCTTACTTCTCAATTCAATTTGTTAATCTTTTTTTCTTTTCTAGAACACTTTTAAGCATTGGTGTTTCCCAACCTTCTGTCCAGGCTTTTCTTATTCTCTATGTTTTCCCTGGGCGATCTCTTTTACCCTCAAAGGCTTTTCCTACAACCTATACATCCGCTCTATTCTTATAGGTCTCACACATCAACTATAACAACATTTATTAAGCAATTTTTAATGCATAAACACCATGCTAAGATTTATATATATTATCTCATACAAAGAAAATCAGTGAGAAAGGAACCAAAGGCATCAGTGGATTTAAGAGATCTCTAGTAACCTTTCACACCTATTGGAGTTGATGTCAAAAAAGATTTAAGAGGAAGAATTAACTGATTTTCCAAAGTGGCAACCTAACACTGTCCCTCCCAGCACTATCACTCTCATCTCCCTAACACCTACCATAGTCTCCTGCCTTGAGAAAACAGGCATGAACTACTACAGCTTTTGCTTCCTGTTTTCCAAATTTGGAAGGACAGATTCCTTATGCCTTTTCTAAGGCTCATCCGATCTCATCATTCCACGTATCCCATGACTTTATCAAGCAAGTGGTTCTCCCTTTCTTCAGTCTTTTTCCATAGAACCCTCCTGACACCTGAACACAATTAATCACCCTGAAGCATCCTTCCCTCAACCCTACCTCTTCCTTAGTCTATTGTCTTTAAACAAGTGTGAAGAAAAACATAATGCTATTAAAAATTATACTGTTACCATAATTAAATATAATAATCCATTGATGTTTTGGAGACAATTCAGGAAACTTGAAAATGAAGATACATAATATTAAACATTTACGATGAATTCTGTTATGTCTTGACAAACATACTATGGCTATGTATTTTAAAATGTCCTTACTTTTCAGAGATACATAATGAAGTATTTAAGAGTGAAATATCATTATGTCTATAATTTAGTTTAAAAACACTTCAGAAAATAAAAGGAAAAGAAATTTTCAAAACTAAAAAGAAAACAATTGGTCTCAAAATATTAACACAAAAAAAATAAGCTACTTTCAATGAAGGATCTGCCATGGATGCAAAAAAAAGGGAGTTATTTAAAAAAAAAAAAGGGGAATTACAAAAGAATCCAAAAATAAGATTGATATATACTAAAGTACAGAAACGGTATTTACGTGTTTGGATCAACAATTTCTCAGGTTTTTCATCAGTGTAAATTTTAAGTCATAAGATACTCAAAAATTAATAGTCAAGGATAAAAGAGTGGTAAGCCAAGAGAAAAAGACTGATGAGGTGCTGCACTGTTTCCCATTAGGAAAAATTTATCTTTTTATGTACAGTACATATATAAGTGGAATAACAAAAACACACCCCACCAGATTCTGTATAAAAGTAGATGTTTTCACTGGGGATTCAGATGAGTTATTTGGGCTTCCCATGACTGACAGTGAAGAATTTTGGGTCCTAACCTAGACCAAGTTGGCTACTCTGCCACTATACTGTAGTGTTCTGATGTTTGATTCCAGTATCTACTCTACTCACAAATGATTAGCCCAAAGTTCCACGGTCTAATATGGTAACCACCAGTAACATGTGGCTAGTGAAGACATGAAATGTGGTGAGCCCAAACTGAGATTTGCTGTGGTGTAATAATACACACCAGATTTAAAAAGAAAAGAAAAAAAAAAGAATGGTAAATATTTCATTAATTTTAAAGTTCTGATTACATGCCGAGATGATTTTATTTTGGCTATTTTGAGTTAAATAAAATACAATATTAAAATTACTTTCGCCTTTAAAACATCTTTATTTCAAATGACTACTAAAAATTTAAAATTACATATGTAACTCATTATATTTCTGTGGACCAGCACTAGTCTGAGCCACTCATGGCAATCCCATTTCCCTTGACAATATGGCCAAGGCTAAGAGATATAAAGGGAAAACAATTCTGTCTTGTAAGAAACAGACTTAGAAAAGACACAGGAAGATACGGTCTCTTCTTCATCTGCAAAATTTTACATCCGCCTGTATTCCTGAGACTAACGCAACCATCCTGCTATGAGCCAGAGACAAGAGAACTGTTGAAAAGTAGAAGACTCGCATTCTGGGCTTGAAGCTTACTCCACCTTGAGTCTTTTCAGTTAAATCATATAATAATAGATGTCCTTAACATTTAATCCATCTTTAGTCAAGATTTTTAATTTGCAGCAAAAATTTCTGTCTTTATGTGTTTCCTATCACCTAAAATCTTTTCTTACTACTTTCCATCCATCTAAATCCTTCTTGTATTTAAAGACCCTAAAAGTTTACGCATTACTTTCTGTGAAATCCACAAGGATCTTTTCCCTTCTCTGAACTATTTCACCTATCACTGGTATCATACAATGCATATGTTTACAGCAAATATATTGTCTTGTTCTCACATTTTCCTATAGTTAAATAATTTTTGTCTCTTCAACAAAACTAGAAATCCAAAAAAAAAAAAAAAAACAAACTAGAAATCCCTTAAAGGACAAAAGAAATATTCTAGAAGACTGGACTCAAATCCTCACAATTTCACCTTATTAGAAGTGTTTGCTCTAAAGCAAATGACTAAATGTTTCTGGGCTTGTATTCAGCCTGTGTTTCTCATCTGTAAGATGTACAGTGTAGCTAACACTCCAACTCATCTTATATCTCATGAAAGCACTGTCTTAATGGTGAAGTATTCTATAACATTATCTTTTATCCTTCATAAAACCTATGAGGGTACTAACTAAAATGGAGACCCAAATACAGATGCCTGCTTCTTCTATAAAAGGATCTAGGTAATAAACTCTTTACATATACCTCTCTACAGTGGTCCTGAAAGAAAGCCCCTTAATTTAGAATCAAGCACTGAACTCGACTCATGCTTGAACAGAATAGAAGTCAGGCTTGTAAGATAACAGGGTAAGTGAAGTAAGAAACTGACTACGAATATGCAAAGAACTTCCTCGACACTGTTATCCACATATAAATACACATAATGGGCTCCCACCAGTGCCATTCACTGAATGAAAAATGAAGTATACCCCTAGAGTTTAAGAATTTCCAAACTTACTAGTTGATTCATAGGGACTATGAACATTTTCCAAGTGGCACTGGAGCTGGAAGGGAGTGGAAAACTGACGATAACAGTGCTGGCAGATAGTATGACCATCCACCTCACCGTTCTGCTGATCAAGTTCTACGTGATGTTTCATATGGTTCATAAATCTGTAGCACGGCACAAAGGAAAAGTACAGACAACATAAAAAATCAGAAGCCTTGGAAAAATGTACCAGCGAAATCACAGAACAGACATTACATGTTTCCCCCTCCACCCTCCCACCCAACTTCCTCTTTTTGGGACATCTTCTGAGCCCAGAAATTAAGAGAGATCTTGAAACTTTTCTGGGGAAGGAGATGCACTGGTCTCACTCTACCCAAAGTTATCTTTTATTTATTACCACAATACCTCCTTCTATAGTACTAGTTATTGATTTAATGATAATCCTTAGCAAGAAAGGATAATAATTAGGGCCATTCTCCAAACAGAAAGACTTAAACATGTAAGAAGCTTTCAGACTTCACTTGTCCAAGGTGAGCTCCAAGGCTCTTCAACACTCACCGAATGTTGTTTTTTAGCCTTTTGGTACAATGTGGGCATCGGAAAGATGTGGCGACCTTAGGGAAGTTTGTGAGCTGGGCTACTTTGCCACCATCCCGTCCATAGTAGAAGTCATCTACTAGCATAATGAGCTTGGTCTGGACGCCATCACCCACATTCTCATTTGGCTCTGGTACTTTGGTAGGTGGTGACAGAGCAGGAATAGGTGTAGAAGAGGGAGTGGAAGCAACAGGAGTTGTTTTCTCAGGGGATGGGGGCTTTGCTGCTGATGGGACACTGGGTTCTGAATCCAGAGACTTTCCTTTCTTCTGGTATTCAACCATTTCTGGGCAACAGTACTATAAAGAAAGAAGACATCTGATCATCCTGGTTCTCCTGGGGGCTGAGATGTGCTAACTCCTCAACTTCACTAACATTTCTCTGTAAGTGTTTGGTTCTAGGTATTCTCAACCAGCTTTCACCCTGCAGTTTTCTAAAATGCTTCCAGGTTTCACTCTTTTTCGTGTGTGTGTGTGTGTGTGTGTGTGTGTGTGTGTGTGTGTGTGTGTGTGTGTGTGTGTGTGTGTGTGTGTGTGTGTGTGTGTGTGTGTGTGTGTGTGTGTGTGTGTGTGTGTGTGTATTTACAGCCATATGCCACTCCAAACACCATACTTTGTACTTCTTCCTGTCTTAGATCCTTTAACCACTCACTAGCATAACCTGGCTCTGAGCTCCCTGGTAGGAAGAAGTCTCAACCTTTGCATCTGGACTAATACCAAAAAATGAAAAGACTAGAATTAGAAATTGGTTAATAGCTCCTGATTCATCCAATGACACAATAAATAGAAAATGGACTGAGGCCAAGTTGGCCTGTCTTCCTGTGCAGTTCAAAATCTACGAACTAAGGAATTAAGGTCGCGTATGTTCTAACCTATTTGAGGGTCTTTAAATATATCCTATCACATTTCTGAGTTCATTCTAAAACAGGCCAAAAGAGAGTAACCCTTTAAAAAGCTTCCAAGCCATTTCAGAGTCCTTGCTTCACAAGCTCCCAACACTACACTACAGGAGGTATACAGTGAGTGGTAGCCATTTAAGCTGAATCTCCATCACAGGTGATCACTTACACACATGTGACCTCTCAAAGCTTCAGTAACACGGAATTGAGCATTACACCGTGGACATATCTTCCGTCCACCATCCTGGAGGTCAAACACTGGGATGGAAGAGGTCACTGGAAGTGAGAACATCAATAAGATTAATAAGATGATACTGGAAAAAGACTACTGGCCTTTTGGAAAAAGGTTAAACACTTCCTGAAGGGTATATTAAGGTTGGTAAGCGAGCAAGAGAAACTGCTATGAGGCACATTCCTTCTACCATTCTTCTAACTGTAGGCCAGGGGTCAGCAAATCACAGCTAGTAGACCAAATCCAGCCAGCTGCCAGTTTCTGTTTGCCTCATGAACTAAGAACAGCGTTTACATTTTTTGTTGTGGTGGTGGTTATATAAGATTTTCTTTAATTGTGGTAACAGATACTTAACATAAAGTTTCCTCTTAACCATTTTTAAGTGTTCAGTTCAGTTAAGAACATTCACATTTTTGTGCAATCTCCAAAACTCTTTTCATCTTGCAAAACTTGAAACTCTACACCCATTAAATAATTCCCCATTGCCCCCTCCTCCTAGACCCTAGCAATCGCCATTCTCTCTTGTCTCTGTGAGTCTGACTACTCTAGGTACCTCATATAAGTGGATTCATAGAGTATTTGTCCTCTTGTATCTGGCTTATTTCACTTAACATAATGTCGTTAATCAGTGTTGTAGCATGTGTCAGAATTTCTTTCCTTTTTAAGGCTGAACAATATACCATTGTATGTATATACCATATTTTGTTTATCCATTCATCAGCTGATGGACATCTGGGATGCTTCTACCTTTAGGCTATTGTGAAATGTTGCTGTGAACATGGGGGTACAAATATCTGTTTGGGTCCCTGCTTTCAATTCTTCTGGGTATATACTCCAAAGTGGAATGCTGGAACATATGGTAATTTCATGTGTCATTTTTTGAGGGACCATCACCCCATTTTACATTCCCACCCGCAACGTACGAGGGTTCCAATTTCTCTGCAACCTCACCAACACTTATTATTTTCTGTTTTTTGGATAAGAGCTATCCTAATGGGTGTGAAGCGGTATCTTATTGTAATTTTGATGTGCATTTCCGTAATGATTAGTGAGTGAGGTTTAGCATCTTTTTGGGTGTTTAATGGCCATCTGTGTACCTCGAGAAATCTCTATTCAGCTCCTTGGCCCATTTTTTAATTGGATTGTTTGTTCTTTTGTTGTTGGTTGAGCTGTAGAAGTTCTTTATATATTCTGGATATTAAGTCCTTATCAGATATATGATTTAAAGTACTCTTGAAAAATTTTCTCCCATTTAGTGGGTTGCCTTTTCACTCTCCCTAACACTAACCCTTTGATGCCGTAAAGTTTTAAATTTTGATGTAGTCCCATTTATTTATTTTTCCTTTTGTTGCTTATGCTTTTGGTATCATATGCAAGAAAGCACTGCCAAACCCAGTGTCATAAAGCTTTTCCCCTATGCTTTCTTCTAAGAGTTTTATGGTTTTAGTTCTTTTGTTTAGGTCTTTAGTTCACTGAGTTAGTTTTTGTAATATGGTGTATGGCAAAGGGTCCAACTTCATTTTTTTTGCATGGGGATATCCAGTTTTCTCAACACCATTTGTTAAAGGTTTTCGTATTTTTAAAGGGTTGAAATAAAAGCAAAAGAAATGATCTTCTGACACATGAAAATTAAACTCAAAATTCAGAATCCATAAATAGTTTTAGTGGAGTAGAGTCAAGCTCAATTATTTATGTATTGTCTGTGGCTGCTTTTGTACCACAATGGCAGAGTTAAGTAGTTGTGACAGAGACTATATTGTACATAAAACCTAAAATATTCACTATCTGGTCCTTTACAGAAAAAGTCTGTCAAGCCCTGCTCCAGACCGTTGAAAATCCTTATGCTCATATCCTTCTACATCTGAAAACCTCTCTACTAAATATCAACTTTAAAATCTTGTTCAGGGACTTCCCTGGTGGTGCAGTGGTTAAGAATCTGCCTGCCAATGCAGGGGACATGGGTTCGATCCCTGGTCTGGGAAGATCCCACATGCCGCAGAGCAACTAAGCCTGTGCGCCACAACTACTGAGCCTGCGCTCTAGAGCCCGCAAGCCACAACTACTGAAGCCCATGAGCCTAGAGCCCGTGCTCCGCAACAAGAGAAACCACTGCAATGAGAAGCCTGTGTACCGCAATGAAGATAGCCCCCACTCGCCGCAGCTAGTGAAAGCCCGCGTGCAGCAATGAAGACCTAATGCGGCCAAAAATAAATAAATTAAATTAAAAAATAAAATAAAATCTTGTTCAGAAATCCACCTCCTCCATGAACTATCTTTTGATTATCCCACTGATCTCTGATCAACCAATCCATTTTACTAATCTCCAAAGAACAATTAACACAAAACTCCTTCTGGCCGATTCAGTTACACTTTTCACAAGTGGCGATCCTCTTTACTACATTAAAGTTTCTGTGAGAACACACTATAGCAACTATACCTTATTTTATTTCTCTATTTCATAGTATAGAGTTCTGAAACAACAAATACTTTATTAATGTTTTTGAATGACTGGCTGCCCAGAGTCTTTCTGGTTATCGTACCTTTCATTGAAGACTCAGGCCCGCTGGTTCTCTGAGAGCCATGCGCAGAGCTGTTGTTGGATACCACCATTGGCCCAGGACTCTGGCCCAGGGAAGGGATGGTGTTAAGGGTATTCACCAGTTTGGCCACTTCATTGCTATTTTCACCTGTAACCCCAGGTCGCTTCACAGTGACAAAGCTGGCAATGCTCACTGCAGGTGGAGAGGGGAAGGAGGGAGCTTTGTTGGCCAAGTGATAATCATCTGTTCTCCACCCACCACCCATCCCAGCTCTGTCATCTCCTCTTCCCAAGCCTCACCTAGTTTGGGATTCTGAGTCTGGTTGGATTGGCCTGGAGGTTGAACAGCAAGGTGCCCCAATGAGGTCGGCTGTGTGGCAGTGGGAGTGGTAGAAGTGCTGGGAGTGGACTTGGTCTGCTGGGATTGGGACTGTGGGACGGTGCTTCGAATGGTGAGAGTGGCTGGGATGACGGTGGTGAAGGTGTTGGTGGTGGGCCGCACAGGCATTGTGGAGCCTGGCCTCACAGGGGTCATCTGAGAGAACACTTGTGGGACTCCAACTGTCGGCTTAACAAACTGGGTACCTGGGGCTTCAAAAGAGAGACAAAAATACCAAATCTTGGTCAACGAGCTCACCTATAATACATTCCCCATGTCTTTACTGGAAATACTGGAATAGGAAAAGATTATCTCCCCAAACTGATTGGTGACTGTCAGGTTCCCAAGGGAAGCATAGATTCTAATGTCTAAGACAACAGGTATCACAAACTGATAAAACAAGTTAGCCTTAGTAATCAGCCCTGAAAACATTAAAGTGAAAGAAGAGTCCCATCAACTCCTCCCAAAACACCTTACCACACTGCCTTTTCTATTCCAAGAATACAATCATGAGTAGCTTGACCTCTGTTATTGGAAGAGAATAATAGGTATAGAGTGGGAAGCAGTATGGGTATATATAGGCCAAAGGGCAGAGCTGGCTCTGAAAAAAGTGATCTTTCCCAGAATACTAAAGGAGTCTTTCATTCTCTTATACAAACTCAAATAGAAGACAGACTATGCCATTCTACTAGGATGTCCCAAAGGTGAGTCTCCTGGTTCAACTATAGACAATTTCACTGACAAACATTTAAGAAATATCAGAACTAGATAGGATAGGCTCATGAGACTGAAGGCCAAAAACCCTTATGGGCTCTGAGAACAACAACAAAAACTTAGGAAGACAAGCGACAGAGATACCTTTACTACAACTAAATTAAGATACCCTTTTTTGGCCTGAATTGTAGTAAACTTATAGACACTAAATATGGAACTGGGGGAAAATTACAAGATTTTTAAAAATTATCTTTCAATTTGGTTTCTTAAAAAAAAAAAAACTAGCCATTGTCAATATTTATCCTCAAAGGATATGCCATTTGTTTAATTTATATTCCAAATCTATGCTATAAAAGTAAAGCAAAATAATTTTATAATCCCACCATGTAAGTGAGTAGACTTATAAGGAATACAGAATTTGGGAGTTTGCATTAATAATAGTTCTTCAGGATAACAAACTTAATAGCTGAATAAAACAGCAGAAACAGAAAAATAACTATATAAACCCTGTTTTACTGCCTTATGAAGGGTGGTAAAAGGTTAAAAAATAAAACCACCACCCTGGCCAAAGGTTAGAGTTTTTTAAAAATGGGGCTTAAACCAATATGATTTTTGTAGTTTTAGATTTCCCTTAAATACACTTTTTAAATGACCTTGAATATTTTGAGACAACAAAAACAAGTCTTCTGGATGCTGGTTTATTCCAAATGGGTAGACATTTTTCCTTACCTGGGACTAGTGTAATTGGTCTAACTGTTTGGCCTTGCTGTACGTTCAGCACAATCCCAACCTGATTCATTGCATTTTGTACAGGCCGGACATTTCTTACAGGAAATCCCTGCATTAAAAAGCAAAATGATCTTTAACATGGAGATCAGCTAACACTAGCAGAGACTGCATTAAGACCTATATCCAAAAAAATGCCCACACCCTTACCTAATGATTCTCTCTCTAGAACTAGAGCTTTTAAATGACTGAGACGGAGAAATTTTGGACTTCTGGCAAACTTGTGAGTGGCAAATATTAAAACTGAAGAATGAGCTTTGGTACATATGAACAAAAATGAAAACCTACTTCTTATCGTAAGAGAACCTCAGCTTAAAAAGCTCATCCACAGGGGCTTCCCTGGTGGCACAGTGGTTGAGAGTCCGCCTGCTGATGCAGGGGACACGGGTTCGTGCCCCAGTCCGGGAAGATCCCACATGCCGCAGAGCAGCTAGGCCCGTGAGCCATGGCCACTGAGCCTGCGCATCCGGAGCCTGTGCTCCTCAACTGGAGAGGCCACAACAGTGAGAGGCCCGCATACCGCAAAAAAAACACAAAAAGCAAAAAAAAACTCATCCACAAACTGGCCCCTCAATTGCTAAAGGCATAGAATGCAAAAAAATGACACTAACAGTATTCACTGGAGTGATTCAACATACAAACAATTGTACGAAACTGTTCCCAAAGTCCACTTCAAAGGCCATACACCTCTGGGAAATTTGTTAGACAAGGCAGAAAAAAGCATTTGCCTTTACATTCCATACCAGCATTAGGCTTTCAACTCCAATTCACATTTACATCAAATAAGTCATCTTCCTTCTCTTCCAAAGATCTCCCGGCACTTCACCAATCTTGCATGTATATTTCCAGAAGTCAACTAACTCACCCCATTTTAAGAAAAATAGCCCAAGCAAAGGGTGAGAACACTTGAGGACCAAGTGTTAAGGCTTCCTAATGCAAGCTTCCCACTCTTTCCTGCCTAGACCTCAATCAAATTACTTAATAGCTCTCCAGGGGTATAAAGAGGAGATTACCCAGCTGTACACTATGTTGGGCTTTCTACTAAAGTCAGTATCAAATTAAAAACTAGCAAATGAGAAAGCCAAATCAAAAGACAGGACTTAGAACCATTTCTAATGATGATAAAGACTTAAGTCAGAGCCTTCAAAGGTTCCCATAGTCTTTCTCTCCTCTACCATGTCTGAATTCAGTAGAATTCAGAGTCCTATTTACCTGTGTAGTGATGAATATTGGTTGTGAGGCCACAGGGGAACTAGTCACATGATTGGCATTCTGCATGACCTGGACAGGCCTCAATACTGGTTGAGTAACCATTGTACCCAGACCTGAGGTTGGATTCTGGGTTAGGATGAGCGGCTGTCCACCTTGTTGGACCAAAGAATTGCCAGCTAAAGGGAAGAGGAAAAAAAAAACAATGTAAGAGAAAATAAACCCACCATTATAAGCAACACAATGGGTCTTAGATAAATGGTGTTCCCATATATCAAGATATCCAAGACTGTCACTCACCTCAGGTTTAATGTCAGCAAACTTACCAAATATTTAAGCTTCACCCAAAGCTACAACTAACAGAAAAATACACAGAAAGGGAAAGTTCACTAAAATCTCCCCCATATATCGTAACTAGGGATGTCGTAACACACACAGTAAGACTTCTACATGGCTATCACTTTGACTCTGATGATTTAAGTGACCACAAATAATCTCCCCATACCAAATCAGCAAAACAAAGTAAGATATAAGTTCCTTCCCCACATTTTAACTAGGTAAAAACCTATTTTATCAGAATGTAATGTTGTTAGCTAATCCACCTTATATTTTAAAAAGAGGAATATTCATCTACGAACATTAATTCAGCAAGTACACAGAATCTAAAAAATGGGATCTCTTCCTAGCGCATCAAATCTCAGAAATGCAACAGATTCTTCTCTAAACATCCATTGTCTTTAATAGGTATGGGAACACAGAGACCGACAGGCTACCTTCTTTATGTCATCAGAACTGATAAAGAAAAGACCTGGCCAAAACTAATCAACACCAAGTAAAACTGATGACTTAAGAAGATTCATTCATTAATAAATAGTAACAAATATCATAAATATTAAAAAACTGGCTAATTTTTTTGAAATATTTTAAATTCTTTTTCATGTGTGTTGAAAGTAATTTTGTAATGTTTTTAAGTCCTGTATTTGCTACAATTGGCTAAAAAATCATTTACACTAAGTTTCCTGATTTACAAAGAATACTCCAAAACAGAAATTCTATTTCAGAGAGCCAAAACATTGGCTTTGCCAAAAAGCACGTTCTTTTTTTCTGTAAGATGGCTCTAGTAGCACTTAGTTGTCTTTAACTTCATTCAAAACAATTTTGTTAGATTGTATTGGGACAGCTGCCACAGCGTGCATTTAAAAAAAACTTATCAAGATTGTTGACTTTTTGTGTAGCCATTTTAATACTGAAGATGGAAGAAAAAAATTTACATTTTTGGCAATATTATGCTTTATTATTTCAAGAAAGGTAAAAACGCTGATATGCAAAAAAAGATTTGTGCAGTGTATGGAGAAGGTGCCGTGACTGATCAAACGTTGTCAAAATTGGTTCGTGAAGTTTCGTGCTGGAGATTTCTCGCTGGACAACGCTCCACGGCTGGGTAGCCCAGTTGAAGTTGACGGCGATCAAATCCAGACATTAGCTGAGAACAATCACCATTATATCACGCGGGAGATAGCCGACATACTCAAAATATCTAAATCAAGCACTGAAAATCACTTGCACCAGCTTGGTTATGTTAATCGCTTTGATGTTTGGGTTCCACATAAGTTAGGTGAAAAAAACATTCTTGACCTTATTTCTGCATGCGATTCTCTACTTAAATGCAACAAAAATATTCCATTTTTAAAACGGAAAAATTGTGATGGGCGATGAAAAGTGGATATTGTACAATAATGTGGAACGGAAGAGATCGTGGGGCAAGCAAAATGAACCAGCACCAACCACAGCAAAGGCCGGTCTTCATCCCAAGAAGGTGATGTTGTGTATATGGTGGGATTGGAAGGGAGTCCTCTGTTATGAGCTCCTTCTGGAAATCCAAACGATTAATTCCAACAAGTACTGCTCCCAATTAGACCAAATGAAAGCAGCACTCGACAAAAAGTGTCCAGAATTAGTCAACAGAAAATGCATAGTCTTCCATCAGGATAACACAAGACTGCATGTTTCTTTGATGACCAGGCAAAAACTGTTACAGCTTGGCTGGGGAGTTGTGATTCATCCACTGTATTCACCAGACATTGCACCTTCGGATTTCCATTTATTTCAGTCTTTACAAAATTCTCTTAATGGAAAAAATTTCAATTCCCTGGAAGACTGTAAAAGGTACCTGGAACAGTTCTTTGCTCAAAAAGATAAAAAGTTTTGGGAAGATGGAATTATGAAGTTGCCTGAAAAATGGCAGAAGGTAGTGGAACAAAATGGTGAATACGTTGTTCAATAATGTTCTTGGTGAAAATGAAAAATGTGTCTTTTATTTTTATTTTAAAACCAAAGGAACTTTTTGGCCAACCCAATACCTAAATCAAAGATTCAAGCAAAATACTGCAACTTTTTTACCTCAAATCACCAGAATGGGATGGACTCCCCTGAAGCTTTAAGTTCCACTTGACAAATGGTGTCACTACAGTTAGCTACAGAGCTAGACCATCAAAGTGGGTATACAGGTGGCTATTAATGGGCCAACCTTGAATTGTCCCATGTTCTCCCAGAAACTGAGAGTCCATCAGTGGACTAGACCCTCATAGTTACTGGGCCAGCAGACTAGTAATTATAGATGCTGACAGATAAAAAATTCCAAATTCTAGCTATGCTAATTACACTGGCAATTTATTGACTCTCTCTCTCTACATTTTTAACTTAAGTATTTTATTATGGAGATGTTCAAATACATATAAAAATAGAACACTATAATAAATCTCTATGTACCTATACCAGCTTCAATAATTATCAACTTAAGGTCAATCTTGTTTCATCTATACTTCCCATTCTCTTACCAGCTCCCATATTATGTTGATACAAGCTTCAGATCGTATCACTTCATCTATAAATATTTCAGCATATAGTCTCTAAAAGATAAGGACTTTAAAAAAGAGGAAATATCAACACCATTATCACTCCTAAAAAATATTATAATAATTCTGTAACTATAGTGGATAATACTGTATGATATAATTGAAGTTTGCTGAGAGAACAGAACTTAAATGTTCTCACTACCCCTATCCCTACCCCCAAAAGAGGATAAATATGTGAGGTGATGGATGTGTTAATTAACTAGATAGTGGGAATCCTTGCACAATGCATACATATACCAAATCACCACAATGTACACATTAAATATCTTACAATTTTATTTGTCAATTATACCTCAATAAATTTAAATATATACAACAATTCTTGGGAGCTTCCTTGGCAGTCCAGTGGTTAGGACTCTGCATTTCCACCGCAGGGGGCACGGGTTCCATCCCTGGTGGGGGAACTAAGATCCCACATGCCGCACTGTGCGGCAATAAATGAATGAATGAACAATTCTTTAATATCAAATACCCAGTTAGAATTCAAATTGACAATTACATTTTTTTGTTTGAATTATGTTACAAAAGGGTTCATAAAGTATAACTGATGACATACCTCTTCAATCTCTTTTAATCTATAGGTTCCCCATCCATCTCTTTTTTACTCCTCTGCAATTTACGGTTGAAAATATTGACTAAGCAAAAACATGTATTTTCTATTCACTATTTTAACTGCTAGGGTAAAAGAAAATAAATTATCTGTTATTTATCTAAGCCTAAGAATTCTTAAGATAATCACTGACTCAACATCTCAACTAAATATAGGAAGGGAAGGATGGAAAATTTTTTGCATTTATGTGAAATCAACCAGCATTAGCAAGTCTCAAAAGACAGGCCTTGTTCCCATGAAATCTACACATACTCTACTACTATAAAGAATGTTAACACAAGCATTTTCTGCAAATATTCTCTCTGACATCAGGGTCATGTTTGAATTTTGGTGGATTGTTAGGACCTTTCCAAAAATAAAGTGCAAACAAAAAAGTAGGTTTCTAAGCCTAGACTAGGTTTACAATTCAATTGAAAGCAAAAACCAGCATACGGCAAGTCACACTGGGTAAATTAAAGTCACACAGTAAATATTTATTTAATGTATTCTATAAATTCATTCTTATAATTCTAATGAATTATAATAATTCCAATTCTAACAAATGAGTTGTTTTTAATGATTTCTGCATTCTTATTGTCTTTCCTAAAAGAAATTCTGACAATTCAAAGGTCTTATGAAGTTCTATTTCCAGAGAATGAAAGAGGAAGTTAGAACCCTGAGACTTAAAAAAGCCTTTAAAAACGGGCTTCCCTGGTGGCGCAGTGGTTGAGAGACCGCCTGCCGATGCAGGGGACACGGGTTTGTGCCCCAGTCCGGGAAGATCCCACATGCCGCGGAGCGGCTGGGCATGTGAGCCATGGCCGCTGAGCCTGCGCGTCCGGAGCCTGTGTTCCGCAACGGGAGAGGCCACAACGGAGAGAGGCCCGCGTACCACAAAAAAAAAAAAAAAAAAAAAAAAAAAGCCTTTAAAAGAATTATCTGATCAATCCCCTACCTGTAAGTTTGTTCTCCAATAAACTAGGTACCTCAGCCATAAACTGATTAAATAATAGAAGATTTAGCAGCTTCTCTCACAACATGTTCTGTTTGTTTTACAAATCTGAAGGTCTTGATTTTTTTTTCTTCATTCTTTTAAGTTCACTTACACAGCCTTAAACCCCAGAGATAAGAGGGCTAAATGGAGTTGAAATGGGCCAAACAGGAATTGAAAATCATAATTACAGTAAAAAATGTATAACATTAAATTCATATCATTCACAGCTCAGAATTAAGCAGTGGTTCATTTCACTTCATAATGTTCCTTTCCAATGCAAACATATGATCAGTCAGAACTATAGGAATAATTTCTAAATGCTGAGTGGTGGATTCTGAAGAACAGCAAAAATAGTAAAAATGTTCTAAAATTTTATTCCTAACACTCTGTTAAAGAAAAAAGCCTTATTGAGATATAATTCACATACCATACATATTTTATCACCCATTTAAAGTGTACAATTTAGAGGCTTTTAGTATATTCACAAGGTTTGTGCAATCATCACCATTATTTAATTCCAGAACATTTTCAGCACCTCAAAAAGAAACCTTACACCCATTAGCAGTTATTCCCCATTCTCCTCCCCCCAGCCCTGGCAACGAACAATCTAACTTTCTGTCTCTACAGATTTGTCTATTATGGGCATTTCATAACAATGGGGTCATATATGTGGCCTTTTTGATATCTATCTATCTATCTACCTATCTATCTATCTATTTTTGGCTGTGTTGGGTCTTCGTTGCTGCGTGCGGGCTTTCTTTAGTTGCGGCGAGTGGGGGCTACTCTTCGTTGCAGTGCGCAGGTTTCTCATTGTGGTGGCTTCTCTTGTTGCAGAGCACGGGCTCTGGGTGCACGGGCTTCAGTAGTTCTGGCACTCAGGCTCAGTAGTTGTGGCTCTTGGGATCTAGAGCGCAGGCTCAGTAGTTGTGGCGTACAGGCTTAGTTGCTCCATGGCATGTGGGATCTTCCCGGACCAGGGATCAAACCCGTGTCCCCTGCATTGGCAGGCAGATTCTTAACTACTGCGCCACCAGGGAAGTCCCACATTTTGCTTATTCATTCAACATCTTAGGTTGTTTCCAATTCCGGGCTATAATGAATAACGCTGGCACTTCAAGAGTATCTGATTTTAGAAAGTCACACAATTGTGTGCTTATCTACGCATAAAAGAAGTTTTGAGCCCCCCCTTTTTTTTGGCCACACTGCATGGCCTATAGGATCTTAGTTCCCCAACCAGGAATTGAACCCAGGCCCTCGGCAATGAAAGCACGGAGTCCTAACCACTGGACCACCAGGGAACTCCCAGCATGAAAGAATTTTTGGATGAACACACAAGACATACGTAACTGTGGTTACCACTTTTTTTTTTTTTTTTTTTCGGTATGCGGGCCTCTCACTATTGTGGCCTCTCCCATTGTGGAGCACAGGCTCTGGACGTGCAGGCTCAGCGGCCATGGCTCACGAGCCTAGCTGCTTCGCGGCATGTGGGATTTTCCCGGACCGGGGCACGAACCCGTGTCCCCTGCATCGGCAGGCAGACTCTCAACCACTGCGCCACCAGGGAAGCCCCCCACTTTTTTTTTAAACCATGAACACAGGTTAACATTTTAATTTGAATACTAGGGCTTTCTAAAGTAAATAAAATCCATTTTCATATTTCAAAAAATTTTTGTACACAGGCCACAGGAATCAAGGGTCCATTCAAAGAGAGTAGGTCACATCAGTGTGTCATGAGATGCTCATCATGGGCCTTGGAATGCTGGGATCAAAGAAAAATTCAGCCAAACTGGTGGCTAATAGCACTTCGACAGCTTATATTAAGAGAAACATAGGAAAGTAGTATAATACAGTGGGAAGGCCACAAGTTTTGCAGTCTAAATAATTCAAATCCAGTTTAGTCGCTTACTATTTGACCTTAAGTACATTATTTAGACTCTCCACGCCTTGGTTTCTGCATCTGTAAAAATGAGAAAATCCCTAGATAGAGGTTCCTCATCTTTATATATATGAGGGTCACTATAGGTTTAAAAAAATTCTAAGGATTTTTCATGTGATAAAAATTATTTTTTCAGGGACTTCCCTGGTAGTCCAGTGGTTAAGACTCTGAGCTCCCAATGCAGGGGGCCTGGGTTCAGTCTCTGGTCGGGGAACTAAGATCCCACATACTGCAACTAGGCCTGCACAATGCAACTACTGAGCCCACGTGCTCTAGAGCCTGCACGTTGCAACTAGGGAGCCCGTGCACCACAACTTCCCACATACTGCAACTAAGCCCGCATACTGCATCGAAGAGCCTGTGAGCTGCAACAAAGACCCAGCACAGCCAAAATAAATAAATTTAAAAAATTTTATTTTTTCAGTATCCACTTATGTAGAGCAATCTATTATGGCAATTTGACGCTAACAAATTTTAAATGCCTGACCCAGCAATCTCACTTTACATTACAGATATGCTTACACAGTGGGCACAGATACAATGTCTGAGAATGTTCACTGCAGCACTGTTTGTAATCACAAAAAAATGGGATTGTAGTAAATGTCCAACAATAAGGGAGGTAAATGGTTATATCCAACACTAAGAACACCAGGTGCACCTCTAATGGAAATGTAAATGGATACAACATTTCTAGATGGCCAATCCAGGAAAAATATTGATCAAAATCCTTAAAAATTGTGATAACCTTTGATCCAACAATTTGACATTTAGAAATGTATTCTCAGAACTATGGATGTGAGAAAAGACAAGAGAGACAAGAGAGACAGAGATGTTCACAATAGCCCTTTAAAGTAGTAGTACACAGCTTTACAACCTATTGCTAATAACAGTTAGCCAAACAACGGGAAATAGTCATCAAAATGTTACAAAAAGATTTATTAAAATGAGAAGATATTCACTACATATTGAGGGAAAAAAGCAAGTACAATCTGTATGGATCTATTTTTATAAAAAGTGAATCACTGCACATAGCATATAAATGTACATAAAAGTACATATATGTACAGAGTAAGTTACAAACAGTTATCTCCAGGTAGTGAGATTACAGTTAAAAATTGTTTTTTTTTTTTTTACTGTCCACTTTTTCTACAATGCATATATTATTCTTGTATTAATAAAACTAAAGGAATTAAATAAGTCCTTTATAGCAATGCAATGATTCTATGAAGGTGCTTATTCTACACATGAATCTTGAGACATAACTTGCCAGTAACTCACTTTCAGAATGTAGAAACAGTCATCAGAAATGAAACAGAAACCAATACTATATAACTTCTCTAGTCAATAAACTCACTAAAAAACACTTCTCTTTCACCATTTCTTCAGGTAGACAACAACCCTATCCTATTTTTCATACCCAGGAACCAATAACCAAATGAATCTGCCGAAGAAAATATGGAACAAAGCTGCCCTCGGAGAATTCTTAGCAGACTAGTGGGGCTCTTCTAATTAAAAAACATAAACAATCAAACAAGCCCCCCACACATCTCTTTAATAGTTAGGAATTTGGGGTTTACATTTTCTTTCCTAGAAATTATCAGCAAAAAGACTCAGCTGTCCTCTGACTTGAAACACTAGCATCGATTCAGCACTAAATCAGAAGGAACAGCACCACTTACTTCCGTAACAGAGAATCAGGACTAAACTCACTCCAACACCAGCAGAACCACATCAGTACCTAAAACTGAACAGGTACAGCTGTTCCTAAGACCTTTTTTAGTCTCTCACCCCTCTAGCCCAGGAAGAATTTCCCAATAATCCCACTTACCATTGTTGTTGGCAATTAGTGTGACAAGAGTCTTCTTTGTACTGTCGCTGTTCTGTGCCCCGCTGCTACTAACGGTGGTGGATGTAGAGAGGTGCCCAGCAACAGAAGCATGGGCAGCGATGGGCACTGGAGCCGAGACAGGCTGCTGGCTCACAGAAACTGTGGGGAAGGGGAGGCACAGTCACTTGGAGACAGGGACAGATGACACTAAAGGATACTGTTCTAATCTTCCCTTTTCATCTTACTGTGGGTCTCTATAGCCAAAAACTTTCCTGCTTTATTCGTAAATCCAACTGTTCATCTGATTTCTCCTATGTGTCCCTCACACCACAAATTAGACACAATGCCTTCTTCTTAGCCTCACATTTCCTGGTAAATTAAGTTAGATTATGAGCTCACTGAACCCGGATTTTACTGTTTTGCTTATATAGCACACGCAAACCTCTAGAACTCAAAGGCTTATTATCTCCACTACTGGTATTCATAACCATGCATTAGTAAGCCGTCCACAAGACCCTGAACTGTCCTGTTTCAGCCCAAACCAATGCCATCTTCAGTTCTCAAGGCAGGAAAGATAAAAAAATTAAAAGAGCAACAGATACAATTTAGAGGGGAAAAGAACTACCACTCAGTTTCTGAATTCAGGGCAATCTAGAATTTGACCCTGCAACATCACCTTTTTGAAAGAGAAGCTAACAAGCCTAAGTTTGTAAACTGTCCATGGAGGCAGACACGAAGCGAATTCTGCTCAGCTCACAAAGGAAACCAAGTTCAAGTAAAACAAACAAAAAATCCCCCAAGACTATGGGAACCTGTTTTTGACTGGGTATATAAATGAGCACTGACACACACCTTTGCATTCTTGTTCATACATCATTTGGTAAGAGGATTGCTTATGTGTTTGATAAACATTGGTTAATCCAATTCTCAATGTTTTCAATTTATTAAATGTGTTTCTAGCTTTATGTACAAGGAAACCAAAGCACTTACAGACCAGAGCATAGCGGAAAAAGGTAGCACCAGTGCCACAGTGAAGCAACCCTGGATTCTTGAAGTCTTCTTGCACCTCACACTTTCTTAACAAAAATGCCATTCAATTCAGTCAATATAACAATGATCTAAGAGCAAAAGAACTTTTGTTACCTGTAGTAGTTTTATCCACTGAATTATAATCCTCAACTACAGAATCCTCAATGACATCACTGATTTTCTGCCATGGCTCCAACTCCTCCTCCTCACATTCCATAAAGAGGTCGGTGTCCGCCATGCTACAAGAAAAAGAAGATTGAATAAGATATTGACCTCAGAATGGGAGAAATAGTTTTATATAAAATATGGAATCAGATTCCTGAATCTATTGGTAACCTATTCCCTTGTGCTCCCTCTACCATTTCCCCTAACCTCCCCCCATTTCCAAGGTTCCAGAAGTATAACTTTTATTCTTGAAAAAAAAAAAATTAATGTGGAAGAGTCCACAGCAAATTATTTAATAATTAGGGTTATGAAAATTTAATCTATAATACCCAGGGCTGGGATTAGGGTGAGGCGAATCATGCAAGTGGAGGGTCAGATCCTGCTTTATTTAAAATTGATATTTTGCTCATTATGAAATTTTTTGCATTAATATTGAGCTTTCAAAAATGATACATTTGCTGTTTGAGGAAAGTACCCTAGGAACTTGTTTGGAAAACCGGGAATTTTTGAAGAAAGCGCTAACCATTCTGTCTCTAGACTGCTGTTCTACTGATTCTGGACTTGAGCTGCAACATTTCCAGCCTCCAGCCAACCCTGCTTGCTTCAGACTGGCCCCCACAATCCTAATTGGCAAGAGCCAGTTCCTTAATATCTATCCTGTTGTTACTGTTCTGAACTCAGTGGTTTTTGTATACTGATAGACTCCTTGGTTTGTCTCAAGTCTGAAGTCAAGGGGAGATTCTGTCAGCAACCAAGACCTCTCTGTTCAGTCCTTAACGGGTTTTTCCTCAATTGCATGGCTTGTCCCTATATTTGTGCTACTAAATGTATAAAGGTATATAGTTATACCACCCTCTAAATTTTCTCCAATCATTTAATATATTGTGCAATGTAAAATACATGGCATCCTTAAAGCTGTCTGTCCATTTATCTTTATTTCAAGAATCTGAACAAAGGGCCAGGATATACTTGAGCTCTGTGTTTGGTGAAATTTAAATGTAAATAAAATAAAAATAATAGCATAAAAATGATACATTAAAATAGTATTTTATCTTGATTACTGAGCTTTTTTGCACTTAAGTGAGAACCTCACTTGTCACAATCTAATTCCAACCCTGCTACTACCTTAAACTCCACCATGATTTTGGGAGTCAGGCTTTAATTTGAAAACACTGCTTAAACACTGCTTAAGTTACATTCATCTTTATAATACAAATAAAGAGTTATTATTACTATGCTGCTCTCCAGTATTAGTTGACTAAAAGTCAATTTCTTTGTCTTGGAATGGAAGTAGCATTACTGCTCAATGTTCAAACAAAACTTTTAAGGCAAGGACTCTCGGTGCCCTTAGTATCGCAGAAATTTTTTCACCACACCCCGAAAGCAAAACCAAAACAAAACAACCAACCTAACCTTTGTGTTTAAATAGTTAGGTCCCTATAATTTGATAGTATTACTTTGCAAGATGCCCAACAGATGGCGTTGTCCCCTTGAAAATTTAAAATATTCCAGCAATGCCGCAGTAAGTTGGCTAGTCAAGTGCCCAGTTTTTTTTGTTTTTTTTTAAACATCTTTATTGGGGTATAATTGCTTTACAGTGGTGTGTTAGTTTCTGCTTTATAACAAAGTGAATCAGTTATACATATACATATGTTCCCATATCTCTTCCCTCTTGCATCTCCCTCCCTCCCACCCTCCCTATCCTACCCCTCCAGGCGGTCACAAAGCACCAAGCTGATATGCCTGTGCTATGCGGCTGCTTCCCACTAGCTATCTACCTTACGTTTGGTAGTGTATATATGTCCATGCCACTCTCTCGCTTTGTCACAGCTCCCCCTCCCCCTCCCCCTCCCCATATCCTCAAGTCCGTTCTCCAGTAGGTCTGTGTCTTTATTCCTGTCTTACCCCTAGATTCTTCATGACATTTTTTCCCCTTAAATTCCATATATATGTGTTAGCATACGGTATTTGTCTTTCTCTTTCTGACTTACTTCACTCTGTATGACAGACTCTAGGTCTATCCACCTCATTACAAATAGCTCAATTTCGTTTCTTTTTATGGCTGAGTAATATTCCATTGTATATCAAAACTACAATGAGATATCATCTCACACCAGTCAGAATGGCCATCATCAAAAAATCTAGAAACAATAAATGCTGGAGAGGGTGTGGAGAAAAGGGAACACTCCTGCACTGCTGGTGGGAATGTGAATTGGTACAGCCACTATGGAGAACAGTATGGAGGTTCCTTAAAAAACTACAAAAAGAACTACCATATGACCCAGCAATCCCACTACTGGGCATATACCCTGAGAAAACCATAAATCAAATAGAGTCATGTACCAAAATGTTCATTGCAGCTCTATTTACAATAGCCCAGAGATGGAAACAACCTAAGTGCCCATCATCGGATGAATGGATAAAGAAGATGTGCCCACAGTTTTAATGGGTAAAGTGCTTCATTTGATTCTAACTGGTCTCTAATATTCTATTTTAATTATTTCTGTGTTCCCAAACCAAAACCACAAAGGAAAGAAGGTATGAGCAGGGTAAGAAAAAGCTCTAAAGTGTCAACTTAAATTTTCTTAGTTTTGTATTTAATTTACATATACAAAAGACAATGCTAGCCAGAAACCGAATTAAAAAGAAGCCAAATCCATATCAAAGGCATTCTTTGAGTCAAGACTACACAACACACTTTTGTATTTTCCAGTCTAGTTCCACTGAAAGAGGTAACATTCTAAACAACTCTTTTCTAACTGCTTAATTTTATACTATTGTTCTTTGTTTGCTGTGTAACTTTCTTAGAGCCCACAGCCAACAGACAATTAATGCATACTATCAAACATCCAGCAGAATGAATATAAACTGTGGATAACCTCTACAGACGGTTTTCAAGGACCTTCTTTTAGCTGTGACCAGCTGCAAGAAAACTCTCCATACATACGCTGAGCAATCTGTAGAAAACTTTCCTTGGGAATAAGCAGAGCTATCTGAATGCAAATTGTGGTTTTCAGTGTCATGCTTATGGATATTTTAATAGCACATCCACAGGCTGGTCTTTTACCTCAACTATTTATAGTATCATAAAAGACTGAGTTCATGTCTTATCCTGTCAAACAATGAAGACTAATAAAAATAATGAAAGATTCTTCCATCTGACGGGAGTCAAATTATATTATTCCTACCATGAACAAGGTATTCTAAGAAACAGAGTGGAAAAGGCAGATGTGAAACGATGGCAAAGAAGAATGTTTATGTCCTAACTACTTTTGACCAAGTGAGAAAGAAAAATAACTCCTCAGATATAAGCTCTGCCAAGACAACCAATGTAAATTAAAAGATTCAAAATGGAAAGAAAATTACACTTAGAAAATATTTTTCAAGGTTTTTACAATGGAGAAGACAGTTAACCAACAAGGTCTGACAACTCGGAAAATAATAAATCTGCTGACTGAGCATATTTTATGACTCACAGCAAAACATCTCTGAAAGACACTGAAACCAAGTTTTCCAAACAGTCCTTATTTCTGATCTAGCCTCTTCTATCGCAGAATGTGATCATTCCTTTCATTTCAGCACCTATAGCTCAGGGTCAAAAAATTAACTCTGTTGAAAAGATGGGCCATACCACAATAGAGGTATCAACCTGAATTAAATTCCTTATAAACTTTAAAATTAAAAAATGCAAATTTAGCACCCTTCAGTAGTTTTCCAGCTATCAAAAAGGAATCTTCATTAATATAATGAAATGCTATATTTAATATCTCTACCACGATGCTCAACGAACACCATCTTTCTCTGCGGTATTCCAAGTGATCCATGGCCTATAACCACCTTTCAACTATATTTGATCAAAGAAGACAGGAATTACTAAATAGGTAAATCTTCCCAAACTATCAGTCTACTCATGTTTAACTTCTTTCTACACCAAACCTTCAACTTAATTTCTCACAAGAAAAAGAAAAATCTGGAATTTTCCCCTCTCTACCGTATTATTTTGCTATAAAGGATAAATGTACTCATAGGCTTGGAATACACCTCACATGCAAAAACAGTGACTTCCCTGGTGGTCCAGTGGTTAAGAATCCGCCTGCCAATGCAGGGGACACGGGTTCGAGTCCTGGTCCAGGAAGATCCCACATGCCGCAGATCAACTAAGCCTGTGCGCCTCAACTACTGAGCCTGCGCTCTAGAACCCATGAGCCACAACTACTGAGCCCACGTGCCACAACTACTGAAGCCCGTGTACCTAAAGCCCGTGCTCCGCAACAAGGAAGCCACCGCAATGAGGAGCCCACGCACTGCAATGAAGAGTAGCTCCTGCTCACAGCAACTAGAGAAAGCCTGCACGCAGCAACGAAGATCCAACACAGCCAAAAATAAAATGAATAAAATAAATAAATTTATTAAAAAAAAAAAAGAATCCACCTTCCAATGTAGGGGACGCAGGTTCGATTCCTGGTTAGGGTACTAAGATCCCACATGCCACAAGGCAACTAAGCCCTCAGCTGCAACTACTAAGCCCTCATGCTCTACAGCCCATGCACCACAACTACTGAGGCTGCACACTCTAGAGTCCGCACACCACAACTAGAGAGAAACTTGCAGGCCACAAGGAAAGATCCCATGAACCGCAACTAAGACCAGATGCAGCCAAATAAATAAATAACAAAACCAAAAACCTTACATTGAACTTCAATCCTTACTCAGTTTTGGGACATTTTCATTTCTTCTGAAAAAGTGCCAGGTAAAAACCTGAATTCCAGAAATTAAAAGCCAGCACATAGGGAACACCATGCTACATCAAGAGGAAAACTTGCACAGGTAGTAAATTTGAGAATCATATACTGTAACCAAGTAAAGGGGCAAACTTTCATCATATTACAACTATGAATCTCTGAATCAAGACTGTAGTGATTCCTTTTCTGCTATTCCTAAAATGAGATATCAATTTTAATTATATACAAGAGTAGGTAATTCCCTGGCAGTCCAGTGGTTAGGACTCCATGCTTCCACTTCAGGGGGCCTGGGTTTGATCCTTGATTGGGGCCAAAAAAAAAAAAATTATAACAAGAGTAGACATGGGGATTCCCAGGTGGCGCAGTGGTTGAGAGTCCACCTGCCGATGCAGGGGACACGGGTTCGTGCCCCGGTCCGGGAAGATCCTGCATGCCGCGAAGTGGCTGGGCCCGTGAGCCATGGCCACTGAGCTTGCGCGTCCAGAGCCTGTGCTCCGCCGCGGGAAAGGCCACAACAGTGAGAGGCCCGCATACCGCAAAAAAAAAAAAAAAAAAAAAAAGAGTAGACATGTATCCATCACCCAGCTTCAAAAATTATCAACCAATCTTGTTTCATCTATGCCCTCTCTTCTTCATATTATTTTGAAACTAATCTCTAATATCATATTTATAAATATTTTATTATGTAGCTCTAAAAGATAAGGACTCGAAAAGATCATGTACCAAAAAAAAGAAAAATCATAGAGAATTCCTTGGTCAGCCAGTGGTTAGGACGCAGTGCTTTCACTGCTGGGGCTGGGTCTGATCCCTGGTTGGGGAACTGAGATCCCGCAAGCTGCATGGCCAAATTTTAAAATAAATAAATAAATCATAGTACCATTAATATGCCTAAAAGATTTATAGTCTCAATATCAAATATCTAGTCAACACTGAAATCTCAAATTCTCTCAAACGCCGCATTTCTTTTAAAATTTATTTTATATTGGAATATAGCTAATATACAATATTGTGTTAGTTTCAGGTGTACAGCAGTGGTTCAGTTATACATATTCATATATCCATTTTTTTTCAGATTCTTTTCCCATATAGGTTATTACAGAATACTGAGTAGAGTTTCCTGTGCTATATAGTACGTCTTTGTTGATTATCTGTTTTATATATAGTAGTGTGTATATGTTAATCCCAAACTCCTAATTTATCCCTCCCCCTACCTTTCCCCTTTGGTAACCATAAATTTGTTCTTGAAGTCTGTGAGTCCGCTTCTGTTTTGTAAGTAAGTTCATTTGTATCCTTTTTTAGATTCCACAAATAAGTGATATCACATATTTGTCTTTCTCTGACTTACTTCACTTAGTATGATAATCTCTAGGTCCATGCATGTTGCTGCAAATGGCATTATTTCATTCTTTTTTATGGCTGAGTAATATTCCATTGTATATATTTACCACATCTTCTTTACCCATTCCTCTGTTGATAGACATTTAGGTTGCTTCGATGTCTTAAATAACATATTTCTTAAAGTTTGTTTGGTTCAGATTCAAATAAGGTCCACATATTATGATTATTTGGTAAGTTTCTTAGGTCTCTTTTTTTTTTTTTTTTTTTTTGCGGTACGCGGGCCTCTCACTGTTGTGGCCTGTCCCGTTGTGGAGCACAGGCTCCAGATGCGCAGGCTCAGTGGCCATGGCTCACGGGCCCAGCCGCTCCGTGGCATGTGGGATCTTCCCGGACCGGGGCATGAACCTGTGTTCCCTGCATTGGCAGGTGGACTCTCAACCACTGCACCACCAGGGAAGCCCAGGTCTCTTTTAATTTATAGATCTTCCTTCATCTTTTTCCCCCCACCTTGTAATTTATCTGTTGAAGAACCAGGTCACCTCTTGCAATTTCTACAGTCTGGATATTGTTGATTACATACACATGGCATTTAATATATGCCTCTGGCCTCTGTATATCCTGAAATTGATAGCTGGATCTACAGACATGATTAGAGACAGGTTTAACATTTTTTTCCCCCAAGACTACTCACAAGGGCAGGATTTTCTTCCAACAGGAATCCTTCTATCCAGGCTCAATGCCTTGATCTAGTCATTCTAAATCTATCATTCCCTTTTCATTTATTAACTGAAACACCTTGATTTAAAAAAAAAACAAAACATATCTACTATTTGGTTACCCAGCGGTGCAGTTCATATAGTAAAAGTCTCGACTCTTTCCATCTTGCTTCTTTCCCTTTATTTACCAGTTTTCAAAATAATGATCTGTTTTACTAGCAGTTCCTCAAAGTGACCAATGAGCTTGTTCTTTTTTAAAAAATTAATTAATTAATTTTATTTTTGGCTATGTTGGGTCTTTGTTGCTACACGCAGGCTTTCTCTAGTTGCGGTGAGCCGGGGCTACTCTTCGTTGCGGTGCATGGACTTTTTGCGGTGGCTTCTCTTGTTGCAGAGCACAGGCTCTGGATGCACAGGCTTCAGTAGCTGTGGCATGCAGGCTCAGTAGTTGTGGCTCGTGGACTCTAGAGCGCAGGCTCAGCAGTTGTGGCAGACGGGCTTAGTTGCTCCGTGGCATGTGGGATCCTCCTGGACCAGGGCTCGAACCCGTGTCCCCTGCATTGGCAGGCGGATTCTTAACCACTGCGCCACCAGGGAAGTCCAATAAGCTTGTTCTTAAACTATCATTATATCACATCATATGACACATCAATTTAAACATATTTGATATGTTTTGATCCACTGCAGTTATCCTTATTGATACTCAAAGTGTCCTATTTTGGCTACTGGGAACTTCTCAGTTAGCTCCTGAGTCCTTCTGACACAACCCTTGTGTTTGATAAAATCCTGGCTGTAAGTTTCAGGCTCATCTCATACATTCTTGCCCCAGACCTAGAATCAGCCATTTCTCTAAGGAGCCCTGATTCCTTTCCGTGTGGAATGATATTCCAAGATCGCAGTCTAGATGCTAGTGACTTCTCTGCTCATTAAAAAAAAAAAAAAAAATTATTTGGCTGCGTCGGGTCTTAGTTGCAGCACGCGGGATCTTTCGTTGCAGCGCGTGGGCTTCTCTCTAGTTGCGGCGTGAGGGTTCTAGAGTGTGTGGGCTCAGTAGTTGAGGCACAAGGGCTCTCTAGCTGTGATGCACGCAGGCTCTAGAGTGCACAGGCTTAGCTGCTCTGCAGCATGTGGGATCTTAGTTCCCGGACCAGGGATCGAACCCACGTCCCATGCATTGGAAGGCGGACTCTTAACCACTGGACCACAGGGATGTCTCTCTGCTCATTTTAAACGTAAAATTATCTCCATATCAACCCCCAACTATTAGTCAGCTACCTTCAATTTCGCTTCTATGTCATTTGGCAGAAAAATTCCAAATCTACAAGTAAGACTTGTCTTAGAAACTTAAAACAAACTTCTATTTTCTCCTGAGATTCTTACTGGAGATGTTTCAATCTTTTAAACTTTACTAACTAATTCTCATTACTTCCACTCTTTTTCCAACCTTTCCCTATAAATTCTATATGCAGAATTTACATATAGTTAAAAAAATTTTTTTAAGATCAAAGATTAACAAAGAGGACACAGCATGTAGTTTAACCAAGCCCTTTAGCAAGTAACTTTTTTTGAGGCTGCCTTCATTACCTTAACATAATCATCTATGTTTTGTTGCATTTTTCAGTAGTTTGTTCATTTTTTATTACTGAGTAGTGCTCCATTTATGGATAAACTATCCATCCACATGTTGACAGATAGTTGTTTTCAATTTTTCAGCTATTATGAATAAACCTGCTATGAACATTTGGGCACAAGTCTTTGTATGTGCATATGTTTTCATTATTTTGGATAAATAACTAGGAGAGGAATTTCTGGGCCACAGGATAAGTGTATGTTTAACTTCCAAAGAAATGGCGAATTTTCCAAACACTAGCCTAAGTAGCTTCTGACTTACCCAATTTACAAGTCCTGCAGAGATAGTCTTGTAACTTACTATCTATCTATTTATTGCCATGCCACAGGGCATGCAAGATCTTAGTTCCCTGACCAGGGATCGAATCCACGCCCCCTGCATTGGAAGCATGGAGTCTTAACCACTGGACTGGCAGGGAAGTCACCGTAACATACTTTATAATGTGGGGTTGCTTAGCTCCTATGACTCTTAGTTTGGGGCCCTCAGCTGATACTCTGAAACAACAGGAACATTCATATTTAACTAACATATAAGATACTCAATTCAACATTCTTCCCTTAACTACTAGACTGAAATATTTGAGAGGACAGGAACCATGTCTTTCTTATTTATTAAACTGAAGTACAACTGATTTACAATGTTGTGTCAGTAAAGTGATTCAGTTATACATACATACATATAAAATATATATGGATGTAATATACATATGTATAATATATATATATATTCTTTTTCAGATTCTTTTCCCTTACAGGTTATTACAAAATATTGAATATAGTCCCCAGTAACTATTTTTTTAAAGACTGTCTTTTCTTGAATGCCAAGATATAAACAGATCACCTCAAAAATATCAAATTTATCAACTACTCCTAACAAAAACTTTACCCATAACACACAGCTAATAAGGTTCTTTTCCAAGCAAACTGGGAGATGGGAGGGGGATGAGATAAAGCAAAAGACCTACACCTTACAAATGAAGAGCTCATTTCTAGCTTCAATAAAATTTCCAATAGAGCTAAAAAATGTCATCATATTCCAGTGTTCTCCAACATATACTAAGCACAGTCCAAGCTGTGCAGCATATCTGCAGAAGGGAACTGTGTTCAAAGTCTGTACATAGGTTATATAAAGGGAAACCTAGATCATTAAGGAATCCACATATGCCAGTGGCTTTTATCCAACTCAGTAATACTCAAACAGGAATAATCTGCCCCCAGAAGACATATGGCAATGTCTAGAGACATTTTTGGTAGTCATAACTAGGGGTGGGGTTGGGGAAGGGTGCTACTGGCATCTATCTAGTGGCAAGTGGCCAGGGGTGCTACTAAACATCCTACAATGCACGAGACAGACGGGGACATATCTGGCACAAAATGTTAATAGTGCCAAGACTGAGAAACCCTGATCAAACTGAATCCATGTTCTGAAGGGGAAAATTTTTAAAAAAATCATCCCACGTTCTATGCATAAAGAACTCTCATTTCTTTTTTTTTAAATTGAAATATAGTTGACTTACAATGTTATGTTAATTTTCTCATTTCTTTTTAAAATAATTTATCCTCTCTGCAACAGAAAAGATGAGAACAAGATCCCTATGAATTGTTCAAAGGGTTACATCTTAACACAGTAAAAACATTTTTATAAAACTCATATACATCTAGTTTGTTTCACCCTATAATGATCTACCTGTGAAACTTGTTCCTGCCTAGGTACGTAATTTCTCCTTATAAAACTTTAGCATTATGATGTTAGTTCTGTAAATTTATGGTTACTATCAGTATTAACTGGTAAATAATCTTGGTGAAAATAATTTCCCAAAGTCCCAAAATCTCCATTTCTAAAATTTCTGGTTTTCACCCCTTTACTATTCCTCTGTGGGTTGCTTTTGCTAAATATATCAGCTCTTATTGCCTCTTCAACTTTCCAATCATTTTCTCAGAGGGCAGTGAACCAAAATGACACGATGCAAACTTATTTCTGTGGTCCTTCTCAAAGTCCTATTGTTATGCTTAAACTTAAAATTACGGAAGTAGCTCTATGTCTCAAAGCCAAAAGTTATGACAGTAATAAGTTTAAACAGAAAAATGTTAGCCAATAATACAAACTCTGTCATCAGCTGTTTGGTCTGTGGCTTATTCTTTTGTAAACAAACAAAAGCTATTGACAATAATGTTTAACCTGAATCAAACCAAGCACTTAAATTTAACTTACAGTTTTTAGGAAATACAGCAGTAGAGGAATAAGTTAAGTAGCACCTCAAGGAAATAATGAGATAAATCCAAAAAGTGGGACATTTTAAAAGGAAATAAGACAAGTGCAGAATATGGAGTATTTTATAAAACTACTAACACAGTTTAAAAATGTCAATCTCACACACACATGTATATATACATGCATGCCCACACAGAGTGAGAAGACTAAACCAGACTGAAAGAAACTAAAGCGATGTAACAAAATGCAACATGTAAACCTTTACTGGATTCTGGTTCATAAAAAAGCTATAAATGACATATTGGGGAGAACCGGAACATTTGAATATAGACTAGATACAAGACGATATTTGGAAATTATTTTTAATTTTCTTAGAAAGAATAGTGGTATTAGAGTTATGTAGGAGAACGTATTTATTCTTAGCAAATGCATGAAATGTTCAGTGGAAGTATCATGACTGTGACTTTCAGGTGGTTCAGCAAATATATATTTTGGCGTTTTCTTACAGACATCAAATATGCCAACATGAAAAATGGTTGTGTCGGGACTTCCCTGGTGGCGCTGTGGTTAAGAATCCGCCTGCCAATCCAGGGGATGTGGGCTCGAGCCCTGGTCCGGAAAGATCCCACATGCCGCGGAGCAACTAAGCCTGTGTACTACAACTACTGAGCCTGTGCTCTAGAGCCTACGAGCCCTAAGTACTGAAGCCCGTGCGCCTAGAGCCTGTGCTCCACAACAAGAGACGCCCCCGCTCCGCAGTGAAGAGTAGCCCCTGCTCACCACAACTAGAGAAAGCCCGCACGCAGCAATGAAGACCCAACGCAGCCAAAAATAAATAAATGGATAAATTTATGAAAAAAAAATCGTTGTGTCTAGGTGGTGGGTTCATTGTAGATACTCCTTGTAGTATTCTTTCACCTTTTTTACACGCATGAAATTTTCTTAAAATAAAAAGTTGGGGTGATCAGAGGAACAAGGTCTGGGAATCTAACATAAAATATGGTGGCTATAGTTGATAACACTATAATTGATATTTGCTAAAAGAGTAGAATGTTCACATACACACAAGATAAATATGTGAGGTGATGGATGTGTTAATTAACTGAATGGGGGGGAATCCTTTCACAATATTTATGTATATGAAATCACCATGATGTACAGTTTAACATCATACAATTTTATACGTCAATTACACCTCAATAAAGCTGAAATTTAAAAAAGAAAAGAAAAAAAGTAATGGGGAATAACTACCTACTCATATCGTGGTTGTGATATTTTGTTCTACTATATTCTGCCATTTTCTTTTTGCCATTTACTAAATCAAACTGGTAGCCTCATGGGTTGAATTTTCTGTTAACTTATTCTCATTTCTAGGAGCAATTTTCACATAGGTTATATATACACATTTCTAAAGATGTTGCACCATAATTAAATGTTAGAAAAAAATAAATCGAAGTTGAGTTATACAGGTTACCAAGGAGGTACTGTAAGATGAGATGAACACTGCCGTCTTCCATTAATCAACGCATCATGATTATCTGACATCTTGGTAACCTATCTGGTTTCTGTATTTTGTAGCAGTAATTACACTGGTAACGTGATTTTTGTGCACTCAGTAGGTTTTACTCAACACTGCAACTCACACGGGACTATTAGTGATTCCCACAGTCTTTAAGTCTTTGGCATTCATCTTTCCATCCATAATATGGGTGTACCAGATACATACCTTTCTAGCGAGGACTGAATTGTATCTTAAATGCTGGCAAATATGGTAGTCTACCTTATACTCAGGTCCTATAAAATCAGCTAGTCAGTAAAAGCCTACATAACTGAAAAGCAAGATACAAAGAGACTCTTTATACAATCTTATTTAAAAGCAGCAAAAAGAATCCCTCAGTTACAACTGTCAATCTACCTCTGAAGTATTTAATGGGCAGAAATGTCTACCTATCTTCACCTCAAATAAGATTAGGAAAACATGTTTTCTACCAAAACTCTCCAGACAGATTTGGCTCTTGAAGCATTGAATTCCTTTAATTTGTCTGGTTCTTTTATAGCTCTAAAGTAAACTCCAGGAATGAAGAATTCAGTATCTAACATTTTCAATTCACTGCTAGCGCATACCCACTCATACATAAATCAAGATAAAAAGAACATTTGGAACAGAAAAAATGTCTTAAACAACAAATTTAAGAATACCACTCTCTTGCTCCTGAGTTAGAAATAAACAATAATAATCCTCAAAAAAATCTGCATTCAAGTTACTTCAATTTTTGACTTTAAAAGGGATTAATTCCAGAAAACCTACAGGGCTGAATACTTAGTATGGCTATAAAACTAATTATTGTTAAACTTGTAATAAGAAGCATTTATTTACCCAGTCTTCCGTATGGCCCATTTTGTCCCTCACAGTAACTGCTGTAGAACCTCACATATAATATTCACAATGGGTTCTTAAATAGTCTTAATAATCTGCCTAATATTCTCAAACATAAAATACTTTCCACTTATCTGGCAGCAAATCTCCTATCAAGAAGAACCCAAATATATTCACTATGGGTTCTTTACTAAAACAACAACTGAAGTGAGCAGTTAAGTTTCCTTTTTTTTTTTTTTCCGCGGTACGTGGGCCTCTCACTGTTGTGGCCTCTCCCGTTGCGGAGCACAGGCTCCGGATGCACAGGCTCAGCGGCCATGGCTCACAGGCCCAGCCGCTCCGCGGCATGTGGGATCCTCCTGGACCGGGGCACGAACCCATGTCCCCTGCATCGGCAGGCGGACTCTCAACCACTGCGCCACCAGGGAAGCCCTAAGTTTCCTATTTTTAAAGGGTACAATATTCAGTTCTTCTCCCAAGAAAAGTTCTTCTTCACTGACAGTTGTATGTTGTCTAAATTCCATTTCTACTCAATTTCATTTAACTCTGCCAAATACTAGTAAAACATTAGTCCTTTCTCCTCCTCTGGAGTTACATGTAAAAATACGTTTTTGTGGATATGGCTTATTATCACAAACCAGATTGCCAAAGAATCTATCAAAGTCTTACCATACTGATATTATGACAAAGACACCACCAGCTCTAGGGTTTGTAATTTAAATCAGAAATCTCCACTTTCAACAAAAAGACATATATGGAGAATAAAGACTGAAACATTATCTGGAATACATTTTATTTTACTATGATCTAATAACAGGCATTATGCACTTTGCATTATCACAATTAATTCTCACTATATACCCTAAGTAATACATTTTACAGATAAGGGCAAAACGAAGTTTAGAGAGTTCAAGTAACTTGCCCTAGGTTACAGCTGGTTTGAATCCTGGCTGGGACATTTACTAAGCTTTTTTTGCTCTGGAATTCTTCCCCAAGTCATTGCCTCTTCCATTATTAACTCCAACATTTCTGAATTCTCCAGAAGTTTCTATAGGGAGACAGATTTGGATGATTTAAGGAGAAGGACAGGACAGACCCAGTTTTTGGTCTTGGGACCCCCTTACATCCTTAAAATTATTAAGGATCCCAAAGAGCTTTTTTTTATGCGGACTTTACCTTTTGATATTTACATTAGAAATTAAATCATAAAAAATGTAAATACTTATCAGTATATTCAAAAACAAACCCATTACATGTTAACTTAAATAACATTTTCAATTAAAAATTACTATTTTTCCCCCAAAGAGTGAAATAACGTTGTTTTACATTTTTGCAAATCTTTCATGTCTAGGTTAATAGAAGAGTTTGATTCTCATAACTGCTTCTGCATTCAGTCTGTGGTTCTATGTTGTTCTGGTTAAGTATATAACAAAGATCTGCTGTCACACAGATAGAAAAAGGGAAAAGTATTCTAAAAACCTTTTCAGATAGTTTGTATATTGATATAGTACTAAAACTAGACAAATGATAGTTTCTTAAAGGATAACTGCATCTTGGAACCTGAAACCCTATCAATGAATGTTATGTTAAAATCCATTGATGTACCTTAAATTTTGAAATGATTTCTTACTCATGGTGACTTCATGCAATGGTCATTTGGAAAATACAGATTTACTGAACTATGCCTATCTTCCAACTATTGACACATTTCATCATACAATATAAAAAAAACCACAGTCATTAAAACTGACATTATAAGAAAAGTCTTTCAAGTACCAGGAAGTTGTTACGGTTGAGGTATCAACTTTTTAAAAATTCTAATTTTCACTCTCAAATTTTTATCACTGGGAACAAATACTATCGTTTTCCTTGAAGTGACAAGCTCACACTTTTTTCAAGAAAACATCCACAAACACTCAAGTGTCAAAAACTGTAGTTTATCAGTCGTTCTTTCAAGTAACAATGCTGTTCCAGGAAACAAGTAACTCACAACTAAATCTCTCAAGTGCCTTTCCTTATAACAAAGATCTACCTCAGCAGGCGGTGTTAAGTGCTTCAAGCACACTTCCCATTTGGTCATAGACTCTTATAAATTAAAAAGACATGTACTAAAGAGCTGAAATTTAATAAAACTAATTATTTTTACTGCTTCATCAAGGACATTCTCAAGTAAGTATAGAGTTTCCTGCAGTAGTTTTATCAAGTGTTGCTTTTGGATCATAAGTGCAAATGTCAGTGAAAAAGATAAACAGTGTCTCAGTATTATTTTGAAAACAGTTATGACCTCGAAGCTCTCCTGAATGGGCCTGAGGGGATTCCCAGGGGTCAGCAGACCACATTCTGGGAACTGCTTTTCTAGATTATGCCACTGGTTCAAGGTGGGGGTGGAAACTAACAAAATTCTGTTCATCCCAAGAGTCTTCATTCTGTTAGTTCCTTTAGTTTGAGATACATCAGCATAGCTGGTACGTTATAACCGTAATATATGAAAGGGGAAGGAAATCAAGGGCATAGATTGCCACTTAATTGTTCGAAGATTATAGTCTGCGCACCTTCATGCTGGATCAAAAACTCAATATGGTGGTTACCCTAATCAGTCTCAGCTGAAGGATTGCAGATTAAAAATGTAGAGATGATACCCCTCTCCCCATCCCATCCAAAAAAGCTTGGGGATGAGGCCCCCCCAAACCGCACTTTTAGCGATCTGCAAGGTACTTTTTATGCACCCCGAAGTTAAGAACGATTGTGCTAAGTAGTTCAAAGTCCAATTCCCAGTTCCAAAAGCAAGGGGTCTCAAAATTCAATGTCGTTCGCCAAGAAGCAGTCCCCCCCGCCCCCCGGCCCCGCCGTTTCCCTTCATCTAGATGGGAAAATTCCTTTGAAAGTGAAATTGTACTTCTGTGGGGTTTTGAGCTGCGGTGGGAGGTCTCTAAAAGAGTGTAGAGGGCTGGGCCACAGTCTGCAACAGAACGACGGCTGTTCCGATAGGACACCTGTATCTCAATTTCCATCTCGAAAAAGAGATCTGGGCTAAACGACTTACTCTTTCCAGCTCTACCTTTTTCTGAGCTGAAAATATCCAAGACAATGAGAGAAACGTCCAGTATTATTAACAATTTGAGAGAATCCCGCGTCTGACAGAAGAGGAAATCAGGAAAACTCGCAGAATGGAGAGAAAGCAGGTGGATCAACATCACTCCTTTTCAGAAGGTGCTAAGAATCTAGAGAAAATAGTCCCTGGGATAAACATGGCGCCCACCGCGGCAGGATATAACCATAGGAAAATAAAGCTTTTTCCGCCACATCCCATTTTATAAATCACGGCGCCACCCCAAAATTTTAGAGCCGGGGGAGGAGACTTTGTAAACCGCGGTGCACTAAGGCTTCGGGTGTACTATACGACCGAGCGGGAATTACATAACACAAGGGAGAGACTAAGCAATCACTCATTCTCCTCCTCGCGCTCAAAAAGAGCGCCCCACTCGTTCCCCGGCGGGGGTGGCGCGGGGACGGCCGAGCACCATCCCCACCCCCGGGGGACGTCGGCCCACGGCCCCTCCCGCGCGCCTCCCCAGCGCGGCCTCGCCCTCCCCTCCCGCCGCGCCCCGCCGTCTCGCCGCCGCCCGCGCCCCCGCCTCTTCCCCAGCGGGCCGCCGCCCGCGCCCGCGCCCGCCCACTCCTCCGAGACGCCTCGCGCCGGGTGTGCGTGTGGACGTCGGGTGTGTGCGGGGCCGTGGACCGCGAGTGCGCGCGCGCGCGCCGCTGCAGGCGCCGGGGGCGGCCGGCAGGCAGACAAGGGCCTGCCCGGCCCGCCGCGCGGCTCCCAGGGCGCACGCACTCACACACGCGCTCGCGCGCCGCACCCCACGCCCGCCGCCGCGGGCCGCGCCGCCACTCGAGGGGGGCGGGGGCGCGCGCCACCGGGCCCCCGCCCCCACCCCTCGCGCTCCCGCCCCATCCCCCTCTCATTGTCTCGCTTCGGAACGCCTCGCCTAGCGAAAAGATAACGGAACCCCCGGGAGAAGGGGGGTGGGGAGAGAGAAAGCTCGCTCGCTCACTCACCTCCCGTGGTCGTCGCCGCCGGTAGTCTGACCCGAGGAAGGCGCCGTCGCCTTAAAGGGACCTTGCACCCGGCGCCGGGAGAAGGGGGTGGGAGCAAGGGAGGGGACGGGGGCTTGGGGGGGAGACGAAGAAGAGGGAACCGTTGAAAGCGCGTCTCCCGAGGGTGAAAGGAAACCTCCCTCGGGTTCGAGTGATTTGGGGTGGATTTTTTTCCCGAGGGGGGCGGGGGGGCCCCGAGGGAGGGGGGCGGGGGGGCCAAGGAATGCGGCTCCGTGTACGGGAGCTGGCGCGGGGGAGAGAGACGCCGACTCCCCCCACCGACCCTCTCGCCCCGCGGAGGGATACGGCTCGTCACTTCCGCCCTCCCCCTTTCGTGGTTTTTCAATTGGTTGGAGCGCGTGGCACGTCATGTGCTGTGCTCATCCTAACCCCTGCCCGGGCTTCTTTTCTAGTCAAGTTTGTCTGGGCCTGCAAATAAATAAATAAATAAATAAAAATTTTTTAAAAATGAAATGAAAAATAATTAGCCCAGAAGCAATATTTAAATTTTGGTGAGAAAGATGGGATTTCCAAAGAAAATACTTCCCTGGACTTTCCAAGGAAATTTTGGGAATCTCCACACTTTCCACTCAAGGCTTATACCTAATCAAAAGGGGAACCTCATGCCACAGGCCAGATGGTGAGACCCAATGGCACCAACGACTGATATTGGAACAAAGGCATCAAAATGGCACTCGTTCTTCTTCAAGAGACATTCGGTCAGGTAGCTTTAAGTGAAGAACTTTTAAAAGCCATTTTTACCCTGAACCCTTCTGGATTCTGGAAGGAAGTCACCCATGATTGCTTATTAAGGTAGTTCATGTATGGAAACTTTTTTGAGATGAATAGACTCAGCAGAGATCTTCAATTCAAAGAAACTGTGCTTTTTGCTCCAATCAAGGCTGAGGCGGACTGGCCCAAAGAAATTGCTCTGTCCATTAAAGACTATCCTCCTGTTATTTTTCCTCAAACAAAAACTAACCTCTTTTCCAAGTAACTAAGAAATTTTTTCCTTTATTACCTCCTGAAGTGATGATAAAATTTTAGTATTTTCCTTAGATATTTGAGGATATTGTTGCTCTTTAAGCAATACGCAAATATTTGCTCCAAACCAAATGCTAAATCAAGGTACTTGGTGCAAGACTGGGGAGATGCACAACCACATTTATTCCTTCTCTAGGTACACACTCCAAACCACCAGACAATGAAAATAGGCAGTGGAGGTAAGCATTCCAAATTGTGCACCCGTGGGCATGCACACACCACCACGCATTTTCATCATCCCATTTCATACATCTCAAAAACACGAGAAGGATTTCAACTAGTCATTCTTAGGAAGAACTTTATTACTTGAATTGGAAGAACCACTGAGCCTTCTGAAAATTCTTCTGAAACCGTTCCAGACCTGATCTGGAAAAGCCCATGCTGGGATTATGGAATCAATCATCAAAAGACATTCTGCATGAAGCTCTAATCCTATTTTATGCTTTCCTGCAATAATTCAATTCATTATAATGTCATTTGCCTCTGAAATATTCTTGGTGAAAAATATTTTGGCATGCTCTAAGTGCCAGCTTATGCTCTCTGCCAATGAGCTCTAGCCCAGCAGATTGTACCATCTACCACTGACCAATCACCATTAGCATAGCATACTGAAAATGCATCATGCATGTATTCATTTATTCGACAAATATTTATTGAATACTTGCTATATGCCAGGCACTGTTCTAGATGCTGGGAATGCAACGACAAAGAAAACAAAGTCCCTGAATTCATGAAACTTATACTCTAGTGAGGAGAGACATACAATATACACATAAATTGTTCCAATATCTATTACAGAATAACAAATGGTCCCAAAACTTGGTGGGTTAGCACAACAATTTTATTATTATCTCTCACGGTTCTGGGAGGTGATTAGACTAAGCTAAACAGTTCTCACTTGGAGTCTCATGCAGTGGCTGAGGCTGAAGTCATCTCAAAAGCTTCCTCAAAAGTCTAGAAGTTGATGATGACTGTTGGCTTGGACTGAAGCTGGGGCTGTTGGTCAAAACAGTGAGCTGTTGGCCTCTCCATGTGGCCTAGGCTTCCTCATATTATAGTGACTGAGTTCCAAGATTTAGTGCCCCAAGAGGACCAGGCAGAAGTTGTCTGGCTTTTTGTGACCTAGCCTCAGATGTCACATAGCATCGCTTCCACAACAGTTACAGGCCCACTTCGATTCAAGAGGGATGGGAAACATCTCTCAAAGGGAGTAGTAGAAACATCACATTGTAAGAAAAGTATGTGGAATGTGAAATCTTGTTGTGGTCATCTTGGAGAATACAATCTGCCACACAAATAAATGAATATATAATATGTGATATGGTGATAGGTGCTGTGATGGGGAAAAGGGCAGGACAGGGAATTGGGAGTGTGGTACAGGGGTAGAGGGTGGTTGGAGAAGGCTTTGTCATTAAGGTGACATTTGAGCACAGACCTGAAGAAGGTGAAGCCAAGTTCAGGTTTTACTGTTAGTGAAAGTGAAGTCCCTGGAGGATTTTGAGCCAAGGAGTGACATGACCTGAGAAACATCTTTAAAGGAACACTCTGGCCGCTTGGAGAGAATAACTGGTAGGGGCAAGGTTAGCAAGCTATTGCAATTTTCAGGTGAGAGATGATGGTGGCCTGGACCACGGTGGGAGCTGTGGAGCTGCTGAGTGAGTTCTGCAATATGTTGTTTACTTCTCTGTGACCTATTTTTCTGTAGTTGAGTTTGTGCCCTGGGAGACAGTTTTGACCCATAATGGCTAACAAAATGTGTGTGAGTGATGGTGCTATGCCTGCCACAAAAAAATAAAGGAAGGATATCCTGCTGAATGTTAAAATGGGAGTTTTGCAGGGATTGGAGGCATCTTTGAGGAAAGAATTCAGGAAACAAGGGTAAAGATCAACAGATAATCAGGGAATGGAATAAGTTCTTTGACACTGTAAAAGGTATCCTAACTGTGCCACAGCCTGGGAAGATTGATCAACAGTTGAATGACTGATAGCTGGAAGAAATCAGGGGCAGAGACGTCTATAAGTTCAGAGCATTTGAAGAAAACTCTACCACCCTGCAACACCAGAGCATCTCAAAAAAGGCTTTATAGCTAGCGTTCCCATTTCCAGAAACGTATTCTCCTAGCTGAAGAGGGAGAGCCTGTATTCATTTGGACAGTCTTGGAACATTTTGTTGTCATCTGCTAACACACAAGTTTCTAGAGTGAAATAATAGAACTGATACTTGTGGTCTCCTGTATTTGAACCATCTTGATGATGATGGGAGAACCAAAGCAGCAGAACAAATAACCTGGATTAAATCCCTAGAAATCAATTCACATGTACCTCTATAACATATTGGGCTGGGGTCTGAAAGCCAATCCAGTGTGGTATATTGAAGAAATTGGGACCCTAATACTGCTGCTAAAAAGCTACCCAAGTCTTCGGTAGCCAACTTAGAAAAACTGAATCCTCTCCATATGGGTTTCTAAGAAAGAAGGTCAAAAGTTAATGGAAGTCCCAAGTTGGGCATTTCACAGTTAGGTAGCAGGAGAGTGTTTCTTTTCAACAGTTTATAGAAACACTTATTTGCTTCCTTGGCTTATGGTTTCTGCCACGAGCTGAAAATTGGAACCACCTGTAACTTGGAGAGTGTCAAGGCAGAGACACAAATGATTTCAACATGTCTTCTGAAGTAGTGAGCCATGGGTGCTCCTCTGCTGTCACTTTGTTAATGTACAGACCCAATCTCTGACTCCTTCGTGGGGGCCAATGCCAGGTTTCCTTAAAAATGAGCATCCCGCTCTTACAGAACACACTTAGGGTCATCAAAACCAAGAGCTCAAAGGGAGCTACTCATTTTGGAAAAGCTAGAAAAACAGTGGAAACATTTTCACCACCTGAGCATCTCCCAGCTCAAAAAGATTGACAACTGATTGCACTGAGCCCGGGAGTCTAAAGAAGTCAACATGTGGAGTGGGAAGGAGACATGGAAATGCCTAGCTTGCAGGGAAATCATCGTGAAATAAAGGACAAGTGAAGATCTATGTTTGACCAGTGTCAAATAAAAAATGGGGAACTTGGAGGCTGTTGTAGATTGTATTTAAGAATATTGTTTGTTAACTCCTTATGTTTAGAGGAGCTGAGGCTCTCCTAGGGGATCAGAAAATTCTAGGGAGGTGAGAAATAGCTGGAGGAAGTTTTCAGCCTGGGTTTCTCAAAGAAGAATTCCTCATTAGCTTTCAGCAAGAAGCAATTGAAGGTCTCTGTCTTCAAAATATATTTTTCAAGAAATGCATGAGCAGCAATCTCATCTGTCATCAAGACTTCTCAGTGAGTTGCTATATGATTTCATGGAAGATAATAATTTAGTTAAACTTTGAATTAAATTAATATTATTTAAGAGATACTCAGAAGCAAACCTATACTTGTTTCATCTAGGTTGTTGCTCTGGAGTTGAGCAGGTATGATTATCAAGTAATTAAACTGATTCCATAAAACTTCATGGAAAAATGAATTGGATTATTTTATGGACACACTTGTTTATGTGGCTTGTTCATTATAAGAGATTGAAAATTTTTTTTTGTCTAGGATACATTCTTTTTCTAATTTAGCGGTGTTTGTATTTTACTGTAGTCATTAATAATTTCCAGAACACAACTGTGGACATTAAACAACGAGTCATTCTTTTGAAGGACGTGAGGATTAATATCATTGTTTTACAGATGAGGAGACTGAGGTATCCTCCAGAATTAAATTAAAAAATTTTCTGGTGTAGTTAAGTGGTCAGATCCTTTTGGGTCTCTTCTTATTGTTGAGTATGTACAGTAAGAGTTAGAGGTAGCAAGGAGGCCATCTCCTGTGATAGCCAAGGATTCATTTTTTAATGCCGTTTCTATTGCCTGAAACGTAAAGGTAATAAAATCTGAAAATGTGAGAGTGCCAAGATTCACCAATTTAAAATCATTTAATAGGAGGAAAATGATTTAACCTTCATTCATCCAGGAAATAATTCTCGCTTCTAGGTTTGTGTGTAAATGCATTGGTGTGTAAGTACTATGAGTCAAGTGCGAATATGAGTTTCCTCTTTCCTATGCACCTGCTTCCTGGCAGCCTCTGATCTCTGCTTCTCCTATTCAGAGAACTTATTCCTAGTCTAGAGAAGTGAATCTTAACCTTTTCCGCATTATGAACCCCTTGAAAATCTCTATGAAAGCTATGGATAATCTGCCCCAGAAAGATGCACATTTGTGCATATACACAAAATTTTGCAAACACTTTCAGGCTTAAAGCCCATTCATGTGCCTGTGCATGAACCCCAGGGAGAGAACCTCAGGCCTGGGCTCATTGGACAAGATGCTTCACTTCCTGTGTTCCCAAAGAAATGATAGCCTCTCAATAATCATATGAACATGTGTGCCCAAAGAACTAGAGATTCTTCTCATTCTGACAAGTGGCTTATTATTATTAATTACTATTGTTACTATTATAATTTTATTTCTTCCTTTACCTTTGCCCAAAATGTTATTCAATATCTGTGAAAGTCCAATAACCTCTAAGACCTGAAAGATTATCAGATAGTCTAGCTACCTCAGCCAGTTGAATTGATACCTTTGGAATTGAGGAAGTTATCTCTGATTCTCCAACACTGCAAATATAGTGACCCTCATGGGACGCCTGGCCCCATTTACCTGATTCATTGGCTGTGACTCATTGAATATTCATGTACTCTCTGCATTTCCCAGCCTTGAGGTAGGGCTTCAAGATTGAGTCCTGACAAATGGGAATATGAGTGTGATTGGTGACTCCCAGCCCACTTAAAGCACTTAAAGGTTGATGTGGCTCTTCTCTTCCCATTTAGAGAAACGGTAGGACCACAAGATGGAAACAGCCTAGATCCCTGAGTCACCCCAGGGAGGAGAGCTGAACTAGTGAGTTTCCCAAAATACATTGGACTTAACCAGAACAACAACAAAAAACCTTTATTGTGCTAAGTCATTGAGATTCCAGGATTAATTTGTTAATTCAGCATGGCCTAACTATACTGATAAATACATTGGTATAAAGATTGGATTTAAAAAAAAGAAAGAAATTACTCCAGAACACTTTTTTTTTTTTTTGCGGTATGTGGGCCTCTCACTGTTGTGGCCTCTCGCATTGCGGAGCACAGGCTCTGGACGTGCAAGCTCGGCTCACGGGCCCAGCCGCTCCGCAGCATGTGGGATCCTCCAGGACCGGGGCACGAACCTGTGTACCCTGCATCGGCAGGCGGACTCTCAACCACTGCGCCACCAGGGAAGCTCCCCCCAGACCACTTTTATGGCTAAGAATGGGAATCATTATGGTTAACTGGATAGAGCTTGATATTACCTACATTGCAGGGTTATAGTATAATAGATATGATAGTATATAAAATACCTAGGAGGGCACCTGGCTTATATTAGTTACTCCATAAATAGTGGCTTTTATTATTAGTTCTTTTTTAAAAATATTTACGTTTTTTATTTATTTGGCTGCACCGGGTCTCAGTTGTGGCATGCAAACTCTTAGTTGCAGCATGTGGGATCTAGTTCCCTGACCAGGGATTGAACCTGGGCCCCTTGCATTGGGAACGTGGAGTCTTAGCCACTGGACCACCAGGGACATCCCTATTATTAGTTCTTAAGATATCCTATAGCATACTATAAGTATTTTATGGGACATGATAAAACTGGACTACACTCATGGATGATAGGATCCCTATTCTGATTCTTTTCCAGATTCTCCCCTTAAGGTATCTCTCCTAAATAGTTTGGGTGTTGGGCTCAAGCATCTTTTATAAAATTACTGGAACTAATAACTTCCAAGAAATAAGCTGTATATTGTCTTTAATCCACCAACATTGAGTCAAATCCTTTTATTTCTTCCACACGTTAATTAAGAAAACAGCATAACAGGTAACATAATATCGCCAAGTGCTAATTCATGTGATCCAGACAATGAAAGAATATGACATATAAAATTATGCTGTGTGAGACAGTACTTTCTAGAAAGAAAAAGGAAAGCTCTATGAAGGCTCAAGTCTTCAGTGAAAACTTCTTGAAAGGAGTAGGGCTCAGATCTTGTCTTGAAGCACAGGTAGGATGTGGATAAGTAAGAGAAAGGAAGAAAAACATTCTAAGTGGGCAACAGAATGATCAAGGTACTGATCAAATCCATAAAGGATAAATATCAGGTTGAAACATATAACATTACTGGGGTTTTTTTTGTAGGTACAAAACAATCAAATATTGGCAATTTCATATTGTTCAACCTAATAAAAGTGGCATTTGTGGAGTGATACACTGGAAATTTTAACTGTATTTGTAATGTTTTATTTTTTGTCCTGAGTGGTAGGTACATAGGTTCCTTATATGACTTCTTACTTCTTGTGGTTCTTAAGTATTTCACAATTATTAAAATAATTTAATGAAAAGCAAAAGAGAAAGTAAAGTCTCATCAAATAATTTAAATGATTCCTTTATGTAACACTCATTCTGTTGATGAAGATAACACTCAGTTTTCTCAGCATTCTCAGACTTTCACCCTCTTCCCCAGCTTTTCTCCAAGTATATCAGGGGACAGCATAGCTTATGCAAACACATGACAAAGGAGAGAATCCAGAGATCCCCCAAGTGTTCTTTGACTCCTCTGGCCTTTGGGGCAATGTGCCTCTCCACCTGGCCACTGCTTGCCCTGCTGGTGTTTGCAGCTGAAATTTGTGGTTCAAGACCATGTGGATATAAGGGACCTGGCCTCCCTTAGAGTGCTCAGGCCTTGTGGCTCTTCCTCTACTCCCCCTCAGCTCTCTGACTCTATGGGTCCTTCTCCCATTTGTCTATGAGGCTCATCTGGCCGTGGCCCCAGTGTGGCAGAGGGGGGTGTTCCCTTTGCAGTCTTCACTGCAGTGTCACCTTGCCCCTTAAGGTCACCCCTCCAGCCAGCTCCTCAGTCAGACATTCAGCCACTATGGCTCTCACTGTGGCTTTCCCAAGAAAGCTACACCTCAAGGCCTCCTGCCTGACTACACCTTTACCTGGTGTGACAGAGGAGAATACAGCGTTCTGGGCCTCCTCACAGGGGCCCAAATAGGATCAGTCCCTGTTATTCCCTCCAAATATATGATACACCTCTGTCATCTCTACACAGAAGCCTGGAGAGGAGAAATTGGGACACACATCTGACAGTTTTCCCCTTCCCCCTATTTCTCGATTCCCCTTCTTCTTCCCAGAATCCCCCCAGGGCCCAAAACACAGGCTTGCCTGCCTTCATCTCCTTCATGTCCTTCTACCACTGAGCACAGGCAACATGACCTGGCAGTCATACCCTTTGGGAGAACTCCCTGGGTTAAGTTCCCCAAGCTGGGCTCTTCAGGGAGGTACAGGAATTTTTTTTAAAGGGAATTTAGGAAATCCTCTTTCAAGCCACTAACCTGGCTTAGAAAGTTCTTGTCTTGCTATAAAATCCTATGTTGAATGTCAGAAGCCAAATATCTCACTATTTTTTCCCCATTCCTTCTGTAACAAATCCTTATTTCCCCCCGGGGCGGATGGATGCCAAGGGCCAACTAAGGATGAAGTCATTTTCTGAGAAAGGGAAAAAGGAAAGCATGCTATTTTTCAAAAGAGTACTTTTCTGGGCTTCCCTTGTTGCGCAGTGGTTGAGAGTCTGCCTGCCGATGCAGGGGATGCGGGTTCGTGCCCCGGTCCAGGAAGATCCCACATGCCGCGGAGCGGTTGGGCCCGTAAGCCATGGCTGCTGGACCTGCGCGTCCGGAGCCTGTTCTCCGCAGTGGGAGAGGCCACAACAGTGAGAGGCCCGCGTACTGAATAAAAAAAAAAAAGAGAGAAAAAAAAAGATTACTTTTCTAATTGCACTAAAATTCTTCCCATCCGCTGTTCCTCTCCTTCATAGAGCTCCAACCCCGACATGGGTCATGCCCCATGACCCCGACAGGTCAAATGCCAAGGTTTACTGCCAGGGTTGATACTCAGAATGTTGAACAACTAGCTGAATGGCAACCCTGACCCATGATGAACATGTAGAGGAAATAACAACCAGTTAAGTAAGTTCGCAGTGTTTGCTCTTCTTCTCTCCCAAAGCATATCTGTGCACAGCTTTGTAAACAATTTACCCAGGGGCTCCCCTTCCTCCATCCACGTTTGCAATGACCCCCCCCCCCTTGCCTGGTAAACAAGATCTGTGGAGTGTGTCTGGTGCACTTCAGATGCCAGTTAACAAGGCATGACTTCAAGGAACATAAACTATCTCATTGATAACACAATCGCCTTTTAGGCAAGAGGTCTTTGGAGGAAAACACTCAGATCCAATATTCAGGGAGTCAGTGAAACAAAATGAAAGGAGAGACGGGCAGTGGGTAAAGAGTCCTGCCAGGCACTAACTAGCACATTACTTACCCTTGTCTAAGCTCAGTTTCTTCAACTATGAGGTAGGGTTATTAGGAGAATTCACTGACCTAATGCATGTAATTTGCTTAGCACAGAAAAGTTTTGATAAATAAATGTTGATAAATATAAGTGTTAATAATAATTCTTTTTATTATTATTTTATTGTTGTTATTACTGGGCCAGTGGCCCACTATTGACAATGAAAAGTGTTTCCCTATCATCAGCACCTTCACTTGCATATTCACGTGGGCCTTCTGATCCAACTGCTGAACAAATGAAAATGGCAGGAATGAAGTGAGTGTGTGTAATGGGGGCAAAGATGGAAAATTCAGTCACAGACCACAGCCCTGATTAGCACAAAAGAGAGCTTCCCCTACTGAGAAGGGACAAAGTCAAATTCAATCACTTCAGGCTTTCATATGACCTAAATAGGATGATAAAAAACTTTTAATAAATAATTAGGGAAAAGAGAAAAATGTTTATTTTATTTTATTTTTAAATGTTTATTTTAAAGTAAACATAAATAAAAATAAAATAGATCCACAGGAGTACTTGAGTACATGATATTCCAGCAACCCAAGCTTCCAGGACTGCACTGCAGACAGTGCTTTCAGACACATGTGGAATGTGTCCATGGCCCTGGGGTCACAGGGTAATAGAGGAGCCATAGAGAAAAGAGGAGCTTGGCAGAATTGCCTTCATATTTTAAGCTATAGCTTTCTTTACTGAAATAATAGTTTTCAAGAAACAAATTATTCACAAACCATTAATAGCATATGTTGAGATGGGAAGATGATAGGCAAGAAGGATAATTAATTCTGGCCTATTCTTTAAATAAAATACTGTCTAAGTATAGAGGAATAAATTAGATGACTTTTCAAACCTTTCTAATCAAAGCCTCCTAAAATAATCCCATTGTCTAGTGCAGTGGTTTTCAAACATTTTTTGACCATAACACACAGTAAGAAATATATTCTACATCTAGACTCGGTACATGCACACAGACAGTATTCTTTCTTAATACTGGTTTCACGAAAGAATATATATATAATTTTTATAAATTTCTTTATTTTACTTTTGGCTGCGTTGGGTCTTCATTGCTGCACGCAGGCTTTCTCTAGTTGCAGCGAGCGGGGCCTACTCTTCCTTGAGGTGCGCAGGCTTCTCACTGTGGTGGCTTCTCTTGTTGTGGAGCACAGGCTCTAGGCGCGCGGGCTTCAGTAGTTGTAGCACGCAGGCTCAGTAGTTGTGGTTCGTGGGCTCTAGAGCACAGGCTCAGTAGTTGTGGCTCACGGGCTCTAGTCACGCAGGCTCCACCGCACGTGGGATCTTCCTGGACCAGGGCTCAAACCCGTGTTCCCTGCATTGGCAGGCAGAGTCTTAACCACTGTGACACCAGGGAAGCTCCCATGAAAGAATATTGATCCTTAGTTATGTAATGTTTTTCTATTGTTTTATGCCGGTTCCTTCCTTTCTTTTCCTTCCTTTCTTCCCTTGTCCCTTCTTCCCTTTCTTTCTTCCTCCCTTCCTCCCTCCCTAATACTCCTTGCCAAACTGATTTTGCCACTCATAATCTGAAAAATACAGGCCTATTGGGTTTTCCTAATCATTAAATATTTCTGCAGGTGAGTTTACCCATCCAGAATATGGACAGAATTCAGCCAACTTCCCAGAAGAGCAGTTTCTAGGTTTGACTTTTGTCTCTAGGATTTAAGAAGTCATTCCCAGGGGATCTTGTTTTGTCTATAGCTGAACATAAGGATTTGGGAGGGGGCGGGAAGGAAGGGGACAGATGAGAATCAATAGAAAGAACTGCAAGGTCCGAAGACAAGAACCATTTGTCTAGTGCAATCTATTTTACTATATATTAATAAAAAAAAAAAACTCATCTTAAATATTTAGCATCATCGTGCACCTTTTACAATTGACCCAACAAACCAAGCTCTGGCTTGGAGGCGCAATTATTCATTTTCACGGAAGAGTGACCTCTTTTTTAAAATCCAGGACCCCCGCAGCGTCCCAGCCCTTCTCCGGCCTCCAACTTTTCCCTCCAGTTTGGTGGAAGGTTACATTAGAAGAAAATAGTCCCTATAGTGTTGAAACTTTTCAGGGGAAAAGAGGGCGTTTGACGTGTGGGTGGGTGGGCAGCGCCGGCCGTTGCAGCTGGTGCGGCGAACGCCCAGGGCTGGGCGGCACGCGGACGCGGAGGCGCCAGCGGCGGGGGCAGGACGGGGCAGGAGGGACCCGGAGGCGGGGGTGGGAAGAAAGCCCTGAAGTCCTGCAAAGGACAGAGGCCGCCTGCGCTCCTTTGCTGCGCACCCGCCGCCCGGGAGGGGGCGCTGGCTGCCGGGGAGTTGAGGATGGGGCCTTGGTCTCCCGAACCCTAGAGTCGGCTTGGGTTGTCAAGAACCGTCTTTTTTATTGATCATTTCTTTTTGTCATGATGCTCTCTTGGCCTCAGACTGCGTGAAGGGAGCCATATTAAGAGTGCAGAAGAAGAGGTGACCTGGAGGAAAAATTAAAATGCGATATAAAAAAAGAGTTTTTCTTACTTCCTTTCTCTCTCAAATTAATTTAGATGTAAATTACATTTTGAAAGGTCCCAAAATCAGTCTCCAAGGCTGTGTCCTCTACCCTCACCAGATACATAGAATAAGATTTTGATGTGATAGTAATTTTGCCAGTGGAGGCCGACTCCCCAAACCATCACCCTGGTAAGTAATGAACAATTTCCATGGGTTATGACTTTGAGGTTTTGTTTTACTTCATTCTAATAGATGTCCCGTCTAAAAGTGGGTAAGATTATACCTAACTCAGCCCAGGTTTAATTCGGATTATTTTTGAAAACTCTTGATGGGTAGGTAATTTACCTAGTTTCTCCTTATTCAGATTTAGGAAATATTGCTTTATTGCTACATGCATTTTAAGTGTCTTTTGCCATGCTGTTCTTAGTGTGGGTAGAATGTCTCTCTCTTTCCCCGTTGGTACTGTCAACAAACATTCGAGGAGTGCTTAGCTCAGAATACTGTTGGGTATTACAGATTAAACAATCTGACATACCTGTCAATTTCATCAGAAACAGCATTTATGTATACGTATAGTCTGTACCATGCTATATACTAGAAATCTTTGTGAAATGTAAACTCCTCATATGTAGAGACCCTATTTTATTCTGCAGTGAAATGGAGTCGATCTCCTTGCAGTGTTGTGTATTTTAAAGGATCTAGGATTTAATAGGGACTATTAAATGATAGCCATTAGTATTATTTACCTTGATATCCTCCAAAGTGCTTTGCTCATGGCAAACACTCAATAAATATTGGTTAAATGAATGAACATGGCATGTTCCTTATTATGCACATAAGGAAAATACCAGGATACCCTGTAGCACAATGACTTCATTTCACCAATGAAGCTTAGTGTGGAGGTGTCTATCCTACAGCCCTTTTACCAGACGCAGGCTCTCTTGACCTTGGAATGTGGATCACTTAAGATTTTCGGGGGAAAAAAAGTGTACTTACTTAACTAGTAGGCCCTAACCTCTTGTCAGTGTGGAGCTTGAGAAGTTTGCTTAAATATGGAAAAGCTAAGCTTACTTGACACAAATCAGGGGGAAAAAAAGGTTTCTACATGTTATTCAAGTTATTCATGTCAAAAGTGATTAGTGGGCCCCAGCTTCCATTACATCATTCATTAGGAGAGTGTGGGCTGGGAGCTCTGCAAGTCACATGATTCGATGGAGGAATTAAGACTGAATTTTCTTCTGTGTTTCTGCCCTTAACCATATTCAGTGGTAAGCATGTTTGGAAAAGGTTAAAGCAGAACATGGAGATCTAGTTTATTTTAATGCTGTCAGACTGCTAAGCAGTGGAAACTTGTTGAAGAGATTTACCAAGCTGTTTCCTTAGATTAAAGACTTTAGTGAATTAATTAAAAGGGTTCTGAGAGATACAACATGCCAGACCCCTACTGGCTCATAAAATTGTTCTTTCTGATTGATGTGACGTGACAGCTGAGCACAGTGCATGTAAAGCTGCAGGAGAATAAAACAAGAGTAGTGCTGATGTGTTCAAAGACATGTAAGAGTTCCACGTGAACTGGCTGTGACCACGGAGTCAGCTGGACACCGTGCTTATTTCCTTTGGCTCAGGCACCTGAGCTCAGTAGAAGCACAGATTTGGCAAGGTGCTGAACTACTGGGGGAAAATGAAGTCACAGCTTCAGAAGAGCTTCACAGATTGTGATGTGTTGGTATTATGTTTCATGTTTTAGTCATTGCTTTTAGGATGCACGCTTGAAGATGGTCCTCAATTATGGAGTCATGTCTGCGCCACTTGGTTTCCCGAGTGACTGACTGAGCTGAAAGTGAACTACGTTTTTAAGGAGACAGATATCCAAGACAAGTAGATGAATTGCAGAAGTGTTCTAACATTTTTAGCCACATTCTAGGCAATGTTGGGTCTAACTGGTTTAGAAAATACATTCTTTTTTAGCCAACAGTGTCAACAGTATCAACCAACACTGAAGCTGAGAGCCGTCAGCGTTAATACATACCTGCAGTGAGAATTTGAATGTGCCTTGGCCAAATACATTTATTCATTCAACGCATATTTATTAAGTGCTAGGCCTTGGAGATACCTCAGTTCTAGTATTGTCTAATAGTGTTGTTCAATAGGAATATAATGTGAGCCCCGTATGTAATTTAAAGTTTTCTAGTAGCCATATTAAGACATTTAAGAGAAATCAATGAAATTAATTTTAATAAGATATTTTATTTCCACCAAATATAGCTAAACTATAATTTTAATATGTAATTAATATAGGAGTTATTAATACAATATTTTACATTGTTTATTTTGAATTGTTGTTCTAATTCAGTGTGTATTTTACGCTTAGAGCACATCTCACATTGCACTAGACACATTTCAGCTGCTCAAATGCCACTAGTGATTACCGTATTGGGCAGTGCAGGTCTAGAGGGAAGTACAGATGAGTAAAAAGGTAATTTCAATAAGATGGAATAAAGGCAATGATGAGAGAAGTATAAGGTACAACGAGAACATATAAAAAGGGCTTAGTTCCTTCAGTTCTTCCGCCTAAAAATCCCATACTTCTCTCTGCTCCTCTGCATTCTTCCTGCCACCACTCTAATCCAAGCCAGCATCATCTCTCTCCTTGACTTCCGTAACAGCATCCAAAATTGTCTACCTGCATCCGCCCATGGCCCTCTCTGCAGCTAGAGTGATCTTTTAAAAATGCCCATCCAGGTGCTTCCCTGGTGGCGCAGTGGTTGAGAGTCTGCCTGCCGATGCAGGGGACACGGGTTCGTGCCCCGGTCCGGGAAGATCCCACATGCCGCGGAGCGGCTAGGCCCGTGAGCCACGGCCGCTGAGCCTGTGCGTCCGGAGCCTGTGCTCTACAACAGGAGAGGCCACAACAGTGAGAGGCCCACGTACTGCAAAAAAAAATAAAAAATTTAAAAAACAAATAAAAATGCCCATCTGATCATATCACTCCCCTGATTTAAACCTTAACTAGATGATGAATTGAGCAAATGTGAAATGATGGACGTAAAGCACCTGGCACAAGTCTTCTGCTCACTAAGTTTACTTCTCCCCACGTCTCCCTTCACTTTCTTGTTTCTGCCTTCCTCTTCCCTCTCTGGCTCTGGAAAAAGCATCTGCCTCCCACCCCCTCCTTCCTCTTATCACCACTTATCAGTCTCTTATTATCTGAATTTTTTTTTCTTGCTTTCCCCTTTCTTCTTTCTTGTCTCTCCTTCATGATCTAGTTTATTACAACATAGAATTTAAATGGTTTAAAATTTTGTGCTGTAGGGAGTTCCCTGGTGGCCTAGTGGTTAGGATTCTGGGCTTTCACTGTCATGGCCTGGGTTCAATCCCTGGTGTTGGAACTGAGATCCCATTCCATAAGCTGCACAGAGCAGCCGACAAAAACAAACAAACAAACAAAATCTGTGCTATAGTTATGCACTTCTGTGGTTCAAGTTCTTCATTTTTTAAGAAGATGTTGGGGGTAGGAGTTTATTACTTATTTACTTTTGCTGTGTTGGGTCTTTGTTTCTGTGTGAGGGCTTTCTCTAGTTGTGGCAAGCGGGGGCCACTCTTCATCGCGGTGCGTGGGCCTCTCACTATCGCGGTCTCTCTTGTTGTGGAGCACAGGCTCCAGATGCGCAGGCTCAGTAGTTGTGGCTCACGGGCCTAGTTGCTCTGCGGCATGTGGGAGCCTCCCAGACCAGGGCTCAAGCCCGTGTCCCCTGCATTAGCAGGCAGATTCTCAACCACTGCGCCACCAGGGAAGCCCCAAGTTCTTCATTTTAAAAGTCAGAAAAGCTTGACCTTGTATCAGGATTAAATTAAAATGCTTTTTACTTCAGCATGGTCTTCAGTTAACTCTTCTTATAGAAAGCTTCTATACAAAAGTACATATTATCTTCTTTTGGGAGGAAAACAATCCCCTTTCATGTTCTGTAGAGGAGAAAATGGTGCAGCTGTTTACATAGCATCCTCCTCTAGTGATGTGAAATATGTCAGAAGAACCCAGGTACCTGCCCATAGCTGTGCCTCTCTTAGGTGGATTGCTGCTGCCCCTTGGCAGTAGGGCAGTGAGGCAAGTTAATTATTCAGTGTCAGTGGAAGTAAATAAATAAATGAATTACCTAATTAAATAAACCTTCAGGCTGCTGAAAGCTGGCAGTTTCCTTAACTGCACACTTTCTTTGGAGGATCAGTTCTCTTGTTTGAAGGAACAGCCAACCCAGGCATATGGGCTCTTCCCTTGTACTTCTGAGAAAGTGGATTTACGACCGTCTGTGTACTCATCTTTCTGTTTACGTCTCTGACATAGACAACTCTGCCAGTTGCCAACACTCTTTCTACCTCCACTGAGAACAAGGAGAGATCCTGCCACTGCAGAAGGAAGAAAGTAAGTTATAATTCAAGAAGGACTTCCTGCTGTCAAGACATAATCAACACCCACACAAAACAAGTGAGGGAGTATCTTAGCCTAGAAAAGATGTTTCTGTTATAGAAAAGACCCCCCCCCCCTCATCCCAGGCCTGGCCTGAGGGAGGCCCTGCCCCTGGAAAGGCTTGGGCATTCAGAGTCAGAATCAGCAAGCATTTGTTGAATAGATAGATACCACATAATACAAGGCAGCTCCATGTACATCTTTCTACTACACCATTTTAATATTTTAATTTAAGAGAAACCCTTCAGCTTTTTCCCAAATGGAATTTTATCCTGAAATGAGATCCTGCAGCATGAGGACCAGCTACAGAAATACTTTAGTATTAAGGGACCTCCACAACCTAAAACATTTTTCCTAACTTTGACCACTGTTCCATGGGCTTCCAGAGGCTGTACCACATTCTATCCTAACAGCTTGTTCTTAACCTCCCACTACAAAGATTTACTGAGAATTTCTTTCTGAACAGAATTTCTCTCATGAAATAAATAGTAGAAGCATGTTGTATTTATTAGGATAAGTGCTATAACAGATCCAAATAAGGAAAATGGCTCCCATACAGTAGTTTATTTCTTGCTTCTAGGGTGGCAGAGCAGCCCTCCTCCATGTAGCCGTTTAGGAACCCAGGTTAATGACGGCCTGCAGAAGGCACGGAGGAGACACATGGGAGGTTTTATGGGCCTTGACGGAGGGTTCATCCCCCTTAGTGGGCTCCACTGATGGGTGTCAGTTTGCAAACAGTTTGTTACTGATGCCTGACAAGATAAGTACGGAAATGGAGAGTGAGCCTTTAGAAAATTTTATAGCAATTTTGATAGAGTAATTTTATGTCTGCTGAATTTAATAAAAAATTGGGGCTTAATTTATATCTTCGGTTTTTTTTTTTTTTGCGGTACGCGGGCCTCTCACTGTTGTAGCCTCTCCTGTTGCGGAGCACAGGTTCCGGAAGCGCAGGCTCAGCGGCCATGGCTCACGGGCCCAGCCGCTCCACGGTATGTGGGATCTTCCCGGACCGGGGCACGAACCCGTGTCCCCTGCATCGGCAGGCGGACTCTCAACCACTGCACCACCAGGGAAGCCCTATATCTTCATTTTTTAATTTCATTTTTCCATTAACTTATTGCTAGTGTATTTTTTCAAAAGTTCTGATCCACAATGGATTAGAAAGAAAAAAATCTTGTCTTTTTTGCCACATATGTTATGAGAAGCACTAGTGTACATTCCTTCCCTCCGTGTACCTTCTGCTAGAACTTAGTCTCATGGTCATGTCTAACCGTAGTGGAGGTTGGGAATGTGGTCTAGCTGTATGCAAAGGGAAAAGGGGAGAAGGCAGATGTTGGTGAGCACTAGGAGACTCTGGCACATGTAGCTCACACACCTGGAAACACAACTTGAAGTTTGAAACGGAGAGAGAGGACTGAGCCCCCAGGATGAGGGTGAGCTATGGGGAATGTATCCATCCTACTTTCGTCCAGGCTGGAGACCACTGACGGCTACTGGCATTAGTTACAATTCAGAAGGATTTGGCTGCTAAGGTCAGAAGGAAAAATGTTGTCTTTATTTGCTAGGCTCATTTCTCTCACACTCGAACTTTTCTTTCCATTCTCCCTGCCATGCCTTACTTAGTTCGTTATTTCTTAAACTATCAAAATAGCCTCCTAACAGAGGCCCCTACATCTATCTTTACCCACCTCAGCCCCATCTAACATGTGAGTCTCACTGTGTTATGCTTCAGTAGTTTCCCTGTCACTCACAAGCCTGAGTTAACTTTTGTCATAAAAATCCCACGAGGGCATTCACATTCCAGTCCCTTCCTACCTCTTAGGCCTCATCTCCTGGCACTGTGCTCTGGGCATTCTGTGCCCAGCCTTACCGACTTCCTCTATTCCTGGCACACTCCATGCACTAACATACCTCCTTGCCTTGGACGTGCAGCCTCCCTGGGCCCACTCCCACCTGTCCTTCAGTTCTCAGTTTAATGTTACTTCATCTGTGAAACCTTCCTTGATTCTCTTCAGCCTGGTGATGCACCCCTTCCTTCAGGAAAATCATAATTGTTTGGTAAAAAATAGCTATCGCTCTAAAAAATGTATTTCTCCCCATCTTAGACTATAAGCTAAATGAGGCCCAAGAACATGTGTTCTAATTTATGTATCTCAAGTGCCTCCTATGGTTTCTGATAAAGAGTTGGTACTCAGTGAAGATTTGTAAAGTGAGTGAATGAATGGTTTTCGACCTTTGGACAATTCAAGGATGAACCTTTGGACCATTTAAGCTCCTTCTTGTCTGCCCTCTGTCTAAGAATAAAGGGTTTGAGGAAGATAGGACAAGAAGTTGACACAAAAACGGAAGAAACGAAAGTTAGATCTCAGAAAGACTGTCAAATGAGAGGACTCTGAAATGTTGGTGTCTTGCACTGGATGTGACATCTCAATGCCTAGAGAGGAGACTGCTAGTTGCCTACTCAGCACCCAATATTTCATCCTTCCTTACTAACAGAGCCCTTATGTTATTGAAAGTGGCAATGGGCCTAGCTGAGAAACGACATCTCTTAGACCGTTGTCGCTAGGAGGAGCCATGAGATGTGATGGAATTTCTTGGAAAAGACCTTTAAAGGTGGCTGACTTCGCTGAGAGGTCTCCCTTTCTACCTTTGCCTCAGCCTCATTTCTGCTGCTTAGAATATGGATGTGGTATCTGCAGCTGCAAATCTTGCTACCAGGAGGCAACCTTGAGGATGGAAGCTGTGAGCTAAGGAGAGCAGGATAGAAATATAGAAGCAGCCTGAGTCCCTAATGGGATGGAGCCACCCTACCTGGCCTGTCTTGCCTATTTTGTATAAATTTATTTACTTATTTATTTTTGGCTGCGTTGGGTCTTTGTTGCTGCGCACAGGCTTTCTCTAGTTGTGGCGAGCGGGGGCTACTCTTCGTTGTGGTGCGCAGGCTTCTCGTTACGGTGGCTCCTCTTGTTGCGGAGCTCAGGGGTTCAGTAGTTGTGGCTTGCGGACTCTAGAGTGCAGGCTCAGTAGTTGTGGCGCACGGGCTTAGTTGCTCCGCGGCATGTGGGATCTTCCCAGACCAGGGCTCGAACCCATGTCCCCTGCATTGGCAGGCGCCACCAGGGAAGTCCCAGTACCCACTCTTAGCCATTACCATATTAGCATATTAGCAATAACATAAGCGCATTCAGAGGCCTGACTGTAGTTCAGAAAGCTTCAGTAACTTGTTTAAGGTGACACAGTAAGCGGTAGAGCCAAGATTCAGACCCGGGCCCCCATGAATCTTAAAACTGTGCATTTCTGGGAATTCCCTGACAGTTTAGTGGTTAGGACTCCACGCTTTCACTGCCGGGGTTCGATCCCTGGTCGGAGAATTAAGATCCCGCAAGTCGCATGGTGAGGCCGGAAAAACAAACAAACAAACAAAAACAAAACAAAAACCCAAACTGTGCATTTCCCCATGCATTTTGGAAGGACCCAATGTGGGTAGACTACAGGGTGAAGGGGCGGGATACCAGATGGATAAATGAAATCCTGCCTTTTACTCTCCTGTAACCCTGAGTCTTACCCATGGAGCCGACATCCATCTCGCCCTCTTGTGGCCACATGACCCACTGCTCTTGGCAAGCAGTTAATAGGAAGTCCCACGTGGAGGGCTCAAGTCAACAAAGGGCTTAGCTCAGCCGACCCATGGGAGAAAGATGGGGTATTCAAGGAGGAGGAAGGCAGCTACCAAATAAGGGAACCATGCTTAGCCTGACTTCCCAGTACCAAGTCCATCCCCAGAGCTAGGAGTGTCAGCCTCCCATAAAAATAAGGGCCAAAAACCTCTAGGCAGTTGATAAGACTTTCTTAATCATGATATGGGGCTCTCAAGAGAAGAAATGGAAGATATAGTCCCCTCCCTCAAGGAGCTCATCATATAATTTATCCATTTGCGCAATCAGCAGACAGAATTTTATATGGTTAAGAGCAAGACTCTAGAGTCTGACTGTCTGGGTGTGAATTCTGCCTCTGCTACTTACTGTGTGACCTTGAGCAACTTACTTAACTTCTCTGTGCTCTGATTTCCACGCTTAAAACGAGGGTGATAATACCACCTACTTTATAAGATCATCATGAAGATTAAATGAAGTAATATTTGTAAAGTGATTAGAATAGTGTCTGGCATATAGTAAATGCTTAAGAGACTTATAGATAACCTGTAAATGAAACACTCCTTTTGTGGTTTAACTCCATAACAATTCAGAAATGGGGAAAGTCATAGGAGAAAAGAAATTAAGAAGGGTGTCACTAAAATAGTGAAGCCAAATAATGGACAGGATTTGGGAAGATGCAGAGGTGTGGCCCGGATCCAGGCAAAAATATGGAGGCAGAAACTGGCATGGTCAGGGTTACAGATGAGGTGGGGAGTAAGAAGGCATGCCAGACAGTAGACTGGGTAGGTGCTTGCAAGCCTCTGATCAGAGCATTTTCAACTGATAAATTCATAACCTTGTGTGTGTTTCTGTTTAAAGACACCTTATTTAATATCTATTGTTGATTCATTAACATTGAACTCGTGACAAACAGCACTCTAAATCATGCCTGCAAGAAGCATATCTAACACCCTTTTCCTCTGTAGGGCACATCCCAGCCTTCTTGCACCTGGGAAGCACTTCAGCACTGCAGTTGGGGGCCATTGTAAACAGCGAAATCACCAACAAAAAGCATACACACAAAAGCAAAACACATAGCACTAAACAGACCATGAATAGGACACTTGTTTACCGGATGAGAGCTGAAACAAGGAGGTAGAGCGTTGCCCTGTTGGACCTCAGTTGGTAACGTCACTATCCCATGACTCAAATTTTTTGCTGCTCTGAACACATCTGTGAATGACCATGAAAGCCTTATGATTACTGATTGGGGGGTTGCAGATAAATTTTAGCAAGTAGGCAAAATTGACAAATATAGAAACTGTAAATCATGAGGTTGAACCATACATAGAGGGCCAGCTTCTTGGTCATGTGACCTGTCCAGTCCCACAGAGACAACATTCAGAAGGGCCCCAAGCTTGGTTTAATGCTCTGCTGTTGTTACTGTCCTGAATTATTCCTAACTTTTTTTTAAATTGAAGTATAGTTGATTTACAATATTGTTAGTTTCAGATGTACAGTGAAGTGATTCGGTTATATATATATATGTTTTTTTCAGATTATTTTCCATTATAGGTTATTATAAGATATCAAATATAGTTCCCTGTGCTATACAGTAAACCCTTGTTGCTTATCTATTTTATATATAGTAGTATGTACCTGTTAATGCCATACCTTCCCCCTCACCCCTCGAAATTCTTAACTTTTGAACAAGGGACCACACATCATTTTCATTTTGCACTAGGCTACAAATTATGTATCTGGTCCTGTATATGTTTGTGTAGGCATATTTTATTTCATAAATGAGATATTATAAATGCTCTTCCTTTTTTCTTATATTTTCCTTTTTTAAAAACTCAGTATTATATCTTTGGAGATATTTTCATATTGACATATAGAAGTCTACTTTCCTCCTTTTAACATCCATAGTATAGGTGTATCATGATTTATTTTTCAAGCCTCCTATTGCTGGACATTACTTCATGAATTTTTAGAAATTATACTGAAAAGACCATCCTTGTTATACATACACAAACGCTTTGGCATATCTTCAAATTATATTCATACAGTATACTAGCAGTAGAATTGCTGCTACATCAAAGGATATTTGTATTTCAAATAATGATCATTATTGCCTTGTTGCTCTCTAAAAAGTTTGTACTGATTTTCACTCATACCAAGAAAGTTTGAGAATGCCTGTTCTCAAGTACAGCTTGCCAATTCCATAAGTTTCCAAACTTAAAAAGAATTTGCCAGTCTGATCAGCAAAAAAGGTATTTTGTAGTTGTTTTAATTTGCATGTATTTAATCATGTGTGAAGTTGAACATTTTTTCTGTATGTTTATTTATTAATCATTTTTTCTCTGTTTTTGAATTTCCTGTTGCTATCCTTTGTTCATTTTCCTATTAGGCTTTCTTTAGTACTTCTTTATATAAATGAAAGAAATTAACCCTTTGCTTATTGTATGAATTATAAGTATTATCCCTGACTTATGAGTCTTTTGATTTTATTTGCAGCATTGCTTTATTTCCAATACAGGAACAAAGCTTTTCATGTTATACACTGAAACTTCTAGATGAGAGGTATTTTAAATTTCAATCAGGGAATTCCCTGGCGATCCAGTGGTTAGGACTTGGCGCTTTCACTGCAGGGGCCTGGGTTCGATCCCTGGTCGGGGAACTAAGATCCTGCAAGTTGCGCAGTGTGGCCAAAAAAAAAAAAAATTAAATCAATATCACTTCATGATAGCTTAGATATAAAGGGCCTGGGAGAGGAAGACATCAAAGATAACACAAGTGTTTCTCGGTTTGGGGAATAATAATAGTGTCCATACCAGGCTCCTCCAGCAGGAATCCTCCCAGTGATAGGTCTTCCCTGTGAGCTTAGGGAGCCAAAGTTTCAAAATCAAGAATTCATTAGAGTTTACTGCTTTTATTTTTTAATAAATTATTTAGGAATAATTTTAGATTCACAGAATAGTTGCAAAGATAGTAAGCAGAGAGGGTTCTCAGATACCCTACGCCCAGTTTTCCCTACTATATATTAAAATATTACATTAACATGGTATATTTATCACAATTAATGAGCCAATATTGACACATTACTATTAACTAAAGTCCATACTTTCTTCAGATTTCCTTAGTTTTTAGTCTCATAACCTTTTTCTATTCCAGCATACCATATAATATTTATTAGTAATGTCTTCTTAGCCTCCTCTTGATTGTGACAATTGAGTTTCCTGCTTTTTGTCATTATCATTCCACATCAATTCACTAACGGGAGCAAAACCCTATCTGAACTAGCCATGCCCAGGATACAGAATCAGCAAATAGCTGACTCTAGATCCTTATCCCCACTCTCCTCCTGCTTCCAATCCCCCTTTTCTGAGTCTCTCAGGCACCCTCCACTTCCCCTACATTCACTCCAGTGCCCTGTGCATTCCTTCTGTGCCCTCTGACTTAACCTCTGACAACCTAGCAATGCTTAAGTCTTCCTCTGAAATCAAAGACTGTTTTCTACCTTCTTTGCCAAAGGTAGGGATTAACCCCCACATAGTCCCATAAATTTGCCTTATTTGTTTAGTTATATAATTATTTGTTTGTTTATCCCCTCAATCAGAGTAGCTGGCTGGTTTTCTTAGTAGCTAGTCTCTGGTACAACTCTAAGAAAGGAGGTGCGGGCTTCCCTGGTGGCGCAGTGGTTGAGAGTCCGCCTGCCGATGCAGGGGACACGGGTTCGTGCCCCGGTCTGGGAGGATCCGACATGTGAGCCTGCGCGTCCGGAGCCTGTGCTCCGCAACGGGAGACGCCACAACAGTGAGAGGCCTGTGTACCGCAAAAAAAAAAAAAAAAAGAAAAAAAGAAAGGAGGTGCTCCTGATATTGGAGAGAATGAGGACTACGATTAGTAGAGGCAGGGAAGTTGGGAAGCAGAGCTGGGGTACTGGGGAACTTCGTGCACCTGGTTTGTATGTGTCCTAAGTAAAGGTGAGTTGCACAAGTGCAGAAGTCCTGGAAAAATTTAGAAATACAGATTTCATATACTAATGAGAGGTCAGTGTTTAAAATGGAGCTTGGAGAGATGTCTGCTTTTGGAGGTGGCAGTAGAAAGCATGAGAGTGAGGGAGAAGAGTAGGGGGCAGAGGAAAGAACCTTGTCCACAGTTAGGAAACAGGGGAAGAAGTTCCCATGAAGGAGGCAGGGGAGGGGCTGGAACTATGGAAGACCATGGACAGAGCAGTGGTGTAGGAACCCAAGGAGAAAAGAGTGTGGAAAACCAGGAAGCAGAGGAAGAAGAGCCACTCAGTAAAGGGAGGACTGAGACAAGGTCTTCAGTTTCTCAGCTCACGTGCAGAGGAGGGACGAGAGGACTTGGAACCCTCGTGTGATAAACTGCTTGACTCAGACGTCGTAAATAGAAAGGAAAGAAATAGGAGAGCAGCTTCAAGTTGCAAAAGGATGAGGATAAGTTTCTCTTATACATTTTCAGGGCATAAGGAAAGTAACTCAGGGAGGGAATTATTGAAGATGATAAAGAGGAAAGGGAGATTGGTGGAAGTAAGATTCTAGCTTTTAGTTTCCCTGCTTTACTTAGGATGAAGCTCATGAAGGCAGGGATTTCTGTCTGTTTTGACTTCTGTTATATTCCGGGAGCCTAGAACAGTGTCTGGTACCTGGTAGGTAGTCAATAAATATTGATGAATAGTGGAGAGGAACAGGAATTTTTAAGTCTAGACACTAAGAGGAGAGGCTGGTTTTAGAATGAAGGATAAATAAATATCTCTTCCTCTGAGATCATAGGGAAAACTGAGGAGCCAGAGGGGAAGAAGGAACTCATGCCTGACGCCCTAGGCTGAATAATAAGGTACCTAGTGAAGGTGGACGGCAGGAAGGCGGGTCTGGCAGGGAACTGAGGGCAAAACTCCCCTCCTGCTCCCATGCAGGGCAGCCAAGAGCTGGCCTGGGACACCAGCTGGGCACTTTTCCCAGCCCTTGCATTCCAGCCGAGTCCCATACACAATGAAGAAATGGAGCTGACAGTGCAGTGACATGATTTAGGTTAATGAACCTAAATCATCTGCCAAGTGGGTGGGAAGTTGTTTTTCTGTCTGCCCACTTTTATAGAAAACATTTTTTTATGAATGATTCATGTCTTATTACTCAGAGCACAAACTTGTGAGCTGATAACAAGAGGTTAAAACCCGGAGAGAACATAGCTACCCCCACCCCATCCCATTCCCCCCAATTTCTGGTGTATGGGTATGCTCACCCTCTTGATTTTGGTGAGGATTTCACAGATGTATATATATATATATATATATATATATACACATACATATATATATACGTGTGTGTGTCAAAACTATCAAATTATATATTTACGTGTGTGCAGTTCACTGTATGTCAATTATACCTCAATCAAGCTGTTTAGAAAAAGGAAAACAGAATCTTTTTTTTTTTTTTACCATTAAAAAAAATTTTTATTGGGGTATCGTTGATTTACAATGTCGTGTTAGTTTCAGGTATACAGCAAAGTGAATCAGCTATACATATATCCACTCTTTTTTGTTAAATTCTTTTCCCATATAGGCCATTACAGAGTATTCAGTAGAATCCCCTGTGCTATACAATAGCTCCTTATTAGTTACCTTTTTTATATGTAGTAGCATGTATGTGTCAATCCTAATCTTCCAATTTATCCCCCTCCCCATCTTTACCACTTTTAAGCATAAGGTTCAGTGGTAACAAACACATTCATCACATTGAGCAACCATCACCACCACCCATCCCTGTGAACACTTTTCATTCTAAAATGGAAACTATACCCATTGAACAGTAACTCTTCATTTCCTCATTCCCTGCCCCTGGCAACCACCAGTATATTCTTTTAAAATATATCTGGACAACCTATGTTTTCACCAATTGATCAAAAGGCAAATTGGATGTCTGTGTTAATGGCGTAATAAAAACCTCAAATATAAGAATACTACCACAATCAATCTAGAAATCCTTAACATTGGTGTCAATATGTGGCGAATCTACTTTTTGTATGTGGCTGCAAAGAGGTACAGCTAGACGTCAACTGTGATGCTCATTCACTGGTGGTTAACCTTTCATGTCCCTACACCTTTCTGTACCATCTTGTTTTCACTGAGACCAATCTACTTTTTAGTTGCTTTAAAATACTTTATTGGAATCCTTTGGGTAAGACGAAGTAAAGGCCACCTAATTGATTTTGGTCCCCAAATTTCTAGGCAGTCCCCTCCCTCCACCCCAGGAGATTGACAGCTGCTCACGCGGGTTAATGCAGGAAAGACGTGAAGTTCCAAGGATCTGTCCAACACCAGGTAGAGAACATCCTCTGTGTCAGCAAAATTCACAGTACCCAGGTAGAAGGCACGCTACTCTCCACTTCTTGTCACTCTCCACTTCTTGTCACAGCTTGTTGATGAAGTGGCAGGAACCATTACCTGGGCATCGCAGCTATCCCAACAGCACTTCTCCAAGAGGAAAATTCCAAACTTTAGGCCTTCAGCCACCAGGCTATCCCTGAATCTCTGTGAAGGGGCACTGCTCCTGCTGGGCTTCCAAAGCTCTCAAGCTTTATTCAAAAATAACACACCGGTGAACGTCTTAAACCCCTTCGAGGCGCTGCGGACCCTCCTTCGAGAATCAGGGGCCTGTACGCCGGCAGCTGTGCAAAGATGGTGCAGGCGGTCGCCTTCCTCTTGGAAGGTTGCACAGCTGCCACCAGGCGGATCCCAAAGCCACCATCTTCCCCATTCACGAGTTCACTGCACAAAGAGGGAAAACAGAATCTTACATGTAAATTTTTTTTGATCACAGAGTTTGGAATATATACATATATATATACACACACACACACATACACACACATATACACGTTTATATATATATTTATATATTTTTAATTTTTTCAATTGCATATATAAATTTATCTAATTTATCTTTACAATCAAAGAAAAATTTATTTTGAAATAAAATAATTATTTGGGGGAAAACAAAGGTCAACCCACGGAGATGAGATACAAAGAGGGTCATTGTAAGATTTCCAGCCACATCTCAGGATAAACTAGCCACTCCCTCTCCTTGGATGAAAACTGAAGAGGAAAAAGTCTTTGGTTAGCTGGGGTGAGAATGTTGTGTTCCTTTTATAAACTTTTTATAATTCTTTATTTAGCTCTCCTTGAGGCCATGGTCTCCTTGTAACCTTCAATCTATAGAAAACCCTCCCTTTCACAGCCTGGAGAGAAAGATGGCTTTTTCCTAGGGAAGCCAGTTGCTCTGCCATTCTGCTGGTGCCAAGGGTCCCATTTCTTCATCCTCCTGATACACTACAGAACTTGAGAGACACCAGTACAACTTACCGAATAGAGGGATCTGGGACCTGGTTTCCCTGCCCCCAGGACTCAGTGGTGAACCAAATCCTAGCTGAGGCCGGTTTACTTTAAACTTTTCTGAAGCGGTTTTGAAAATCATTTCCAAAGGAATGAAATTTAATTGGGTAAGGACTGAAATTACTCCCACTTTGGGCTCTGCCATCACATTGCAGCCTTAGGGCTTTTATGCCGGACAATATGCATGAAACAGTGCTGGGTGCTGTTCTTAATCCTAAAGAGAAAGGGTTGGTTCTTGATCTTGACTTGAAATTCAGAAAGCCTAGAGAATAAAATCCCTGGATGGGGGGGGTCACAAATCCATATTTACTTTGTGAGTTGGAACTGGTCTGCTTAATAAAGCTCATTCATAAGTGAGGATGGTAAAAGCCAACACACTTCCTGAACTAACAGGCCCCAAATTCACCAGAAATATCCAAAGGACTCCAAGGGGAACAGAGCCAAGTGTGCTAGTAATTGCCTTATAGTCCTTCAGGCTTTAGCTCCAAAGCCAGTTCCTCAGAGGGAGTTCTCTTGGTCAGACCACTCTCCAAACCTTGTCACCATCATGATGCCCTTTTAAAATTGACTTCAGGGGACTTCCCTGGTGATGCAGTGGTTAAGAATCCACCTGCCAATGCAGGGGACACGGGTTCGATCCCTGGTCCGGGAACATCCCACATGCCACGGAGCAACTAAGCCCATGTGCCACAACTACTGAGCCTGTGCTCTAGAGCCTGCACCACAACTACTGAGCCTGCGCGCCATAACTACTGAAGCCCACATACTCTAGGGCCTGTGTGACGCAACTACTGAGTCCACATGCTGCAACTACTGAAGCCCATGCACCTAGAGCCTGTGCTCTGCAACAAGAGAAGCCCCTGCTCGCCGCAACTAGAGAAAGCCCACACACAGCAACGAAGACCCAACACAGCCAAAAATAAATAAACAAATAAAATAAATAAATAAAATTGACTTCATAGCACTTATTAGCATTTTATCAATTAATTTACCTGTTTATTTTCTGTCTCTCCTACACTGGAAGAGAATCTCCATGGGAGCAGGGATCTCACCTCCTGTGTTCATCACTCTATTACCACAATAATGTAGAATAATGGCTTCCCCCAAACGGCCACCTCCTAATTCTAGGAACTCCTGAATATGTTACCTCATGTCATAAAAGGGACTTTGCAGATCTGATTAAATTAAGGATGGGGACTTAAAAGTGGGGAGAGTAGCCTGGATTATCCAGGTGGGCCCAACGTAATCACGAGGGTCTTTATAAGAGGGAAGGAGGATCAGTGTCAGAGAAGGAGATATGACAACAGCAACAGCAGTCAGAAAGTGGGAGAGAGATTGGAAGATGCTGTGCTGCTGGCTTTGAAGATGGAGGAAGGGGCCACGAGCCAAGGAATGTAGACAGCTTCTAGAAGCTGGAAAAGACAGGGGAATAGAGTCTCTCCTAGCCTCTAGAAGGAACGCAGCCCTGTGACAACTGATTTTAGGATTTCTGATCTCCAGAACTGTAAGGTGATAAATTTGTGCTGTTTTAAGCCACTAAATTTGCACTAATTTGTTACAGCAGCCATAGAAAATACAAATGGTACCTGATGCATAGCAGATGCTCAACAAACATTTATTGATTGACGAACTTCCTTATATCTGAGACCCCAGCCTACAATAAAAACAATACTTTGCAACTTCATAGTGTTGTACAATAGCAAAATGAGATCATAATCCTAATCTCATTTTATTTTCACAATTATTATCCTTATATTACAGACAAGGAAATTAAAACTCAGTTGTCAATTTCCCATAGAGGCAGAAGGTAGATTCAGAACCAATATCCTTATTTTCTCCTTATTTTTGTGTAATGTATAAACAATGTTAACAGTAAAGGACAGGTAAAAAAAAATTTCACTCACAATCCTTTTACTCTAATAGATCAACTAGTTTTATTTTTCTATGTCTTCTTCCAGGTCTCATCTATGTAAACGTAAAAAATCTTTGTAATTATAGTATGTGTTACATATATACGTAGTTTTCATTTTTCTGGTTAATATTATTTTACTGCCTGGGTGTGTTGGTTTGGGTCTTTTGGGAAACAGCTGCTGAGACAAAGTTAACAATATAAGAAGTTTATTGGGGGTAACACCTGTAAAAGATAAAGAGAGAGGAAGCAGGATTGGGCGTGGAGAGCCCCAAGTCATGATGCAGCTCTGACGGTCTCAGCCAGCCCAACACGGAGATCTGGGAAAAAGATAGCCAGTTAGACGAGCAGAAATGGCCAGTCCTGGTACCCACATCAGGCTCAGTCATTGGCTGGGGGCTGTCTGGGGAAAGTATGGTCTCAACTGGAATATAATAGTGAATCCTGAAGGTGTTGCAACTGGAAGCTGTGAGATCACTGCATTCTGGTAGGTGAACAGAAATAGTTTTCTGAAGGGGATCCAAGTGGGGCACCTCCACAGCTGCTACAGTCCACACCTTGTGTCACGTGGATTCACTTCTCCATACATATTGAGTAAGTGTTCCCTGGACCTCTTCTCAGGAGAAACTCAGTTGAGGGAGGTTAGTGGAATAATGTACAGCTCCATTGCTGCAGTTGGTCTCAGGGCTGCAACTGGTGCTCATTGTTTCCTTCCTCCATTCTAAATCCCCTTTGCCCTCGGCCTTCACCTCTACTGGTCTCAGTGGCTTATCCAGTGGTGCAGCCCAAACACTAATTCCTGAAGGGTCTGAGGTAACTTCTTAGGTCAGGGTTGCTACACTTGTCCATTCATGGTCACAACTAGGCAAGGGAGTACCAAGAGGTGCCCAGGTGGGTCACGGCGCACATTCCTCCCTGCCCCAACTGGGTAACTGAAGGAAGTCTACCTCTTCCCTGATCAGAGCCAATGACCCTTGACCACATGGTAATTTCTTGCCTGCTGCTCTCTGTATACAAGGAGTCCAAAGTGCCCAGGTGGCAGCCACTGCATGAAACTCAGTGTTACCCTTGTGGAAAGAATATATCCTTTGGGGGATTAGAACTTCAAACCCTGCAGAGCCCAGAGTTGCAGGAACAGGAAGCACAAAGTCCCCAGTGGGTCACTGAGAATGATGGTAAGTAGGTGCTATTGTCTGAATGCTTGTGTCCCTCCAAAATTCATATGTTGAAATCCTAATGCCCAATATGATGGTGTTAGGAGGTGGAGCCTCTGTGAGGTGATTAGGTCCTCAGAGAGAGCCCTCATGAATGGGATTAGTGTCCTTATTAAAGAGGTCCAAGAGAGACCCCTCCCTGCTTCTGCCATGTGAGGACACAGTGAAAAGACAAACATCTAAGAACCAGGAAGCCCTTACCAAATACCAAGATGCTGTACTTCCCAGCCTCCAGAACCATGAGAAATAAATGTTTGTTGTTTTTTACCTACCTGATATGTGGCATTTTGTTGTAACAGCACGAGCTAAGACTGTGGGGCTACTCCTTTCCTGCTCCAGGCCCCACTCAGCGCTGGCACGTTTTTTTTGTCACCTAGTATGTGGGCCAGAGCAGTATTCCTAGTGTGGAAAGTATTGCCTTCACAAGCTGAAGAGGCCTCCCAGGTCTGTGATCCTTTCTTTGTGGTAAAGGATGGAAGATGAAGTAGTTTGTCTTTTATTTTGGAAGGGATGTCCTGGCATGTCTCTTAAACACTGGACTCTTAAGAACTTTACTGATGTAAGAAAGACTTTACTGATATAAGACTTGACTTTAGTCTTACTGATGTAAGACTAACTGATGTAATTTACTGATGTAAGAATTTCTGGGTGCCCAGGCCTGCAGCAGGGAGAGAGAGAAGGAGGGGCAGGGGGCAGGCACTGGAAGGTGCTTCCTACAAAAGTGTTTGTTGAAGCCTTTTGCTAAATCATGCATCCTGTTCAAAATGGAGAAAAATTGTTTTAAAAGCTCGACCTCGGGACTTCCCTCGTGGTCCAGTGTTTAAGAATCCGGCTTCCAATGCAGGGGACGCGGGTTCGATCCCAGGTTGGGGAACTAAGATCCTACATGCCGCAGGGCAACTAAGCCCGTGCACCGCAAACTACTGAGCCCATGCACACTGGAGCCTGCACGCCACAACTAAAGAGAAGTCCATGCGCCAATGAAGACCCCGCACTGTAACGAAAGATCCCGTATGCCGAAACTAAGACCCAAAGGAGGCAAAAACAAAATAAATAAATAAAATTTAAAAAAAAAGAAAAACTCCACCTAAGGGCCTTCCTTAAAAGAGAAGATTCCAGGACTTCCCTGGTGGCACAGTGGTTAAGAATCCGCCTGCCAATGCAGGGGACATGGGTTCAATCCCTGGTCTGGGAAGATCCCACATGCCGCAGAGCATCTAAGCCCGTGTGCCACAACTACTGACCCTGTGCTCTAGAGACCACGAGCCACAACTACTGAGCCCGGGTGCCACAACTACAGAGCCTGCGCTCTAGAGCCTGCAAGCCACAACTACTGTGCCACAACTACTGAAGTCCATGTGCCTAGAGCCCATGCTCCGCAACAAGAGAAGCCACTGCAATGAGAAGCCCGTGCACCGCAACGAAGATTAGCCCCTGCTCGATGCAACTAAAGAAAGCCCGCGCACAGTAATGAAGACCCAATGCAGCCAAAAATAAATAAATTAAATAAATAAATAAATAAATTTTAAAAAAGAGAGAGAAGATTCCAATCCTCTCTGTAGACAATGTAATGCACTCTTGGTTGATATGCAGAAGTTTCTAAAAGACAAATTGACTTCGGTAATTGCTCTAAAAAAATCTTTACAGCAAGCAAACAGAGTTTGGATCTAACTATTCTTTTGAGTTCACATCTGAGACCTGCCTAAATTTAAAATAAACTATATGTTTTCTGTGTGAAAAAAAAAAAAGAACTTCTGTAGGGATTATCTTCCACACTCTGGAGTGTGTGTGTCTTTTTTTTTTTTTTTAAAGTTTCACTTAATATACAATTGAATTTTACTTTTATTATTATTTTTTTAAATTTTTGGCTGTGTTGGGTCTTCGTTTCTGTGCAAGGGCTTTCTCTAGTTGTGGCAAGTGGGGGCCACTCTTCATCGCGGTGCGCAGGCCTCTCACTATCGTGGCCTCTCTTGTTGTGGAGCACAGGCTCCAGACGCTCAGGCTCAGTAGTTGTGGCTCACGGGCCTAGTTGCTCCACGGCATGTGGGATCCTCCCAGACCAGGGCCCAAACCCGTGTCCCCTGCATTAAGCAGGCAGATTCTCAACCACTGCGCCACCAGGGAAGCCCAGTGTGTGTCTTACCTAGGCTTTTAGTGTGCTAGCTCCTGTTGCTCATCCTGACTGATCAGCATGATGTCATCAATGTAACGGACCAGAGGGATGTTGTGCAGGATGTCCACACAGTACAGATTGCTTCTGACTAGGTAGGGTGGATCCACTGGAAGCTGGACTTTGGCTAGGACTCTACTTATCACCCGACTCTCACAGGCTCCCACTCCAACAGAGGGGTGAGAATGACACTTTGGGTCTCCAGGTGTCAATGTCAACTTAGATTCTGTGTCCAACAGTCCTCAAAATGCCTGGGTGTTCTCTCCTATATCTACAGTTACTTGAGGAAATTGTCCTAAGTCCCTTTTTGGAAAGACTACAGTATATACTTACTGTGCTGTTGCCAGTCTTGGAGACATGGCCACCTCTTTAATCAAAGAAATCTTGGTCTGGAAACTGACTGAGGTTGGGGAACTAGACAAGGGACCATGATTTTTTACTGGGACCTCCATCCTGAGGTTTCTGCTCATCTATTTTTGCTTTCTTTTCATATATGCAGCAATACCCTTGTTTTGACTGCCCATCTATTTTGCCCCTAGGGATGCCATGTTCTATCACTCATCTACACAACTCTTTGTGTCAAGCTCCTGGGCTGTCCCTCTGACCTTGCCAGTCATTAGGATCATTAATAACCCCCAGGCTTCTGGCAGTTAAATGCTGCCACTTGGCCTCTATCGCTGTTGCTATAGAAGAGCCAAACTGTGACAGCATCTCCTCTTGTTAGCTCTGGCTTGCAGAAGAAAGCCAACACTGAGCTTCTTAGTAATGCTGGTACTCCTCTTACCAGCACATTCCTGATAGCACTGGTAAATGGGGTTGTTCTAGACCTTCCATGGAACATCCTTTGGTAGGGTTTCTGGCCTCTTATAATTGACTCTAGCATGGCCACTTCACTGAGCCATTTAATCCTTTCTCCCTCCCAACTGCTGTGGCAATTCAGGCAATTGAACTTCACTCAGCAAAAGTTATCACATCCTCCAGGTTTCTAGGAGCCACACAGGCAGGTCCTTACAAGGAAGTTAAATTCTATTCCAGGGGAGGGGATCCCAGTCAATAAACTCTTCCTTATTCAGTCTTGTATTTCAGCCCCTTGATTAAGCATCATCAAAAACCCAATCCCAGGGGCTTCCCTGGTGGCACAGTGGTTAAGAATTCGCCTACCAATGCAGGGGACACGGGTTCGAGCCCTGGTCCAGGAAAATCCCACATGCCGCGGAGCAACTAAGCCCGTGCACCACAATTACTGAGCCTGTGTTCTAGAGCCCACGAGTCACAACTACTGAGCCCACACGCCACAACTACTGAAGCCCGCGTGCCTACAGCCCGTGCTCCGCAACAAGAGAAGCCACTGCAATGAGAAGCCTGCACGCTGCCACAAAGTGTAGCCCCCGCTCGCCGCAACTAGAGAAAGCCTGAACGCAGCAAGGAGGACCCAACGAGGCCAAAAAAAAAAAAACTCAACCCCATAGATACTCCCCAACTCTTACCAGTTCATATTGGTCAGTTCTTGCAGCTACTTTGGGGTATGTCCTTTTCTTCCCTTATCAAGACCAGCATGTTCTTACTGGACTATGCTGTCACTTAACCCTAATTAAGATCCTGGCAGTCAGGAGAGGAGGTGGAAGCAAATTCTGAGGGGGAGAGCCCTCTGCAGTGTCTTCACACATGGAGGGAGTGCTAGCTCCTAACAGGAAAGGGTGGGCCCCCTTCTAAGGCTCTGAGGTGCTCAGAAGAGTGTAGGGAGCCAAAATCTTTGGGGGCACCACCTAGATACCTCCATTCCATGTGTCAGGGTCCTGGGTTTTCCTAACCAGGATCCTGACCTTGATTACAGGTCTGCCTCCTGGAATTCTCAAGTCTTGAGTTTGGTCTTCAGCTTTTTTTTTCCCCCTCTCCCATTGTTATAAGGGCCTCTTTGTAACCCATCAAAGAAGCTCTCTGGCCTTCACAGTCAATTTTCAATGTTTGGTAACTGCTCTCAGCTTTTCATTATCTCTTGGCAGGACTCAATGCAACTTAATAAGTCAGCTAATTCCATTGTCCTTGTATCCGCTGCTATCCCTCCACCTACCACATATGTCCGAATTGTTGCACCATAGGAATATTTTCCCACTTCACCATCAGTGAAAGTTTTAGCAAATGCGCCATCACCTTGTCCCAGTGACTATCTGTACCCCACATACTATCCAGGAGGGGTTCTTATTGCCAGCCAGGCAGTGAGTAATGCAGTTCCCAAACCCCATCTTACTGCCAGCCTTCTCAGACCACTCCTGGAACCAACTGAGTCAGTTCAGGTGGTCTGGCAAGCAGATGCTGAGACAAAATTAGGAGTGCAAGAGATTTATTGGGTAGCAATGCCTATGAAAGATCAAGGGGAAGGAAGCAGGAATGGGTAAGTAAAGCGTTTGGCTAGTAATACAAAATTGGGCAAGGAGAATCTCAAGTCATGATGCAGACAGATCCTCCCAAGTTGCAGCTGACCCAGTGAAAAGTTCCAGAGCAAACAGGGTCCTCTAGAGGAGTCCAACAGTGGGCAGAAATGGCCAAGCCCTAATGTCCACATGGTGCCTAGTCATAGGCTGATAGCTGCTCAGTGAGAGTGGGGCCTCAGTGAGAGTGGGGTCTCTAACACTGTAACAAATCCCAAAGGTGATGTAGCTGGAGGCTGACAGCTAACAGCACTCTGGCAGTTGAATGCCAGTGTCTTTTTTTTTTTTTTAATTAATTAATTTATTTTTGGCTGTGTTGGGTCTTCGCAGCTGCCCACGGGCTTTCCCTAGTTGCTGTGAGCGGGGGCTACTCTTCGTTGTGGTGTGTGGGCTTCTCATTGCAGTGGCTTCTCTTGTAGAGCATGGGCTCTAGGCACGTGGGTTTCTAGTTGTGGCACGCGGGCTCAGTAGTTGTGGCGCACGGGCTTAGTTGCTCCGTAGCGTGTGGGATCTTCCCGGACCAGGGCTCAAACCTGTGTTCCCTGCACTGGCAGGCAGATTCTCAACCACTGAGCCACCAGGGAAGTCCCCAGAGTCCTTCTTAAAGGGAGAGCTGAGCTACATATCTCTGTGGCTGCCATATCAGGTATTTTCTCTTCGAGCCCAGTGCTATTTCCATATATCATCTTGCCTCTGTAGTTGAAACATGAACTTTGAGAAACAGTCAGATAAAGAACCTAAGTAAATCAGAGTGGGACTCTGCTGAAATTCTTTGCCACAATGGACTGTGAGAGAATGTGGGGCTACGGGAATGTGTGCATAGGTTTAAGCTGCCTAGTTTCTGCCTCCTTCACGGATGAGGAAAGGAAAGTGGGGTGTGAGGTACAATCAGCTCTTGTTTGGCTGTGTGGAGGAAAGCTGGCTGTCTCCTCAGAATGGCAATTTACCAACTCGGGAAAAGAAATTATTCAGAAGGAATCTGTCCCTTTTAATTACCACTGGAATTGGAAGTACGTAGCCTTCTTGCTCTTTTTTCCTTCTAAATAATACTCATATTTTGAATGTATGCTGGAGACTGAACATGATGGAATTTAGTTGCTCAGAGCATTAGAGGTGGGGCAGCTGGGATCTATCAAAGGGTTAAAGGGTATAGGGTCACCTGAGGAGCTGGGAGAGGAGTCTTTCCCTTGTCAGGAGTGACTCTGATTAGGCTGAAAATGTTGCTTGGAATTCTTTGTCCCAAATAGTTATCTTGTGTCAGATATGGTTACACTTACTCATGTTTCTAACTGATAATAAAAAGAGGAGCTGGAAGACAGAACGTGACTTCTGCCCCCAAAGAAGCCAAAGGAAACAATATAATTATGGAATCTGCAATCATCTTTTTTTTTTTTAAATTTTTAGTTTTGGCCACATTGCGTGGCTTGTGGGATCTTAGTTCCCTGACCAGGAATCGAACTCAGGCCCTCAGCAGTGAAAGTGCAGAGTCCTAACCACTAGACTGCCAGGGAATTCCCAACATCTCCTTAATTTCTCAGAAGAAACTGAGTTCTAGAGATTTTAGGAAACTTGGCTAGGATTACAGCTTTCTCAGAAGTAAAATTAGAATATAGGTCTCAACTCCTGACTCAGTGCTCTACCTCAGTGATGTTCACTCATAAAGTCTCTTGTGGAAAGAGTGGAGGACGTGGGTCAGAAAAAATGAAAGATCATTTGGGGACTTAGAGATCCTGAACCCAAAGATTGGAAGAGTATATCAAGCGAGTATATAACGTGACCATTTCTTATTATCTTCCCTAACAACACCCATAATAAAAATTTTACTCAACCAGGAAAAGCCCCAAGCATTAGTATAATTACAGGTTGTTACTGCTGTTGAAGAGCAGAGTATTTGTAATGGAATTTGTAAAGAAATGGTGAGTAATGTGCTAAAAGGACATCAGGGTGACTGGTCCCTTTCTTTTCCCTCCCTTGGTCACCACTCTAGCGTAGGACTTGCCACCTCAATCAAGCCTTGCCATTGCATTTATCATCCCAACCTAGATTAACCTTCTGAAGTACTGCCACTTTCTTGTTCAAAAACCTTCAATAGCTCTCTATGACCTACCAATAAAGTCCACATTCCTTATCCTGATATTCAAGGCCTTGTAAAATTTATCCCAGAATCTACCTTTCCAGTCTATTTCTCAATCCTCACCTGTCCCTGTGCTCAGCCTGTAGGATCTCCTTCTAGTTCCAAAATAAACATTGTGCTTTCCTGCCCCAAGGCCCTTCCCCCCACCTCTCCCCTTCACCTACCTGTTTTTTCAAGGTCCACATTAGATACCACCCCATTCTAGTTGGAAGGAAGACTTTTCAGTACTATTTCATTTGTGCCATTCATCGGGCACTTTTCATATCCTTCTTTAGGCTCATAGGTAATTCCAACAGCTTCAAAACTTGTTTACACAGTCTCCGGCCCTCAGAATCACTCTTATTTTTGGCAGGTCCATCTATCTGGTGAACTAAAGTTACCTGACTCAACTTTCTCAACTCCCCACTCCTTCATACCTGGTCTTCCAATTTAAGTTCTAGAACACAAAATTTACCTTTTCTTCTGTGTCAGGCTTTGAGTGCTCGCTCGCTCGCACTCTCTCTCTCTCTCTCTCTCTCTCTCTCTCTCTCTCTCGTACTTCTTGAATCTTGCTCACTCTTCTCGCTTATCCTCAAAATACAACCAAGTCTCTCTTTCCTGAAAACAAAACCAAACCAACATACAACTTCCCCTTTCTTTCACCCTGTTTTTCTTTAAGTCAAGGTACCTTTTCTCCTCTTTTCTTGGTATACTCCTGTTACTGCAGTTTGACCTAAGGGTCTGCCACGCTGTTGAAACTGACATCTGGAAGATCAACCATAACTTCTAAATGCCAAATTCCAGTCTCTTCTACTTGAACACGTCCCTTCTATGGACTTTTTCATCTACCTCTCTGACTACTCCATCACTGGCTTTTGTTTTTCTTCCTCTGTCCCATACTTTTCAAGGTTTGTTCTTTGGTCCTCTTTAGAAACTTCCACTTCTGTGGGGATGATTCTTAGATCTGTCTCTAGCCCTAGCTTCTCTTCTATGCTTCATTTCCAGTTGTTTGCTAGACTTGTGTGTGTGTGTGTGTGTGTGTGTGTGTGTGTGTGTGCGTGTGTGTCCCACCTACTTCTCCAAGATGGCAAGTTCCAAAGTTAATTTATTTTATTCTTCCTCTTCCAGGCTATCCCCAAATCTCTTCTGTCTCCTGTCCTTTCACTCTCAGCCAGTGGCATCACCCCCTTTCAGTTATTTGTTTATCTTTAATTACTCTTCCTGTGTAGCTTCCTGCTGCTCCATTTAGGAACTGGCCACAGAATAATAGGTGATCTCTGAGACGATTTCAGTAGAGTTTTTAGTGGTAGTGGTGATAGTCTTGGGGAACTCAGGAAAGAATTGCAGGATAAGAATTTGGCTCCAAATTCACTGCTTTCAATGAAGCTGTCTCCAATTTACTTAGAACATTCTCTCCTACACCATTTCACAAAAGTAAAATTACTCTCTTGAGTACATATCAATGTAATTCATTTCTTCTTTCTGGATACTATATTTCGCTCTAATTTTCTATCTTTGCTATATTTATAAACTGGTCAATTTTGCCAAATTGTTACATTTCTTAAGGAGACAGACCACAAACTCTGGAAAAGGCATTGGTGTCATCTTTGCCATCTGTACCTGATGATAGTGTCTCTCTCAGATTGAGTACTTCCTCGAGGGACAGATGATGATGACTGTGACTCAGAAGTCTCCTGGTTTTTTCTTGTAATCTGTGTTCATAGTGCAGGGGTGGGGTGTCTCCTTTGCCACTCTAACTTTGTATTTACTACAAATACACGAAATATACTAATTATTGAGGTGTTAACTTAGGAGAGTTTAGGAGTTTCCACTTTTCCAATATTTGGGTCAATTAAACAATCTCAAATTTCAAAAGAAAAAAAAAACTCTTCAAAAACCACCCCAGTGGGCTGGAGATAAAGTAGTCCTGGAGAGACATTTCCTTTTCCGATCCCCCCTGTTCCTCACTCCACCGCCCGCTGTTCCTCCCTGGGGCATGGGCAGGTTTGATGGCTCAGATCCCTACATAAAGCTTCCCTTGGAATGCTGAGACTTTGCGTCCCAGCCTAGGAACTGGGAGGTGGACTTTAATCTCCAGGACCTACATCTAGCCTTCGAAGTTTGGGGGGAGGGGAAGGAAATGAGCTCCCGAGAAAGCACTAGACTGTCAGCAGCATGTAAGAGTCCTCTTCAACCCTAAATAGGTACACAATAAATATCTGTTGAATAAATGAGAACATCAGAACCCAACAACGTAAACTAAGTCAATCTCTTTTTTACATACCTCAACGATTAAAATCTAGGAAGTCAGCTTTACCGCTGTTTACACCTAGTAGATTAGCAGAGTGCCTGCAGTTTGCTGAGCACCCCTGACTTTACTGTTCAGGGCACTGGGATCAATTTCCCCACTTCTTGAAAGGCTAAACCCCAAAATGGATTTGTAATCTGGGGTTGAGACCTCCTTCTGTTTAGAATGAGTCATTCCCGTTCCCTGTAAACTCACCCCGCCCCTTCCCATTCATTCATTCAACAAATATTTATTAAGCGCCTAACATATGCCGATCCCTTTGCAGGCGTTTGGGATAAACCAGAGAAAAAAACAAGAGCTCTTTGCCCTGGTAGAACTTAGCGTAGGGCAAGAGACAAACGACGACTATGAATTTTAGATTAAATTATATGATTTGGAAATTGATACATACTACCGAGAAAAAGGTGCCAGGCTGAATGATTTGTGGAGGCCAGGAGACAGGGGTGGAGAATCCAAGATTGGGATCCAGCTCAGGTTGGGGAAAAGGGAGACGGAGCTGAAGTGGAGGAGGTGCTGACGTCGGGGGACCGGGAAGATATTTTCCGCAGAATGCGACGGAAGAGTATTCTGGCTTATGCGGAGGTAGGTGAAGAGCAGAAAGGAGTCTGGACAGAGATTCCCGTCGAGAAGCCGGCAGGCGGGGGACTCTTCTGCAGCTGAGGAGAGAAGATGCTCTGGCTGGAGGATCCTGGTCCAGGGGCCGGACGGGGGCCGTCAAGGGCGGCCAACCACTAAGTCCCCAAAATGGCCTCCCGATGCCCCTCGCAGCCCCACCCCCGCCCCCGCACTCCACCGCTCGCCGGCCCACGTGACCCGACCGGCCCCTCCCGCCCACCCGGGCTAGCGACCCCGGGTCCGGGTCCCTGCGGCGGTGGCCCCGCCCCTCGCGGGAAACGGACCAACCGAGGAAGGGTAAGGCGGGGCGGGTGGTGACGGCCAATGGAGGTGGAGCTCCGGAGGGGAGTAACAGGTTGGTGAGAGGGGGAGAAAGAAGGAGGGAGCGCCGAGGGACAGAGGGGGAGGGCCCGGGAGCCGCGCGTGCAGCTCTACCCGAGCCCGAGCCCGAGCCCGGGAACGCCGAGCCCGGCTGGGGTGAGTGAACCGGGCGGGCGCAAGGGCACCTGAGAGGCAGGCGAGCCCTCAGGTGTACCCCTGAGGGGCGGGAGTCCAGGCGATCAGAGATACCCAGGGCACAGGTGCTGAGTTGGCGAGAGGAGGAGGGGAGGTCAAGTTAGGGTGGGAGTAGTGATTAAGAGCTGGCTCCTACTCTAAGATGCCACACGCAGGTGCCTGGGAAGGTGCCAGGTGAGGGGCATCTGAGGCTAAGGCTATTCCCAGGGCATGGAAGCGTTTCAGGGCCCATATATCTCTGGAGGTCAGACGCCAGTCCCCGGGGCAGAGTTTCTCTTGGAGACCGGAATGGTGGGGGGAAGGAGTCAGTCTCAGTTGGGCAAAGGGAACTGCTGCCTGAGGTTCAGACACGTAAAGGAAAGGGCGTGGAAAGGTGCTGTTTCCCTGAGGTTCTTTACCCGACTGCCAGTCTGAGCCGGTGCTGATACCTCCCTCTGGCTTTGAGGTGGAATCTTTCTCTAACCATTCATCTATAGGGCAAGACAGGTGCAATTAATAGACACTGAGAGGTAGAGCGAGAGGGCACCCCCATCTCTTTGCTAGGTGTGAAACTAAGTCTTTCAGTTTTTGTCCTCCTTTGCTTTCTTGCCAGGGAGCATATTTCCTTCTTTCTCTTGAGAGAGTGCTCTACAAGAGAGGGATTTGAGTAAGCCTAGATCCCTAGGCCCACAAAATGTGTAGAAATACTTCTTTCTAATGAGGCCTCTTTCTGGGGGCTAATGTCAAGCCCTCCCCCCAAGCATACATACTTCTGTGGTTCTAGGTGGGGCCATTGGGTGAGGTTTGGGAGCCTAACCAATTTCCTTGATGCCTCTCAGAAATTCCCCATTATTTCCTTAAACCCTACCAGGCATCCCTGACAGCTGGACCATGATGGCTGTCAGACTAGCCATAGGCACTGGTGCAGGAAATAAGCAGGACTCCTCAGGAGACCACAGGACTAGGAGATTCAGCACCTCTGAGTCTCCAAGCTGGATGAGAGGTGCACGTCAGGGCTGAGACAAAATTTCTGAGGCAGATTCCCTTGCCTTAGGCAGGTGAGGGAATCAGAGCCAGCCTTAGCTTGGCCCCTTTGATGCCCTGCCTGAGGAGAGTTGTTGTAATTGGGAAATAATTAGCAACCGCTATGTTGTCGACAGGCTGCCTGCACATGCCTCTCTACCTCTTTTTTCATCCTGGATATTCGGGAATGGGGGGCTGGCTCTAGGGGACCGCTAATCCAGAGATTTGCCTGACCCTAAGAGGATTCTGGCTTCCTAGAACCCTTCCTGCTTTCCCCAGGCTGACCTGCATGCCATCACCCATGTGGGAGGTGAGGAGGGGGTAGGGCTGCTGCTTTCTTCACGCCAGGGAAGGGGAGAACTGAGGGCCAGGGAGGTGGCCCAGGTTAAGTGTGGGATCTGGAATGCAACCTTGGGAACTTTAGAGGGAGGGGTAGAGGGAGACAAAGTCTTCTGTTACACACTGGCCTGTCTGTCAGTCACCAGGCACACTGTGTATCTGTTCCTGCCTGTTCCCTCCCCACCTTCTGCCTCTTCCTTCAGAGCCTTGGCCTTGGCATCTAAGCTGGACGGAGTCCCTGCCCATGGTTTTGCCCCTCTGCCTCCTCTGTGGTGTGGAATTTCTCTGGTCTGCTTCACAAGCTGCCAGTGGAGTCTCCCCGGCCGTCCCCTTTCCCTTGCCTCTCAAACCAGTCCAGCCAGTTTGCAGGGGCCCAGTTCCTCATTGTGTTTTTTTCCCCACTGGCCAAGCAGCTCTAGTCTGGTGCTCAGGTTTGACTTTTCCAGTGGACTGAGCCAGGAGTACACATGGGGGGGGGGGTTCTTTTTTTTTTTTTTTTTTGCAGTACGCGGGCCTCTCACTGTTGTGGCCTCTCCCGTTGCGGAGCACAGGCTCCGGACGTGCAGGCTCAGCGGCCATGGCTCACGGGCCTAGCCGCTCCACGGCATGTGGGATCTTCCCGGATCGGGGCACGAACCCATGTCCCCTGCATCGGCAGGCGGACTCTCAACCACTGCGCCACCAGGGAAGCCCACATGGGGGGTTCTTTCTGGATCCTTGGGCAACCTTATCTTGCTAACTCTTTATGAGAAAATAGGAGCCGAAAGAGCAAGGTCATTGAACTGTCCTTTTCTGTTTTCACCATTTGCTTTCCTTGTTTCCTCCGAGGGGAGTCTAATCTCTGTACCTCTAGTTCATCCATTTTCTGCATCTACCAATTATATAGCATCTAGCATATTGCCAGGCCCTATGTATACCAGTTCTTCCTGGGCACACCTGGAGCCACCCCACCCCCACTTCCTGCCAGGAGTCCAGAGACCCTGTCACTCCTAGTTGGAAGCCAGCTGCTTATGGTTGGGCCAGAGGTGATGGAATTGGGGCAGGGCAGGCTAATGAGTAACTCAGGGAGAAGTGGCTGCCTGATACAAGTGCTGTGTTCTCCCTCTCCTTACAGGCAGGAATGACAGAGGCAGAAAGATGAAGCTGAATTAACTTGTGGCCTAGTCTCTTCCCAGAGTACAGTTGGTGGGAAAAGCAGGGTCAGGCATCTGGTGAGAGGAGAGGCTCTGGGCTCCCTGTTGCCTGGCACTAGATCACTATTTACCTGCCTCTGGGGCTTACGAAAGGCCTTGGAGCTGCCTTGCTCACCGGGCCCCGCCCCGCTGTCCTCTGTAACTGAAGGCGGATAGGTTTCGGGTTTTCCATGTTGAATCATTTAGAGCCCTGCTTTCTGACCCACCCCAAAGATCCCTTTAGCCCTCCTGGCCCTTGACCCACATGTCCTGGGACTAAAGGGGGTTGAGGTTAGGGAGTCACTGGGACCTCAGGGTACACTTGGTGCCGCCTCTGAGCAGCTTGGTGCTCTTGGGCAGGCAAGGGCTATGCACTCTCTGGGACTAGGCTGGGAACTTCTTGACCTGGATCTGGAAGATCAGTAGATGTACTGTCAGGGTAGAGCTGCATCATGAATAAATCATGTGACTTCTAGGCACATCTGGTTCCAAAATTATGCCTGAATAGGACAGGGAGTCCAGGCCAGGAAGAGGTCCTGTTACTAGGACAAACAAGAAATGGCTGTGCACGATCCTTGGGAAATCTCCCCACTGCTGTGTTGAGTCTGCCTTGGTTTGGGATACAACTTCTTTTTGTTTGTTTTTTTGCGGTACGCGGGCCTCTCGCTGCTGTGGCCTCTCCCATTGCGGAGCACAGGCTCCGGACGCTCAGGCTCAGCGGCCATGGCTCACGGGCCCAGCCGCTCTGAGGCATGTGGGATCCTCCCGGACCAGGGCACGAACCCGTGTCCCCTGCATCAGCAGGCGGACTCTCAACCACTGCGCCACCAGGGAAGCCCTGGGATACAACTTTTAATAGATATATATTGACATCTACCATCTGCCAGGCCCTGGGGACACAGGAGTCAGCTGAGAACAATGTCTTTTTTCCCTCCAGGAGCTTATAACCTAGTGGAGGAGACAGATAGGAAACAAATCATCATTCTGATAAATATATAACTAAACTGAGGCACACTCACTGAAGGCCAACTATGGAGTGTATAACGTGAATCTGATATAGTTTGTGGGAAGGAATGGTCAAGGAAGGCTTCTCTAGGAAGTGGCATCCTTCTGTAAACCAGGGGAAGCCAGGAAGGTCCTGTTGGAAGGAGCAGCATATGTGCAGGATAACATTTGTTGTCAGCTTTGTGACAGGCTTATGCTGCTAGGTGCATTCATGTTTAATATCTTGACATTTCCCCTCTTTTTATTGAAGTAGAACCTAAGTAAATAAAGTGCAAAAATCTTAAGTGTATAACATGATACATTTTTACAGTTGTGTATACCCACATAGTTGTTATTATCTAATTCTCACAGGTAATTACCTCATGAGGTATTATTATACCCATTTTACAGATGAGGAAACAGGCTGGGAAAAGTTGTGATTTGCCCAAGGTTATATACATCAAGTGAAGGTCAGAAGCTGGGATTCCAAGCCAGATCCTGACTATAGTCCAGTGCCTTTTCTATTGGATGAGTGGCTTGGAGAACTTACGCCTTTGCCTTGTAGCTTCTTTTCTGGTCCCATTTCTTACTTGAATTCCAACATAGGGCTCTGCCAACTAAAAATATTGCTTTCTGGGGTATCTGAGTCAGTGGTTGGTTAAAGTCCTCCCCGATGTCCGCATAGTGGAAGGATCGGGTCCTTGGGTTCATGGGTGGGCCTTAAGGACCTCTTGAGATTCTGTGGTAAAAGTTTGGGTGGGCTGTCTCCTGGGGGAAGGGTGCATTGCTTTCATCATTTTCTCAGACACCAGAAAAGGTGAAGAACCATTGCTGATAAGGTGTTCCTCCCCCCCTGTATCTTCCCCTGTAGGGGAGGGGTTGGGAATGCTACTAGGAATGCTCTTCTTCCAATTCCTTTCTCACCTGGAGCTCCGCCCCTCCCTTCCCCACCCCTCCTGGGTTCCTGAGCTTCCTGGCACTTCTACAATCCCTGAAAGGGGCCTTGCCAAGTTTCCTTGGCCCAGAGCTCCACTGGGAGGTTGAGTTGGGTATGTTTGTGTCTCTGGTACATCAGAGGCTCCTCCTCCAGTTTGGTGCTAGGCCCTGGTGGAGGTTAGCAGAAGGGGTGGGGAAGCTGGATTTTTATTTGCTTAGAGGAGAACCTCTCCCTGCAAGTTCCTGGAGCCAGAGCAATAAGCAATACCTGGAACACATTCCATTTGCTGACTCTGAGCTTAGGCAATGTAGACCCAGGGAGCTGGCCTGTAGGTGGTCTTGGCTCTGGCTCTCAGATGGGACAAGTCTGCCTGTCCTGGGGCCTGATACTCTTTTTTTTTTTGGCTGCACCATGAAGCTTGTGGGATCTCAGTTCCCTGACCAGGGATGGAACCCAGGCCTCAGCAGTGAGAGCACCAAGTTCCAACCACTGGACAGCCAGGGAACTAATTCCTGGACTGGTACCCTTAAATGTTACTTAAATCTTTTCTTGAATAGGTAGTACATGGTTCCAGATTCAAAAGGGACAAAAAGATATATAATAGAAAGCCAGTCATTCTCCCATCCCTGTCCCCAGCCCTCAGTTCCCCCAACGCTGATGCATCACTGCTATTGGTTTCTTTGAGTATCCTCCCAGAAACGGGATGACATATCTTGGGGTCTTCTGTATTTGAAATGAGCTCTGGGATTGGAGGCCCCTATTCTCCATTGGGTTGGAGGTGTCTGCAGGTGGGGCTTGGGTTCTGCCTTCCCTGGGGGTAGGAGAAGCACATGGTAGTGCTATAGGTGTACGTGTGAAGATCAAGAAAAATCTTTAAACTCTTGACAAAACCAAGCTGCCCAGGACTGTATTAGAGGAAATGGATTCTTCTGGGTCAGTGGGTCTCAGAATGTGGAATCTGGACCAGCAGCGTCACATCACCTGGGAACTTGTTAGAACTGTAAATCCTCAGTTTGGGGCTACCTGCTGAATCTGATACTCTGGGGGCAGGGTCCAGCAGTCTGTTTTAACTCGTCCTTCAGGTGACTCTGCTGCTCAGGTAAAGTATGAGAACCACTATTTTGTGTAGAAGGGATTGGCAGGGCAATCACCCTCACAAAAGCTGGGCAAGTGGAGGTTTCTGGGTTTCTACTTGTAGTCTCTCAGCTTAAACTCTTCATCTTCTAGGACCCCTCCTACCCATGGAGCAGGTGTCCACCATGGCCGAGCCCCGGGGCCCTGTAGACCATGGAGTCCAGATTCGCTTCATCACAGAGCCAGTGTGTGATGCAGAGATGGGCACCCTACGTCGTGGTGGACGACGCCCAGCTAAGGATGCAAGAGCCAATACCTATGGGGTTGCCGTGCGTGTGCAGGGCATCGCTGGGCAACCCTTTGTGGTGCTCAACAGTGGGGAGAAAGGTGGCGACTCCTTTGGAGTCCAGATCAAGGGGGCCAACAACCGAGGGGCCCCAGGAGCTCTGAGCTCCGACTCGGAACTTCCCGAGAGCCCCTACTCTCAGGCCAAGGAGTTTCCTGACCGCTCGCAGGGAAGCACATCTGATGAGGAGCCCGGGGCCCACTGGAATGGAAGGCTACTGCGCTCCCAGTCCCAGGCCTCACTGGCAGGCCCTGCCCCTATGGGTCCAAGCAACAGGAGCACCAGCCTGCTGGAGCTAGCCCACCAAGGAGCTTACCTGGACAGCACCATTGACACTGCCCCCCTGTCTTCGGTGGACTCCCTCATCAACAAGTTTGACAGTCACCATGGGGGCCAGGCCCGGGGCCGGACTGGCCGCCGCACGCGGATGCTGCCCCCTGAACAGCGCAAGCGGAGCCAGAGCCTGGACAGCCGGCTCCCACGGGACACCGTTGAGGAACGGGAGCGCTGGTCCCCCAACCGCTGGACCCCTAGCACAAAGCATGACCAGCACACGGGCAGCATGAAACAGTCAGCCCAGAGCTGTCTTGGTGGCTTTAGCCGTTCCCGTCAGACCCAGGACTGGGTCCTTCAGAGTTTTGAGGAGCCACGGGGGAGAGCACAGGACCCTCCCATGCTACAGGTCAGACCTCACCCCTCTGTGGCTTCCAAGCCCTGGCCCCTTCTCATCAGCCCTGACCTACTTGGGTCTCCATGTTGGTTCAAATGACCTATGGCAGAAAGTCTACTTTTTGTCCTCCCCTTTATCCGTCTACTTAATAGATGGTATTCACATGTACAAGACACTTCCATGGGCAAAATGCTGAAGGAAGTGGAAGTAACTGTGAAATCACCATTCACAAGCATGGAGAGTTACTTGTCATTGCCCGACCATTAACTGTGCCTCAGTCACCAGCGTTTGCTAGGTCTGCAGCAAACGTGAGGCAGGCTTGGAAGATATGAGTGGCTCCCTGGTGCTCTTGCCAAAACTCCCCGCTTTGTCTCCCACTCAGGAATGCGAGCGCGTGGGGGAGTGACTTTACTCTGAGACAAAGTTAAGCCCATTCTAAAAGTAAATCATTCACAAATTCTAGTACATTAACTGCCATTAGTGACAAATAACCTGTGACACAGCTCACAACTGGTCGAGATCTGTGTGTCGAGCAAAATCTGGTTTGCAGCGATAGTGAGAGGTGTACCCTGCTTGGACCCCTTCCTGGCCTGTTGCTCCGGCCTCAGAGGTGTTGCCTCTTTACCCCACTTCAGGCTTGTTCGTCGTGCTTGAAGGGCCTCGTCTCCCAACTGCCACGTCTCTTCCATCTGAACCCCACACACGCTTCTGGCGTAACCTTTGTAGTCTTCCTATTGCTCTGGGTTTACTTTTTTTATAGTTCAAATCAACTCCAGACCTTCTCCGAGACCAGCAGGAGGCAGTCCCACCAGGCAGTGTGGACCACGTGAAGGCCACCATCTACGGCATCCTGAGAGACGGGTGAGTGGGGACCCTCCCAATAGCAGAGTCACACACCTCCCTTCTTTTCCTTCTAGCTTTGTTCCCCATCTTCCTTGCTCTTAGCCTTTCCTTCCCTCATCTCTGCTACCCCTTTCCTCCCCTAACCTTTGCATCTGTCCTTTTATCCTCCAGAAGCTCAGAAAGTGAAACCTCTGTGAGGAGGAAGGTCAGTTTGTTGCTGGAGCAGATGCAGCCTCTGGTGGTGAGTGGCCTTCTCACGGTGGGGCAGGGGGCAGGGTTAGGGCCTTGTGGGCCTTGGGATCTGGATGTGGACTCGCTTCCTTCCCCCCGTGTCTCTGGCAGATGGTTTCTTCTGGTTCCACTAAGGCAGGGCAGGGTGAACTCACCCAAAAAGTGGAGGAGCTACAGAAAAAGCTGGATGAAGAAGTGAAGGTGAGGAGAGATTAGAGGTGCAGGAGGGATGAAGGGCCACAGGGGGAAAGAACCTTGGCCTGAGCTGGCCCTTCCAAACAATGGAATGAGCACTTGTGTGTCCTGTGAGACAAGAGCATGTGCTAGTCCCAGGAAGGACTTCTGGAGTTCTCTGGAGCTTAGAGAGGAGGAGCACATTCATCAGGGGTCTAACTACTTCTAATTCCATTTCCTTTGGAATTTCCTGTCCTAGCTCTGCCACTCGCTGTGGCTGTATAAATCTTGAGTAAATTATTTACCTCAGTTCTTGGCATCATCATAGTAATGATGGCAGTAATAGTAGCTGTCATTTATTGAGTTTAATTTTTGTAGTAGGTACTATCCCGAGTAATATGTAATAATTACAATGACCCTGTAAAATAGGCATCCTTGACCCTTGTATGATGAGAAAGTTGAAGATCAGAAAGGTTAATTGCTCAAGGTGGTAAGTTGTAGAGGAGGAGTGTTAAAATTCAGGTGAGTCTTATGCTCAAGCCTACGTACTCCTCTTTTTTTATACTGCTTCCACCTGTCACAGTATTGCCTTGTATATAGGTGGTGCTCAGTAAGTGTTAGATTGTAACTCCCCTTGTTTCCTGAAAAGCGGTGTCGTGTACTGGTTGAGCGGTGGGCTGTGGAGTCAAACTGAATTCAAATCCTGGTACTCTTACTTGTTGGCTATGTAACTGACCTTGGGCAAATTCTTTAAATGTTCTAAGCCTTTGTTTCCTTAACTGTAATGTGAGAATAATAATTGTGCTGTGTTAGTTATCTCTTGCTGTGTAACAAATTACCTCAAAACAAACATCACCCAGTATCTGAGTGCCCAGGATCTGGGAGCCACTTAACTGGGTAGTTGGGGCTCAGGGTCTGTGATGAGCTTCCAGTCAAGGTACTGGCTGGGGCTGTAGTCATTAGAAGACTTGACAGGTGTTGGAGGATTTACTTCTAAAACGGCTTACTCAGTGGTTGTTAGTTGGAGGTCTCAGTTCCTTGCTATGTGGACCTCTTCATAGTGCTGCTTGAGTGTCCTCACAGTATGGTAGCTACCGTCCCCCGGAGGGAGTGATCCAAGAGAGAAGGTAAGGAGGAGGCCGCAATGCCTTTTTCTGACCTAGTCTCAGAAGCTACACATCACTTCCCCCTTTTTCTATTTGTTAGAAGAGACAGCCTATACTCAAAGGGAGCCTATATTAAGTCCAGCCTATACTCAAGGAGAGAGGCTTCACCTTTTGAAAGAAATGTCAAATAATTTGTGGACATATTTTAAACCATTACAAGTACCGAGGCTTGTTATGAGGATTAAATGCAGATAATATACATAAGGTCCCTAGTACAGTGCCTGTCATATAGTGAGTGTCAATAGATGTTAGGTATTCCCATTATTCCTGGTCCTTCTGAGAGGCTTTCCCTACTCTCCACCTGTTTCACTCTCTTTTCCCTTTCCAGAAACGGCAGAAGCTAGAGCCATTCCGGGTTGGGCTGGAGCGGCAGCTAGAGGAGAAGGCAGAAGAGTGCAGCCGACTGCAGGAGCTGCTGGAGAGGAGGAGTGGGGAAGCCCAGCAGAGCACCAAGGAGTGAGTGCAGCTGATGGTGCTTGCAGGGCTGCATGAGGGCCTCAGCCAGAGTTAGAGGCTCCCCCAGGGCTGGGGGAGACAGGGAAATCTCCAGAAGCTGAAAGGGGCCAACAGAGAAGGTTAAAGATAGGACCTTTCTCTTTACCTTCTCTATCAGTAATGCTGACAGCACATGAGTTAGGCTCCCTAGATTTGCCTCTGTGCATCAGGTTCTTAATCTATAAAATGGGATTTTTTTTTTAAAAATGTGATGGAACTGAACATTTCTTTTTTTATTTTTCAATTTATTTTTATTTTTTGGCTGTGCTGGGTCTTCATTTCTCTGCAAGGGCTTTCTCTAGTTGCGGCGAGCGGGGGCCACTCTTCATCGCAGTGCGCGGGCCTCTCACTGTCGCGGCCTCTCTTGTTGCGGAGCACAGGCTCCAGACGCACAGGCCCAGTAGTTGTGGCTCACGGGTCCAGTTGTTCCGCAGCATGTGGGATCTTCGCAGACCAGGGCTCGAACCCGTGTCCCCTGCATTGGCAGGCGGATTCTCAACCACTGTGCCAATTCACAGGGAAGCCCTGTAAAATGGGATTAACGATGGTACCTACCTCACAGGATTGTTGTGAGGATTTAATCATTCACGTAGCAGAAGTTTTTGCAATGAGTACTGTGTAGTAGGCACTGATCTAGATTCCTGGGGTTCATCAGTGAACCATAAAGATGAAGCATAGCTTCTAGGAAGGGGGCACAGACAGTAAACAATTAACATATTGTATAAGTAAACGTATTACATATGAGAAGGTGGTAAGTAGAATAGGTTAAAGCAGATCAGGAGGGCTGGGTTGCAATATTAAACAAAGTAGTCAGGGGAAGCCTTGTTAAGATTTGAACAAAGACTTGAAGGAGGTTTATAGGAACTAATATAAGTAAAGTGTTTAGAAAACGGCCTTACACGTAGTGCTCAATACTGTTGTCTATAATTAATATTAGGCTCCAGAACATGAAGCTCCTCCTGGACCAGGGTGAAATGGTACGGCATGGGCTGGAGACACAGGTGATGGAGCTGCAGGACAAGCTGAAACAGGCCCAGGGTCCTGAGCCTGCTAAAGAGGTGCTAATGAAGGTAGGGAGCAGGATTGGGGTACCTTAGCCTCTGCTTCCTTTCAGCTAGAGCATCCTCAAGTCTGCTCATCTGCAGTTTCCCTAAAGTATGGGGAGTAGGTAGCTGATTACAGGTATCCCTTAGGGTGCTTTCACGCTGACTCAATGACGGCGTGGCACTAGAGCCCAGAATGGTAGATTTCCTTTATCCTAACAGGGCATCTTAGAGGGCAGAGAGCACCTGGTACCATGCCTAACAGATAGGAGGTGCTCAATAAATATTTTTGATTGACTTTCACCTTCACTTTGCCCAGGACCTGGTAGAGACCCGGGAGCTTCTGGAAGAGGTCTTAGAGGGGAAGCAGCGGGTAGAGGAGCAGCTGAGGCTGCGGGAGCGGGAGCTGACAGCACTGAAGGGCGCCCTGAAGGAGGAGGTGGCCTCCCGTGACCAGGAGGTAGAGCATGTGCGGCAGCAGTACCAGCGGGACGCAGAGCAGCTTCGCCGGAGCATGCAGGATGCAACCCAGGCACGTGACAAGAGCAGGGCTGGGAAAAGAGAGCACCCCCAGGGAAGGGGGCTGCCTCGAGGTCTTGGTATTTGGGGAATTTTTCATGGTCATAACCGGAACTCCCCCTAAAAGACACATGTGAGATGTAATGAAAACCTTGCTCAGGAAACCTACAAGGGCAGAGGGAAGGAGTGCAGGCCAGAAGTCCTCTGAGGATGTGTGACCAAAGTCCCATGGGGAAATAACTGGGGGAGGCTTCCTGTAGATGACAGAGGGGCAGACTGTGTCTTGGGAAGAGAGCCTTCTGCTAGCATTGCACCAGGTACCCTGGGTGTCAGGGTGTGCAGTGGGCATGGTGCCTCTGGACCTGAGCCTCCCCTTCTACACACTCACACTTTGGTTTGGAGTGAGCTCTTCCCTCCGAGCCTCCTGGCCCCTGACTCTCCCCTTCCCTAGGATTACGCAGCATTGGAGGCTGAGAGGCAGAAGATGTTAGTCCTGGTGCGGGAGCTGCAGAGGGAGCTGGAGGAGACCTCAGAGGAGACAGGGCATTGGCAGAGCATGTTTCAGAAGAACAAGGAGGAACTTAGAGCCACCAAGCAAGAGTAAGGACATTGCCCCCCAGGATGCTTATACATGATTCTTATATTCCCCCTCTTTTCTGCCAGTGCTGTGCTCCTTCCTTTCCCATTTCTCAAACTGCCCTTCTCCATCCCCACCTTCCGCCCTCCTGAGGGTGGGTGCCCAGTGTCCTGCCTCCAGGGAGGTGGTTGTCATTGTCATTGTCCTGCTCACCTCTCCCAGGCAGGCGGCCTCACCCTGTTCCCTTTCCCTTTTGTTTCACCTTTCTGGGCTCAGACTCCTGCAGCTGCGGATGGAGAAGGAGGAGATGGAAGAGGAACTTGGGGAGAAGATAGAGGTCTTGCAGAGGGAATTAGGGCAGGCCCGGGCTGATGCTGGAGATACTCGCCAGGTGGAGGAGCTCAAGAAGGTACTTGGGAGTTGGGGGGCAATAGGGCAGGTTGGGGTGATGGGCATCTGCCTCACCTATCCACGAAGGTCTCCACACTTGTGTGGCTGTCTCCCGTGTGCTTGGTTTTCAGGCTTCATCCTGCCTGTTCAGCCTTATCTCTTCCCAGCACACACTCTAGCAGGACTGGTCTCCTCACTCAGTATAGAAGTTTCTAATGGAACGGGCTCTCGGCGGCCAGGTTGGGTTATAGCCAGAGGCTGCTGGCTGCCTCCCAAGAGACCTCATGGGTAGCAGCATTGAGGTGGATTTGTGAAACTCCAGGGTCATTTTTGCAAGCTTGGAAACCTAATTTGGTCAGGATAGCAAAAGTTGCTCTGTCTCTCAGAGGGGACTCATTAACTACACTTATGAAACAAACATTTACAGTTAGAATGCCAGTTTATTAACTTACAATGAGTAGTGTTGTCACATGGACTGGAACACTTGCAGTGGCATGGCCAGCTGACCTATATGGGAAGCCAAATTGTAATTTGAAGGCTGCTTAGAGAGTATAGAATCTAGACACAGGTAGCTAAATGTTTTATCATGTATGGATATTTTATGAATAATAAGGTCATAAAATTGAAGTGAACACAAATAATTTCTTCATATTCCTGGTATCAGTTTATGAAGGACAAGAAAGCAATGAATTATTTCAGATGATTTGAAAATTAGAAAATATTTTCATTAATTATAGGGAACTGGCATTTGTGGCCTCCTGAGAATCCTTCTGGGTTTATATTCTTTCATTTGCTATGCTGTATATGTAGTAGGTGCTCAGTTAACAAGTATTAATTAATCAATTCTTGTTTATCATGCTTTTACTATAAAACTACCTAATTGTAATCAAGGTAATCATATTTTTAAATGAGCAAAGAAATATAGCTCTGAATGATGATTTTCCAGATAAATAAAAGCCTGAGCTTATGCAAAATATTTGGTGGAGAAAAAGATAATAAATGTTAACCAAACATACTTTGGTGGTTGTGAAATCAAAAGTACTCCTAATTTTTACTATACTGTTTTTAAGTTAACAAATATCAAGGATAGTCTGAGGTCTGTTAAATATATTGGCTGATATAGTGAACTTGGACATTCCTCTGGACAATCTCAGTTGACTTATTATGCTGGGTAAAGCTAAAAAGCAAAAAGTAATAACTAGTGTTTCATTTATATATTAAGCTAATTTTATTAAGTATTTAGTAAATCAATAAGATATATATTAGGAAAATAGACTAACCCAGTCCACTGTAGACCATACACTGTGCTATTTTTCTTTTTTTTCTTTATTTAAAAAATTTTGAAAATTTATTTATTTTTGGCCGCATCGCACCTCATGTGGGATCCTACTTCCCCGACCAGGGATCGAACCCTCACCCACTGTGGTGGAAGCATGGAGTCCCAACTGCTGGACCACCAGGGAAGTCCCCTCTTTTTCTTTGTAATTAGTATGTTAGTGTCTTACACTGAAGACTCACGATATACATATAACCTTTCAGCCTAATTATACTTTCTGAATTTCAGAAGTAGCTAATAGATAAAGAATTAGAATGAGAAATCATATTTTGATTTTTTAAAAAAGAAATCAGAGCAGCACCAATATTTATTGTGTCACATATTTTGGTTTTCAGCATTTAAAAAAAATAGCCAATCCTGTTTTATGCATACCCTCATCTGTTCTCACTCCATGTAATTTTTTTTAATGGAGATTTAGTTCACATACCATAGAATTCACCCTTTTAAAGTATACAATTTAGTGGGGTTTTGTATACTCACAGAGTTGTACAACCAACACCACCACCACTATCTACTTATAGAACATTTTCATCACCCCAAAAAAGAACCCCGCATCCATTAGCGGTCACCCTCCCCACTCCTGGCAGCCACTAATCTACTTTCTCTCTCTATGGATTTGCCTATTCTGGACATTTCATATAATGGGACTCCTATAATATGGGGCCTTTCATGTCTGGCTTCTTTCACCTAGCATAATGTTTTTCAAGGTTTATCCATGTTGTAGCAAGTATCAGTGCTTCATTACTTTTTATGGCTGAATAATATTCCACTACATGGATATACCACATTTTTTATCTGTTCATCAATTGATGGACATTTGGGTCCTTTCTGTATTTAGCTGTAATGAATAATGTTGCTATGAGCATTCACTTACAAGTTTTTTGTGAACATATGTTTATACAGTTCTCTTGGGTATATGCCTAGGAGTGGAATTGCTGGGTCATATGGTAACTTTATGGTTAACTTTCTGAGACATTGCCAAATTGTTTTCCAAAGTGGGCATACCATTTCACATTCTCACCAGCAGTGTACGAGAGTTTCAGTTTCTCCACTTTCTGTTATCCCAGGCTGGCTCTCTCTGCCCTGTCACCATTTCCCTTCCCTTCTAGGAGCTGCGCCAGACACAGGAGGAACTTAAGGAGCTGCAGGCAGAGAAGCAGAGCCAGGAGGTGACTAGGCGACACCGGGAGCGGGAGTTGGAGAAGCAGCTGAGGGTAGAGGCTGAACGAGGCCGGGGGCTGGAACTGCAGAACCTCCAGCTACAAAAGACCCTCCAGCAACTGAGACAAGACTGTGAAGAGGCTTCCAAGGCAAGGGGAGTGGGCACAGGGCTTAGGAGGTGGAGGCTGAGGGGTCTGGAGGGCTGAGGAGCCAGAGGGCGTGGAAAATTACCTATCATGGGTATGTATAGACCAAATACCTTGGTCCTAGGTGTGTGGTTAAAAGTAGCCAGGATGTGGCAGGGGGGGAGGTTGGGTTGTACCTGGTGACACCCATTGCATCTCTGTAGGGGTGGGTTTCTCAGGGAAGCCTCTGGCTGGTGGCACTACCCCTTTTCACACCTGGGTTCGTGTGAGCTCTCTTTGGGGTGGCTTTCCTGGGAGTCGCCAATGACCTTGAGCCCTGGGGTCTGAGCCACCTCTCCCTGAACCGGCCTCAGGCTCAGATGGCAGCAGAGGCAGAAGTGGCAGTGCTGGGGCAGCGTCGGACAGCAGTGGAGACGACGCTTCGGGAGACCCAGGAGGAAAATGATGACTTCCGAAGGCGCATCCTGGGTCTGGAGCAGCAGCTGAAGGAGGCACGAGGCTTGGCGGAGGGTGGGGAAGTGGCGGAGGCTCGGCTTCGGGACAAGGTGCAGCGGTTAGAGGTCAGTGCTTTTGCTGACATTGTTGGCTTCCTCCTGGCCCTCTCTCCTCTCATCCCTGGCTAAATACTCAGCCATCACTTTGATTTTGCCTGTAGCGTGCTTCTGTTTGCCTCCCTAGTCCTCTGCCAACCTCGGGTTTATTTCCTGGAGTGTGCTTTAGTGTGAACGTCTCAGCCTTTGCACTGGTATTTTTGTCCATTTCCCACTCTTCGCATGTTCTCTGATCTTTGCTGGTTCCTCTGAGCCTGTTTTCATTGCCCACCTTTTTCATAAACATCTCTTCCTCCTCCCTCCCACCTACTCACCTCCAAATGGCTTGAGCCCAAGCTTTGCATCCCCTCAGTCCAGCGTCCCTCACCTTCCCCACTCCCAGGCAGAGAAACAGCGGCTAGAGGAGGCCCTGAACACAGCTCAGGAAGAGGAGGGGAGCCTGACAGCAGCCAAGCGGGCACTGGAGGCACGGCTGGAAGAGGCCCAGCGGGGGTTGGCCCGCCTGGGACAGGAGCAGCAGGCTCTGAACCGGGCCCTGGAGGAGGAGGGGAAGCAGCGGGAGGCGCTCCGGCGCAGCAAGACTGAGCTGGAGGAGCAGAAGCGCTTGCTGGACAGGACTGTGGACCGGCTGAACAAGGAGGTGGGGCACGGTGGCCTGGGCTCAGGAAGAGGCTCAGCTCATACAGAAGCTTGCCCGGGGGGCGGGGGGAACAGGGGAGGGAATGGGGTCACGACGTGTGGTGTTTGCTTTCCTCAAGTTCATTGTTGAGGAGGCCAAGTCTACATCTGCAGTGTGGCATCCTTCCTACTTCCCCTCAGTGTTCTTGACCTCCCCCTACCTCCCATTCCTTTATGATCTTGATCCTTGGAGAATGTCTCCTGGAGTTCCTCTTAGAAGTCTGTAAGACCTAAACATAAGAATCTTCGTTGGTAGAGTTTTATATTTAGGGGAAGGAAAAAGGCCTATAATCCCTCCTTAGATGTCTATAAGACCTAAAAACAGGAATTTTCATTGGTAGAATTTTATATTTGGGGGAGGGAAGGAGAAAGGAAGAAAAGGAGATAAATTGCTTTTTTTCAGGTAAGGTTCTCCTCCTAATCGCTTATTTATAAAACCGGGGTAAACACCTAAAATATTTCATCAGTTCTAATATGTACATTTTATCGTCTCTGAAATTGATTTGTGTCTTATAATTGACGGTATGTTATAGTTCAATTGGCAAATTTTTCTTTTTCTTTGTAATAATCATTGGTATCTTGGGTTTGCTGAAATATGGTCATTTAAGGTTTACTTTGTATCAGGCACTATTGTAAGTACTTTACGTAATTAATTAACATAATTCTCACAACAACCTTGTGATATAGGTGCACTGTTATTATCCCATTTTACAGATGGGGAACTGAGACCCAGAGAGGGTAAATAACTTGCCTGTGGTCACACAGCTAATAAGTGGTAGAGCCAGGATTTGAACCCAGGAAATCTATATATTACTCCCAGCCGTACTAGGGACCTAGGTCCAGGAAAGAGCAAGAGAGGGCTACTTCGGCAGGAAGGAGGCTCTGGGAGAGTCTTGGGAGTCTGGGCCCAGAGAAGAGAGAGAGGCATCCGTTGAAGAGATGCAGTGCTGAACAATCTCTTTTCTCTGTGTCTCAGCTGGAGCAGATTGGGAATGACTCTAAGCAAGCCCTGCAGCAGCTCCAGGCCCAGCTGGAGGATTACAAGGAAAAGGCCCGGCGGGAGGTGGCGGATGCCCAGCGCCAGGCCAAGGAGTGGGCCAGTGAGGCTGAGAAGACCGCTGGAGGGCTAAGCCGGCTTCAGGATGAGGTAGGAGCCTAAATGGCAATAGTCCCAACGTCCTTGGTTTGAAGGTCATTACCTCTTAACCTGTGACCAAGGGATCCTGGGACCTGGGTTTAGGTCTAATCACTTCGGTGGGGGAGGGTGGGGGGAGTTGTCCACTGTAGGCAGAGACAGTAGAGGATGCACTGTCTGCACAGCAGTGATTTTCAAACTCTGCTGCACACTAGCGTCACCTGGGGAGATTTTTAAGATCTCAACACCCAAGATGCCTCCTGTTACACTTAAATCACAAGCCCTGGGGCTTGGATCCAGGATCAGTAGTCTAGAAGCTCCTCACGTGATTTAAACTTGCGTAGAGAATTTTAAGACGATAGAGAATATGGGCTAAAAGTCAAGTCTTTTTATCATCACTGTGCTCTGGCAATTCTAAAGAATGTCAGAGTTGAAGAATTTTCCCCCACGGGGTGGACTGCTTCCACCCTTCAACCCCCATCTTACCTTATCTGAGCTGCTGCATTTTTCTCTTCTGACCAGACTCAGAGGCTGCGGCAGGGCCTGCAGGCATCCCAGGCTGAGCGGGACTCCGCCCGGCTGGACAAAGAGCTGCTGGTCCAGCGACTGCAGGGGCTGGAGCAAGAGGCAGAGAACAAAAAACGCTCCCAGGATGACAGGAGCCGTCAGCTCAAGGGCCTTGAGGTGAGGACAGTGAGGGGGTGACGGGTGGTGGGTGGGATGGGGAAGGTGAGGGTGTCCGGATCCTGGCACAGGTGGGACTAATGTGGGGAAAAGAGCCAGGACACTCCAGCCTCTGGGATAGGAAACTGGCAGCCGACAGCTGATGGGTTTTGTTTGACTGCAGTGTTGTAAACAACTTTGAATTAATTGCCACTGTTTAGAAATTTATAGATGTCACATAAAATTTTGGATTTCTGGCTTTTCTCATACATTTGGAAAATATAATAACACTGGGCTTTGAGTCTTGAATTGTCCACATGGCAACAGTTGGCTGGAGCTGAGCAGTGGCTTCTCCCCTTTAGAGTCAACAGTGGTCTTCAGTTTGCTATATTTGGCAATAACAACAACAACAGTAATAAGAGCAGCAGCAGCAGCAAGCAAACACTTACATATTGTGCTGTGTGCCAGGTACTTAAGAATTATTTAATCCTGAGAGTAACCTTATGGCATGAGTAGGCTTGTTTTCCCCATTTTATAGATGAGGACAACTGAGACAGAGAGGCCAAGCAACTTGTCCGTGGCCCCTTTGCTAGGAAGCAGTCGATCTGATTTTTAAATCCAGGCAGTCTTGTCTTAGCCTCTACATGGTACTGCCTGACTTGAATTTGCTTCCCCAATCTGTACGCTGATGCTTCAGTTTCTGACTCTCTTTATCTCAGCCTTGGCCTGGGCACTTGGGTTTCTCTCTATTTTCCCATTTGGGAAATAGGGCTGCACCAGTGAGAAATAGATTCTGGGGTTTGTCATCCTGCCAAGGCGCCAAGGTCAGAGCGGGCCCACCCTTTTCCCTTGATGCCTCACTTGGGCAGCAGAGGGCACTAGCTCCGTGGTGGCTCTGGGCAGGGGCAGGGACCAATAGGTTCTGGGATGTGGGAGAGAGAAGAACCTGTGGAGGCTGGTGTCTGAGAGGCTCCTGGGCAGAGTTTGGCGTTCTGGTGTCCAGCATTTGGGGCAGAATTAACCTGTTGGCCCTCTGCCACAGGAAAAAGTCTCACGGCTGGAGGTGGAGTTAGATGAGGAGAGGAGCACTGTGGAGCTGCTGACGGAACGGATGAATCGTGGTCGGGACCAGGTAACCCCTTCCTTATGCCTTATCCGTGTCTACCCCGATGACAGAACCTCTTGGCCCTTTCAGAAACAACCCTACCTTCCCATCTTTCACATACGGAGTTCTGGCTGCAGAATCGGTGCGTGGCCGGCTCTACTGCAGGGTCTCGTCTGCTTTCGGGAGGGGTTGGCGGGTTTCCTCAGGTGGAAAGAAGCCGGGAGTTTGAATGGAGGAAGGAATCCTGGTGGCCTGGGCTGTGGATCTGAGTCTGGGCTGCTTGCATTCAGAAGGGACGTTAGTCCCTGGTGAGACTGAGGAGGCCCTGTTTAAATTCTGGGGCCCCATCCATCTGAGTAGGCTGTGATTTCTTAGTTGCCTGGGAATTTGGGGGATTCAGAGAGCACCCTCCAGCTACTCTGCTCCACTTGGTTCAACTTGCTGGTTCATCATCAGTCCTCCCTAAGTCTGGTTCCTCTGGCCCATCCCCACTAGGTGGACCAGCTGAGGACAGAGCTCATGCAGGAGAGGGCTGCTCGGCAGGACCTGGAGTGTGACAAAATCTCCTTGGAGAGACAGGTGAGGTGGGGGGGGGGTCTTGGGGATAGGCCTCAGGAGGTGGGTAAAATGACCATGGAAGCAATCGCAGGTTGAGTGCTAACCAAGGAGGCTTCCTGTCCCTCTCAGAACAAGGACTTGAAGAGCCGGCTGGCCAGCTCAGAAGGCTTCCAGAAGCCCAGCGCCAGCCTCTCTCAGCTTGAGTCCCAGAATCGGGAGTTGCAGGAGCGGCTGCAGGCTGAAGAGAGGTGACATGAGCCCATCCTCTCTCTCTCCCTCTGGGCTTTTCTCCTCTGGTGTCCCTACATCTTCTGCTTCAGACATGGCCAACCTGGCTTGATCTTTTGGGAGACCTCTTCTCTTGATGGGGAGAAGAGAGAGTTGCAGAAATTCTGAAATGTGAATGACCTCTATCTACCTGGTTCTTTGCATCTGCCCTGGATCCTCCTCAGTCTAATGGTTGGGCTCGTGGCTGAGCCCTTGGAGTTCTTGGAGGCAGTATGGGGCCAAGTAGGAGTTTCTTTAGAAATGACAACAGCCATAGACATCCCCCTACCCCACCCTCTTAGGGAGAAGACAGTTCTGCAGTCCACCAACCGAAAACTGGAGCGGAGAGTTAAAGAGCTGTCCATCCAGATTGATGATGAACGACAGCATGTGAATGACCAGAAAGACCAGGTAAGGATGGCAGCTAGGGCCAGGCAACCATATGGCAAGTATATACTATGCATTTGCTTGAAGGCCAAGAGAGGTCCCATCTCATAGGTCTTCTAAACTTAGACTTTCCTTCTATAAGGTCAGAGAGACTAGAGTGAAAGGACTAGATTAGAGCAGTCATAGTAAGCATGGGTATCGAGTACTTATGATGTGCTAGGCTCTCTTTCTAAGTGATGTATTAACTTATTTAATCCCCAGGACAAACCTAAGAGGTTAGGGTACTGGCCCATGGTCTCAACATTTTCCTAGGGGCAACTGTATATACCTTGTCAAGATTGCTGCAGGGGAGGATCCCAGGCCACGGTAGCAGCAGCTCCTTTTCTAATGTGGGGACTTGGTATCCTGCCTAGCTAAGCCTGAGGGTGAAGGCTTTGAAGCGGCAGGTGGATGAAGCCGAAGAGGAAATTGAGCGACTGGATGGCCTGAGGAAGAAGGCCCAGCGTGAGCTGGAGGAACAGCATGAGGTCAATGAACAGCTCCAGGCCCGGATCAAAGTCCTGGAGAAGGACTCCTGGTACGGGCTCCTCTTCTGACCCCTGTTCCATCGGGATAGCAGAGCAATAAGGGAATGGGCTCTCCTGAACTGGATGGGGAGGAGGATCTCTAAGAAGGGACTTCGCAGGCACTCATTCCTGGGTGAAAGCCAGTGTGACTGTCTTTTAGTATCTCAGCCCCCATCCTGTACCCCATCTCCCCATATCTCTAATTAGTGGGGGAATCTTGTGAATAGCTTTAGGCCTTAGGAGAACTGGGAGTTTCCTTAGCATGAAAAGGGAGGCTGTTTAAATCTTTCTGTCTCCTTCCCTGACCAGTATTTCTCTTTGACTCAGGCGCAAAGCTTCCCGCTCAGCTGCTGAGTCAACTCTCCAACATGAAGGGCTGAGCTCAGATGAGGAATTTGACAGCGTCTACGATCCTTCCTCCATCGCCTCACTGCTTACGGAGAGCAACCTGCAGACTAGCTCCTGTTAGCTCATGGTCCACAAGGGCCCATGAACCACACTTGAGGCCTATCCTGGCCAGTCCTGCTCTGCTCTGCCCAGCCTCAGATTCCTCATCCCTGTGGGGGACCCAGTTATTCAGACCTAAGACAGGGAGGGGTGTGAGTGAAGGTGATAAAAAAGGCATCAGCGCTAAGCCGGTAGACAGACTTTCCCTTTCCTCTGGAGGAGTGGGCATTTTAAGCCAACAGAGCCCCCTCCTTAAGTGCCGACCCCCTCTTCTGCTCCCTCACAGCAGTAGGTTGGTGAGCATATAGGCTGAGAGGGATTGAGCAGGATAGGAAGGGATAGAAATTGCCATGTATATAAAGCTTTATTTCTTTAGCCCTTAACCCCAGGCTCAGGGAAATACCCTATGTGATTCTGCCCCCTTGACTCCTGCAACTCATTTCCTTCCCATTCTGGAGCACTGTAAGGGGAACATTATGGGTAATGGACATGCTGGCGTGGCTCTACCCACTTCTCAGAGGCTCTTCTTTGCACAGTCATGGGGCCCATGTGGTAGTCCCCACCTGTCTCCATTCCTGTATTTTTTGTCTTCCCCAGGCCAGGATCCAAGGGACCCTTTCTCTTTCTCTTCCTATCTTTACCGTTTCTATGTTCCTTCTTTCTTCTCAGTGCCTTAGCTGGGGTGAGGAGATAAGGATGCTCTTCTTGCCTTTTATTACCTGCACATTCATACCTCTCCAAGGACCACCCTTTCCCCAACCGGGGCCTTCTGCCTTCCCTGCTGCCCCAATGACTGGTCGAGAGACCTACCGGCTTCCCTGCCTATGAGGCCCTGTGAGAGGGACTTTGGGAGGGCCATGATAAGGTGGTGGGGCTGCTTCTGCTCAGGGTTTCCATCCTTCCTCCTCTCCCTCCGTGACTATGGATGTGCTTATAAGATGGTTGCACCTGGGAACCCTGACCACTGTCTACGCAAGTTTGAAAAGCAAAGGTTTTGGTCTCCGGGGCCTTAACTTGTGGTTTCTCTGATCAGATGTGCCCAAACTCAGTAGGGAACCGAGGGACCCTCATTATCTCAGGAGCTTGGACCTGATACAGAGGGGCTAGAGGCTGACTCTTGGTAGAAATGGGAAGAGGCAATGGTGGACTTATTCCTCCTTTGGGATTTGGGGAGAGCCACGTTCTGGTGGGAGGAGGTAAGGGAGATGATTCACCTCTCTTATTTTCTAAGCAGACTCTGTAAGAAGCCTAGAGGAGGGAGAAGCCTGTTCTCACCAATGACTTGTAATTTCATGATTAAAAAAAATTTCCTTTATTCTGCAAATCATATATTCTCTCCCAATCCAATCCAGCATTGAATTTATTTTAAATTAAATATTAAAATTATATATCTATACTGAAATCCTTGACTTGTCTTCTCATTCTTTTTCCTGACTTATTTGGAGGTCTAAATTTTATGAAGAAACCATTTTACTGTACAGCTTAGAGGCTGAAGCTGGGGTTTTCTTCACCTCACTTTTAGAGGCCTTTTACAACAGATCAGATGGAACTTAGGGAACCGAGAAGTGTTTATAGCAGCTCCATTCTTTCCTGAGGAAACTTTTGGGAATAGCAAGGCCAGTAAATGCCTTCTCTGAGGGTTAAAGGAGACAGACCAGAAATGGGTTTTATTCCTTTGGGGCATAGGGATAGCCCAAGCATGCACCTCCCAGGCGCAAAGATACCCATCCATTCTTACCAGGCATGGGACCCAGTCCCTCCATGAGAGGTGGGGAAGTTTCTGTCATCCCTGCCCTTGTGTTGCCTTGAAGAGAGCTAGCTGTTCACCAGAGCCTATTGCCAGATTTAGGGGTTCTGCCCACTCAAGAGTGGGTCAGACCTCTTCTTGTCTTGTGTCCATGTGGACCATAGCCCAGTGGAGAAGCCACCTGCTGAGAGCAGTTGGGCTGGAAGAGGCTCCAAGGTCCTGCTTGGCCATCCTCTATTCTAGGCCCTTAAGATGCTAACCTGGGCTTAGAGAGCAAATGCCACTGGAGAAGTTGAGGTTCATCCCTTCTCAAGAATGCAAATTCCTTTTAAGGCAATGTGTCCCACCTCTCCCATCCATATTAGGGCAGCTTTGGTATAATAGCGTCTGCAAAACAAGCCCCACCCAGAGCCAAGCTAGCTTTGCCTTTGGCCTGGGCTTCCTGCCAGGGAAGGGCACCTGCCAGACTGGCTTAGGCCAGTCTGAGTGAGCTGGTCTTGGGAGCCTGTACAGTGGAGGAAATGTTTGCTCAGCTCCACAAAGCCTACAGGCTGGCCTATGTATAAGGAGAGGAGAATGTATGGAAGCTTTTTTCGAACTCCTCATCCTCTAGGGGCAGGCAGGGTGATTCTGTCTTACCAATACTGGTCTTGGAGTTGAAAGGAGAGGGCAAGACTAATGTTTAAGGTACAACCATACATAACGCTAGGCAAAACTTCAGTTAAGCAGAAAAGCAGCTCCTAAGCCCCACCTTTAGGTAAATCTGAGAGAGCGCAGATGGGCGTGCCCTGAAACGTCTAGGCCACGCCCACTGCATCCCTTTGCTCGCTTGTTGGCGAACGGCGTCCTAGGGGCGTGTCCTATCGTGCCTCCGCCCGTGACGTGCCTATACAAGGAAAGGTTCGGCGCGCGCCAGTCTGGGAGAAGTCGGACCGCAGGGCCCAGGGTTGGGGTCCCAGCTGCGACCCCAGCAGAAGATGAACGGGACGCATAGCTGGTGTACACTGGTGGATGTGCACCCGGAGGGGCAAACCGCGGTAAGAAAAAGCGTCCGCACCGCCTCCCCTCGCGCGGTATTCTCGGTTTCTAATTCCGCCCTTCCAGTGCCCAGCGAGGAGTTCGCTGACATCACCTGGTGCAGCGCTCGGTGCGGTCAGCTCCTCGCGGCGCTTCTCTTTTTCTGCCGCTTCTCGGCGGGAGGTGGAATCCTGGGGAGTTGCGGGATGAAGACTGTTTTGAGGCTCAAGGACAAGGGGCGTCCCTGCCCTTTGGGAGGACACTGCGGCTCCTGCCCGAACTGAGCGCGGATCTCCAGGTGCGCGCTGCTCGGGCGTCCTGTGCGCTGCTAGATTGCGTCGTAGGAGAATGAGCTCCAGGGACGGGATCCCTGTGCTCTTTTGAACTTTGGTTCCCAACGAGGGGGATTAGGCTTTTCTGTGGGTCCTGGTGACCTCAGGGGCCCTTCAAAGAACTTCATGGGGCTTTGGGTGAGCAGTAGCAAGACAAAGGGTAGAGAGTGAAATCCTAGGGCTTGGACTGGAGGGTGGGGGCGGTAGAACTCCAGGTACGTTGAGATTGGCCAGGGACTCTTACCTTTCGCTAGGTGGGGATAGGGCTGTCTGCTTGGGGGTCACCTCTCTGCTGAAAGAGGATTTCTCCTCTTTCCCCCCATGGAGGATCTCCTGCTCCCCTCCCCCCGTCGGCCAACCGATAGCTTCCTGAGACGTGTTGTTGGTTTTGCTTCCGTCTCCAGCCTTCAAGCCCGGGGCAAGTGGATGGAGGGGATGCCAGAACCTGGGCTGAGAAGGGGAGGGAAGTGACTTACGCGAGAGCTTCTGGACGGAGTGAGAGTGGGGGAAAGAGGAGTGCTCACCCGTCTGCTCCAGTGCTAACCGATCTGCCCAGCTCCCCTCACTGCCTTGGCTCCCAGTACCTGGTCTCCTCCCCACCCCAGCAGACTGTATGATTCTTCCTCTCCAGAGGCAGAGGAGGGTAACTTGTGGCTGAGTGTTTCTAGGTCTGCTGGGGAACTTAACCCAGAATGGGTGTGTATTATTTCATCAATTTCTAAGCTATTGTGGGGGGGAGTGAAATGAGAGACAAGGTGATGGGGCGTTTGTATGCCTCCCTTTCCCCCACTCCACTCCGATTCTGATTCCCTTCCCCTCTTCCTCTCAGCATGCCCTTGAGATAGAGCTAACCCATGTGCACCTGAATTATGGCTCTTCAAAGAATATTTGTTGACTAGTTTCTCATTTCAAGTTTAGGGTATACATGATCACTTAATTCTGTTCACAGTCCCCTCTCTGTTTCTGCCCAGGCTGTGAGAGTTTCCACCACATTACAATTCAGGTCTTGCTACTGCCCAACCCCAGTACCTCCATGCCTCATCTTCAGTAGATAGAAAAAATCCATCCTCTATCGTGTCAGCCCCAAGTCCTACTCCATGAGCTTGCTCACTGTTTTGGGATGGTTGAGGCAGGGAACGGGGTATGAGGAAAATAAAGGAGAGGGGTGTTTGCACTTCTTTTTGCTTGCTGTAGAAAAGAGATCCAGAAAAGTCTTAAGTCTAAGGCATTGGCAGTGTTGAGAATGAATTGACACTCTCTTCCATCCCTTGATGTTTTGCTGCTTGTCTGGCGGGGGAAAGTAGTGGATTGAAAAATAGCAAGGAATTCAGACAATCTCCAGCCATAGATTAGTTTGAAGCTTATCAGAGACCTCTAGAATGAGGGGGAGACAGAAATTCCCTTTTATTCTTTCTTTCTAGGCTGGGCTTGAGAGTTATTTGACTTCAAAGGTGGGAATGACATAACTATTGCTGAGATCTGGTGTTAAGAGACATTCCTGAGCTCTTAAGGAAGGGGAGGAGATTGTAAACAATCGATCAGTCAGGAGACAAGCTTTTTCCTGGATTCCTCTCCTCTGAGCCATCCTGCAGATAGAATTTATGGCTCTGGACAGTCTCCAGGAACCTCTTGTATATTCACACCATTGAAGGAGTGCTCAGTGCATGTGTAAAGTGAGTGAGTGAATAAATAAACGAACAGATGTTTCTTCTGGTGTCTGCAGCGTAGACAGTTTAACTGTCTGGTGTGTCCTAGTGAATGTCAGGACCCTTGGACTGTGTTGGTATTTCTCCACCAGCCAGGCCATATGCCTCAGTGCACTGCACATGGACATGGAAATATGGCTAATGCATTCTCTGGGTTGCTTTTATTGTTGGAGGTAGATGTGGCAGGTACAGGGAGCCAGTGTTTTTTTTTTCAAACTGCTGATCATAATCGCATAATCACTGAGATCAACTTAGTGGGTCAGAACCAGTGTTAAAAAAGAAATAGATGTGCTCAGAGCAGGAAGCCGGAAGAAATGGTTCCTCTGTTTACAACACACCCAACAGGAATCATTGTAACAAGGGGCTCAAAACTTGTGGCCTTCCTATAAATAAATACCCTACAGGTGTCCCCCTGTACCTCTACTGGGCAGGACCAGTGGGAAGGGCTCAATATTAGACGAAAAGTTGCAGTATTAGAAGAGTTTGCCTTTTTTAAAAATTTTATTTAATTTTTTATTTTTGGCTGCGTTGGGTCCTCGTTGCTGCGCGTGGGCTTTCCTTTTAGTTATGATGAGCGGGGGCTACTCTTCATTGCCACGCACAGGCCCCTCATTGTGGTGGCCTCTCTCATCTTGGACCACAGGCTCTAGGTGCGTGGGCTATAGAGCGCAGGCTCAGCAGTTGTGGCGCACGGGCCCAGCTGCTCCGCAGCATGGGGGATCCTCCCGGACCAGGGCTCGAACCCGTGTCCCCTGCATTGGCAGGCAGATTCCCAACCACTGCGCCACCAGGGAAGCCCCGAGTTTGCCTTTTAGATCCTGTCTAGTCCATGCATGGGTGGGCCATGAGTGGTCTTATAGGCATAAAGGCTTTGAACTCTCTTTTCAAAAAGGAAGAAAGAGATTCCAGCTATATGCCATTCTGGAAAAGGTAAAACTATGGCGACAGTAATGAGATCAATGGATGCCAGGAGTCTGGGGGGAGAGGGGAGATGAATATACAGAATACAGAAGTTTTTTAGGGCAGTGAAAATGCTTTGTATGATATTATAACGATGGATATATGTCATTATACCTTTGTCCAAACCCAGAGAACGTGCAGCACCATTCACTTCGTTAGAGTGAACCCTAAGGTGATCTGTGGATGTTGGGTAATTACAATGTATCAATGTATGTTCATCTTTGGTTAAAAAGTACCATTCTGGTGAATGATATTGATAATGGCTATGCATGTGTGTGGGGATGTATATGAGAAATTTCTGTACCTTTCTGCTAATTTTGTTGTAAACCTAAAACTGCTCTAAAAACAATAAAGTCTTAAAAAAAAGAAATAGAATTAACACTCTCAGAGTGTTAGGGTAGACATTTTGGCAAAACTTTTGTTTCAGTTATGTCTGTGTATACATATTATATATATGTGTGTGTGTGTGTTTATTTGATTGTGATGTAAAATGTATTTTTTAGGTCAAAAAAGTTTGCAAACCACTGTAGTGAGTTACACTGGCAAATAAAAGCACAGATAAACCTCAAACTCATTTTTTTTAGACATTCCCATTTAAGTTCCCTTATTATAAGCAATAGAGAGTGGCTCCAGCTAACTTAAGCAACAGAGGAATTTATTAGACGGAAATGGGCAACACAGAGGATTTAAGGGAGAGCTTAAAAAGTCCGAACCAAGGGAGTCCTGGGGCCTGGGTAAGTGGAAGGTACTAATGGAGGGCTTCTGCTTCTGGGTGAAGTGTTTCCAGCTGTTTTAGGTCTTTTTGCCATTCTGCTCAAGATTCCAAGAGGGTGTCACTGGCCCCTTCTCCCCCTTGGCCAGGGCATGTTGGGGTTCCTTGATTGACAGGCCCACCGGATTGCCCAGTGAAGGAGGGAGATTCTCCAAAGCCAAACCCAAGTGCTGTTATCAGTGGAGGAGGATGGAAACTGTGGCAAGAGCAACAGTAGACTTTGATTGGCATGATCTCTGATTTTCTTTCTTTTTCCTTTTTAATCATTTTTTATCAAAGGAATACATGTGTATGATTTTAAAAAGATCTATTAATATCAAAAGGCCTTTAAAAGAAAATTGTAAGCAGTTCCCTACCCAAGGCCTGCCCCATGGAAGTTACCACTTTTAACTCTTTTAGCTCTTTCTAGTGTTTACTGCCATGTTTCTAAATAGTATGCTTATGATTTATCAGTTTTAGACATCATTGACTTCCTATTGTAGGAATTATAGGAAGGTTTATACTCCCACTCCTTACATGCTCCCTTTTCCTTCTCTCATCTTCCCAAAGAAATTATATCACAATTTTTTTTTTTTTGCGGTATGTGGGCCTCTCACTGTTGTGGCCTCTCCCGTTGCGGACCACAGACTCTGGACGCGCAGGCTCAGCGGCCATGGCTCATGGGCCCAGCCGCTCCGCAGCATGTGGGGTCTTCCCGGACCGGCGCGTGAACCCGTGTCCCCTGCATCGGCAGGCAGACTCTCAACCACTGTGCCACCAGGGAAGCCCCACAACTTTTTTTATATCATTATTGGAGTATAATTGCTTTACAATGGTGTGTTAGTTTCTGCTTTATAACAAAGTGAATCAGCTATACATATACATATATCCCCATATCTCCTCCCTCTTGAGTCTCCCTCCCACCCTCCCTATCCCACCCCTCTAGTTGGTCACAAAGCACCGAGCTGATCTCCCTGTGCTATGCGGTGGCTTCCCACTAGCTATCTATTTAACATTTGGTAGTGTATATATGTCAATGCTATTCTCTCACTTCATCCCAGCTTCCCCTTTCCCCCTGTGTCCTTAAGTCTGTTCTCTATGTCTGCATCTTTATTACTTCCCTGCCACTAGGTTCATCAGTACCGTTATTTTAGATTCCATATATGTGCGTTAGCATGCGGTATTTGTTTTTCTCTTTCTGACTTACTTCACTCTGTATGGACTCTAGGTCCATCCACCTCATTACAAATAACTCAGTTTTATTCCTTTTTATGGCTGAGTAATATTCCATTCTATATATGCCACATCTTCTTTATCCGTTCATCTGTCAATGGACATTTAGGTTGCTTCCATGTCCTGGCTATTGTAAATAGTGCTGCAATGAACATTGGGGTACATGTATCTTTTTGAATGACGGTTTTCTCAGGGCATATGCCCAGTAGTGTGATTGGCTGGGTCATATGGTAGCTCTGTTTTTAGTTTTTTAAGGAACCTCCATACTGTTCTCCATAGTGGCTGTAGCAATTTACATTCCCACCCACAGTGCAGGAGGGTTCCCTTTTCTCCATACCGTCTCCAGCATTTATCGTTTATAAATTTTTTGATGATGGCCATTCTGACCAGTGTGAGGTGATACCTCATTGTGGTTTTGATTTGCATTTCTCTAATGATTAGTGATGTTGAGCATCTTTTCATGTGTTTGTTGGTAATCTGTATGTCTGCTTCGGAGAAATGTCTGTTTAGGTCTTCTGCCCATTTTTGGTATATCACAATTTTTGACTAAACTATGATTCTATTAATAACATTGTGGTTAAGAGCCTAGTTCTGGGAATCTGACCCAGTGGACTAGAGTCAGGGCTTCAGCGTTTGCTTTGCCCAAGATCACTTTGGTAAATTACTTTATCTCTTGTCTCAGTTTCCTCCTCCTTAAAATGGGGATAATAATTGCACCCTTCTCATAAGGTTGTTGTGAAGAATGCATATGAACCATTAAGCACAATGCCTGGCACACGGTAGGTGCTCAGATGTTAGTTGTTATTTTCTGTTACTTACTGGCTAGTGTTTTATCTTCCCCTGGTCAAGGGATGGAGAAAGAGTCTGGGAACTCTGTGGTCTGGTCAAGGTTTGCTCCTTCTCATTATGTTGATGTTTGCTCTTACATGTTCCTTTCCCCTTTCCTCTACCAGTGGAGGGTCTTGAGGATTAGAAGGAACCTATAGGTAGACCCAGAGTGAAGACCTGCGTAACCTTCGCTAGTCCCAACTCAGCCAGGACTGTCTTAGAGTGATATAGTCAGGGTTCATATTTTAGCATCCCACTCTGGGCTCCTTTCCTCCTCCTCCTTTTTCAGAAATCATGGCCAAGGCAGCTGGTATCCCATGATGCACTGGACTCTGATAAAGTGATTCCCTTTAAGTATCCTATCAGTGTTACCCTTCCTTAGAATATTTGCTCTCCCCTCCCCCACCCACCACCAGTCCTCGCTACATTTTTTTATGTTGGTCAGTCTAGGCCAGAGAGGTTCTCTCAATGCCTGAGTGGATTTGAAATTTTATATCAGTTGCAGTCTGAACCTTTGTCTTTACCCTGGAATAGGTGTCATTCCTTTAGGACCTCAGAAGCTGCATTAGTTACATACCAAGTCTTTCCTGAGACCAAGTCTTTCCTGAGCCCGACTCTTTTTTTTTAAACTAAAGCTGTAATTTACTGAACGCTTACTATAGGCCTCATTTTCTTTTTATAACAGCTTTATTGAGATATAATTCACATACTGTACATATCACCCATTTAAAGTATACAGTTCATTGGTTTTTAGTATATTCACAGTTGTATAGTCATCAGCACAACTGATTTTAGAATACTTTCATCACCCCATAAAGAAATCCTGACCCATTAGCAGTCACTCCCTGTTTTCTTCCAACACCCCCCCAATCCCATCAGTCTCTTTCTCTATGAGAAAGAGACAAAAATGTATTTGTGTGACATTCCTATAATAAAATATATAAAATAAAGAGAAGGAAAGAAAAAGTACTAAACTTAGAGGTGGGATCTGAGTCCGACCCCTACTAATCCTTGAGCAAATCATTTTATTTCTCTGGGCAATTTTCCATCTACAAAATGGGGGTAATAATACCTACCTTGCCTACACTTTAGGCAGGGTAGGTAGATGTGTAGGAACAGTGTGAAAGTGCTTTGCAAACCATAAATCACTTCACAAAAGTAAGGCAGCATTAACTTTCCCAAGGAGCTCTGGAAAGACCGCAAGGGAGGAGAGTAGGTGAGACAAACTGTCTAAAAGAAGCCTGTGACTAAATCTAGGGTTCTCTCTGGCACCTCATCCTCTAGGACCAGAGGATCCGGTCTGTAAGGCCACAGACTTCACCCCACGACCCCAAACCATAGCCAAGAAGGAAAACCCAGGCCCCTCTCTGCTTGGTGCCGTTGGTCGTTTTCTGGGGCTGGAGTGACCCCGAGGCTGCGAGCAGGCTCCAGGGAGCTTTAGGAATACCCCAAGATGTCTAGCAGGGTGGTCCCCACTGGGTGCTCTCTGAACGGCAAGATAGGAAGGGGAGCCATCTTCTCTAAGGAAAAAGGAGCAGAGCTAATCACAAGGTAAGCAGTCTCTAACCTCATAAACATTCCTGGGGAGAAGCCCAGCCAACTCCAAATTATAGGCAGCCTCTCCACTCTGTTCAAACAAATCTGCAGCTGTGACTCACTCCTCAGAGTGGGGAGGGGGTCAACACAGAGCTGAGGGCTTAGAGATCAAGACGCTGAGGAGGAGCGATACGGAGATATATCAGGGAGGCCCCGGAGGTTCTCACATCACTGGCTCATGTGAATAGGGGAAAGATCTATGGGAAAATACGTTTCCCCAGCTCCCACTCCCCAGGCTGCTATGAGGGCCATGAGGACTGGATGGCAGGTGAGGATCAAGGGACTCCGAGAAGGAAGTAAGGGAAGTGGAAGATTGCCCCTGAGCTGCAAACCAGCATCCTTAATTTATCCTCTCCCTATATAACCCACTCTTCCACCATTTTGTCCCTCAACCCTGTTCCCTGTTCCCACCGGGAATGTACATGGTCTCTCAAGCTGCTACAGCAGCAGCCACCTCAATTTTCCCCTTCTGAGAAATGGGAATAGCCAGCACCTTGAAACAATGGTTCCCAAGAGGTCAGGATGAGGAAAGCCCCAATAAAGTCAAAGAGGCCAGATGCAGTGGTTGGGGGATGACCCTCTCCTGGCTGAGACTGCTAACGCACTCAGCTCACAGATCTCAGGTACCCTTGGTCCTGCCTTTTGCAGGGCTCTCTAGGTCAGAGATGGTGCTTTGTTGGGGATGGCACAAAGAATCAGTCCTGCTCCTCCCCAGATTAGCCAACAGAACAGGTATTTGCTTTTTATCTGGCTACCCGCCCAGAGGCATGGGCTGGACAAGCTCTATGCCGAGGGCTGACCAGGATGACTGGGAGGTGAAATGAGAAAAAGGGATTTAGGGTGGCACCCTAAATGGGGCAGCCTTTCTCATTCCCTGGATCCCTAGCACAGGGAAACACCAGGGCCTGGAAGTGAGAGTGTGTACATAGAGGGAGGTGGGCTCCTGAACTCTCCACTCTGAGAAAGACACCCTTTTGCTCAGCCAATCTCCCTTCACGAAACCCACCTAGTGCCCAGCCAGCCTGGAATTCCCAGGTCCCCAGCACCCTCTCCCCTCTCTAGTCTCTGATTACCTTGCTTTGTGATTTTTGCTTCTTTGCCTCCAGGCCCTAGAAGACCATTTCCTCTTCTTTCCCCTGTATTTTCTTCTCCTCTTCCTGCCCCTGCTGGCTAGGCTTAAATCTGGGCCAACAGCCTCCCTGGCGCATACCTGTTCCCTCAACTAAACATCCCCACCCCTAGGAGACAAAGGTGTTTCACAAGACTCTGCATCATGACCCAAAGAGGCACATACCACAATTACCAGCAAGCGAGGAAACCTGTCCCACCTGCTCTGAGCACGCGTGTGTGGAACCAAAACCATCTGCGTGCACACACCGCCCCACTACTCCCACCCGGGAGAAATATGGGCAAACTTTGGCGCCCAAAGCCTGGTGACTGGGTAAGCCTCCTCACCCAGGTCCTCCCACAGAGCCCAGGATTCCCCAAATTCCTGGCAGGCTTGGAGACATCAGCTGTAGTGCTCCTGAAGGTGAGAACTTGGCAAAGAATGGGGGAGATGGAGTGGAGTGAGGAGGAATTTATGGGCTGAGCTTGAGGCAGGTCTCATGAGTGGAAGGAACAGGCAGTCACCAAACTTGAATGGTTCCTCTGCCCAGGAGTTTCTTCCCCACCCAGGTGTCACAGAGCCAGGGCTTCCACCATTTTAGAATTCATTCATTCCTTTGGAGTAAGCATCAATGACTCCAGATGAATCCCCTTTTAAAACGCAAATATTCTCACCCAGCAATTCCAATCCTAGGTATTTCTTTCCAAGAGAAAGTAAAATGTAAATCCACATAAAAACTTGTAAACAAATGTTCATAGCAGCATTATGCACAATAGACAAAAAGAAGAAACCACCCACTAATAAGGACCTACTGTCTAGCATAGGGAACTCTACTCAATACTCTGTAATGGGCTACATGGGAAAAGAATCTAAAACGAGTGGATATACATATATGTATAACTGATTCACTTTGCTGTACACCTGAAACTAACACAACATTGTAAATCAACTATACTCCAATAAAAGTTAAAAAAAAAAAGAAGAAACAACCCCAAAGTCCACTCACATTTATTCACGATGAACATGTCATAATATATCCATACAATGGAATATTATTCAGCCATAAGAAGTAATGAAATACTGATTCATGTTACAACATGGATCAACCTTAAAAACATGCTAATTGAAGGAAGCCAGTCACAAAGGATCACATGTTATATGATTACTTTTAGATAAAATATCTAGGAGTCCCTTGACTCCCTTGACTTTCTCTAGCTTAGTGTATATGAATTCAGTACTTTTCTGTTGTGCTTACTTTCAAGAATTGCCAACGTGGCATGGTGGGTAGGAGCACAGACTCTGGAGCCACAGGGCCTGGGTTTGAATCCTGGCTCTGCTCCTTACTAGTTATATGACCTTGGGCAAGATACTTAACTTCTGTGCCTCAGTTTTCTTGTCTATAAAATGGGAATTTATACCTACCATATAGTTGTGTCGTGAGGATTAAATGAGTTAATACATGTAAAGCACTTAGAACAGTGCCTAATAGGGCTCAGCATGTAGTAATTGCTTTATTTAGGAACCGGCAATTACCAATACTATGAACATATGTGTGTACTTAAATAAATAAGAAGTCACATTTTATGAATGAATTTGTGACTTGCTTTTTTTTCACTTAATATGTCTTGGAGGTCTTTTCCTGTCAATTTATAGAGGTTTATTTATCAGCAGTGTAGTATTTCATGGTGTGGATGTTACCATACTTGACTCACACACTCACTTACTCAAGAATATTTATGCTGTTTCCACGTCTTTAACTATTGTAAAGAGTATTGCAGTCAACAGTTTTACACACATATCTTTGGGCAAATGTGCATGGATTTTCATAGGCCATATTCGTAAAAGTTGAATTACTCCAAGGGTTTATAAAATATGCAAACTGTTTATTAATATCACCAAATTAGTTTCTAAAAATACTTTTATAATCTCCAACGATATACATGGGAGATTAGTCTTTTTCCCTGCATCCTCACCAACCCTAGGTATTATCAGTATCTTTAAAATTTGCCAGTCACTTGATCTAAAAATGATATTTCTCGACTTCCCTGGTGGTCCAGTGGTTAAGAATTTGCCTTCCAACGCAGGGAGCCGGGGTTCGATCCCTGGTTGGGGAACTAAGATCTCACATGCTGCTTAACTAAGCCGGTGCGCCACAACTACTGAGCCTGCACGCCACAATTAGAGAGCCTGAGCACTGCAACTATTGAGCCTGCGTGCTCTAGAGCCTGAGCGCCTCAACAAAGAGCCCACATGCTGCAACGAAGATCCCGCATGCTGCAACTACGACCCCATGCAGCCAAATAAATAAATATTTAAAAAAATAAAAATGATATTTCTGTAGGATTCACATGAAGTAACTCACTCGCTTTACTGAAAAGCAAGAAAGGATTCTTGTGTATATGTCAAGTTTTTTCTTTTTCTTTTTTTTTGGCCACACCGTGTGGCCTGTGGGGTCTTAGTTCCCTGATGACCAGGGATCGAACTGTGCCATGCGCCCTGCAGTGGAAGTACGGAGTCTTAAACCACTGGATCACCAGGGAAGTCCCTATATGGGAAGTTTTAAAGCAAAGCAATAAAATGGTCCTGGTGTACTGAACAACCAGGTTAAGAAACAGAACATTACCCATACTTTTGAAGCCCCCTGGGGTCCTTTCTGGATCATAACCCCTCTGCTTCCTCCATAGAATTTGTGAATTTTGTGTTTATTTTCTTGCTTTTTATTATGCTTTTACTGCATGCTCAAGTGATATCTTGCTTAGTTTGACATGTTTTGAACTTTGTATACATGGTATCTATATTCTACTGCTTACTTTTTTATATAACATTAATTTTGAGATTCCTTCATGTCAAAGCGTGTAGCTGTAGTTCATTGTACTAATATGCCATATTGCATTCATCCATTTACTTGTCAGTGCACCATTTGGGTTGTTTCCAGTGTTTTGCCATTGCAAGCAGTGCTGCTGTGAGCATACTTCTATGTGTCTCATCTTACACTTTTTAACTCAGAATTTAATGAAATTCCCCCCAAATGATAACTCATTATTATTTTCATTTGCATTTCCTTGATTACTGGTAAGGTTGAGCATCTTTCATATATTTATTAGCCACTTATATTTCTTCTTAGTGTTGCCTTTCTTGGTCTTTGCTCTTTTTTTTTTTTTTCTTGTTTTCCCCTTTTCATGTCTGCTTTTTTCCAGTATTCCCTACCGCCTCTCTAAACTGAGGAATCTAATGTTCTCAAAAGAAAGAGAATTGGGAAAATCCTGGACCACATTACCTGAAATTCACACAACATATATTCTTTGATATGCCCGCTCTAAGCAAGGCACTGTACTAAATAAGCCATCGAGGTCTTCAGAGAGCTTATGATTTTATTGGGGAGATGAATGAATAAGTAGTTATGAAGGAAGGGGACCAGTGTTACAGTGTAGGATATGTAGGGTGCAGTGGTTGCAGGAGCAGGCTCTGACTAAGGAGTGCTAGGGTCGGACCCTTAGAGCTGAGCCTTCAAGGTTGACTGGGAATTCTCCAAGGAGGCAAGGGAGGGAAGCGTATCCCTGGAGGAGAAAACGACATGTACACTTGTGGGGAGGTGGGAGTGTGTATTGCATTGGAAAACTCATCAACAGAAATAGAAATTTGGATTTGGATGCCTTCCTGCAATTGGATCAGGAACGTTTGGGATAGCTAATGTAGGGTACAGGTGGGGTACTGGTGGGAGTCAAGACATTATGTGATATACACTGTGATAGGTCTGATCATGCAGGGACTTTAATGCTACAATAAGGCGTTTTAAATTTTTTTGTTTGCTTTTTTTAAAAAAAGCATACATTTATGTATGTTAAACAATAACATACATACATAAAAGTGCATATATCATATATGTACAGTCAAGTAATTTTCACAAACTGGATGTATTTCTCTAACCATCACCCAGATCAAGAAGCAGATCGTCAAGAAGCCCCCTCTTGTCCCCTTCTAGTCATTACCTACCCTCCACCCTCAAGGGTAACCACTGTCCTGACTTCTGAAGCATGTATTAGTTTTGCTTGCTTTTATACTTTTTATACAAGTGGAATCATATAGTATACTTTTGTGTGTGACTTCTGTTGCTTAACATTTCTGTAAAGTTCATCCATGTTGCATATTCACTCTTTTTCATTGTTGTGCAGTGTTCTGTTGTATGACTGTATCACAGTTTATCCATTCTACTCCAAAAACATTTGGGTAATTTCTAGCTTTTGGCTATTATGAAAAATGCTACTATGAACATTCTAGTATATGTTTTTTATGGGGAAAGTATGTATGCATTTCTGTTGAGTAGATAACCAGGTGTGGAATTGCTGTGTTATAAGGTACGCATGTGTTCATCTTTGGTAGATACTTCCAAAGTGATTGTGATAATGAGCAAACCCACCATCCGTTCTGATTTTTCCACAGCCCCGGAAACTTGGTATTTTTTTTTTTTCATTTTAGTCATTCTGATGAGTAGTTTGTGGTTTCGCCTTATGGTTTTAGTTTCTAGTTCTTTGATGATGATGACTAATAAGGTGGAACCCTTTTCATATGTTTATTGGACATTTGGATATCCTCTTATGTAATGTATCTATTGAAGTCTTTTGCCCATTTTTCTGTTGGGCACCACTCTGTCTCCCTCTCCACTTTCTTTCTTTAATTATACTTTTTATTTTGAAATAATTTTAGATTTACAGAAAAGTTGCAAAGATAATACTCATATACTCTTCACCCAATTTCCCCCAATGTTAGCATCTTAATAACCATGGTGCATTTGTCATAACTAAGACATTAATGTTGATACAATACTATTAACTAAATTATAGACTTTATTTGGATTTCACCAGCTTTTCCACTAATGTCCTTTTTCTGATCCAGGATTCAGTCCAGGATACCACATTGTTTTTTTGTCTTTTTGTTTTGTAGGAATTCTTAATGTATTCTGAATATCCTTTGTCAGATAGTCATAGAGTGAATATCTTCTACTCTGTGGGTTGTCATACTCTCTTAGTGGTGTCTTTTGATGAACAAAAGTTCAGAATTTTAATATAGTCCAATGTATCAGTTTTTTATGGGGAGGATTTTTTTTGTGCTGTGGTTAAGAAAAATTTTGCCTTTCCAAGGCCATGAACGTGTTCTCCTATAAAACCTTTACTGGGGCTTCCCTGGTGGCGCAGTGGTTGAGAGTCCACCTGCTGATGCAGGGGACGCGGGTTCGTGCCCTGGTCCGGGAAGATCCCACGTGCCGCGGAGCGGCTGGGCCCGTGAGCCATGGCCGTTGAGCCTGCGCGTCCGGAGCCTGTGCTCCACAACGGGAGAGGCCACAACAGTGAGAGGCCCGCGTACCGCGGAAAAAAAAAAAACAAAAAAAATCACCTTTATTGTTCTGCTTTTCACATGTACATCTATAATCCACTTGGAATTAATGTTTGTATATAGTGTGAAGTAGGAGTTAATATGCATCTTTTCCCATGACAAGGCATATTACTTTAACCTATAAGCATATGGAATATGCTTATGGAAAATATTTTAAAGAGGAGCATTATGTCAAATTTGAGGAACTGGCATTTTTGTATGTCTATTAGTCACTGTGTATTAGTCACTGTGTTCTCACTGTGTATTTGTCACTGTGTTCTCACTTAAATGTTGTACTATCCATCTTACCTAATACTAAACTAAGGCTGAGGGAGAATAAAATTAATACACACAACAAATAAAAGCTGGAGCCAGTGCTTGAGCCAAGGTCTAACTGTTCCAAATGCTATTCTTTTTCTGCAAAGAAGAGAGAAAATCAAGTTAGGCTTGAGGAGTAATGGACCAGGCAGTAAATCTGGTGGTGATCTAGGTACTGCTGTGTATCATGTCATTCTATCAAAATAAAATATATTTTCTAAAATAAAAAAGTAAATATATAAAAAATAAAATGCAAAAAGTTGATAGGAACCTATACTGGGGTGGGGGTAGGCTGAATAAATTAGTCTGATCTATTCGTGGAATACTAGTAGCCATTAAAAGCAAATTTTGAAGAATATTTATTTATTTTTAAAATGTTTATTATTTGGTTGTGCTGGGTCTTAGTTGTGGCAGGCAGGCTCATTAGATGTGGCACGTGGGCTCCTTATTTGTGGCCCAAGGGCTCCTTAGTTATGGTACGCAGGCTCCTTAGTTGTAGCATTCAAACACTTAGTTACAGCATACATGTGAGATCTAGTTCCCTGATGAGGGATCGAACCCAGGCCCCCTGCATTGGGAGTGCAGAGTCTTAACCACTGTGCCACCAGAGAAGTCCCTGAAGAATGTTTAATGTGATGGAAATTCATGATGAAATATTAAAGGGGGAAAAAAGCAAGTATATAACTGTATATAGTAGTATGCCTTTCAAAAATATACATAGAAAAATTATAAGGAATACACTAACATTTTAATAGTGACTATTTTGGAGTAGTAGGATTATAATAATTATTTTTTAAAATAAATGTATTTATTTATTTTATTTATTTTTTGCTGCATTGTGTTTGTTGCTGTGCACAGGCTTTCTCTAGTTGCGGTGAGCTGGGGCTACTCTGTTGCGGTGCATGGGCTTTAGGTGCATGGGTTTCAGTAGCTGTGGCTCGCGGGCTCAGTAGTTGTGGCTCGCGGACTCTAGAGCGCAGGCTCAGTAGTTGTGGCTCACAGGGTCTAGGGTGCAGGCTCAGTAGTTGTGGCACACGGGCTTAATTACTCCACAGCCTGTGGGATCTTCCAGGACCAGGGATCGAACCCATGTCCCCTGTATTGGCAGGCGGATTCTTAACCACAGTGCCACCAGGGAAGTCCAGGATTGTAACTATTTTCATTATATTCTTTAATTTTTATCTCTGGAAGTATTACTCTTTTTTTTTTTTTTTTTTTGCGATATGCGGGCCTCTCACCGCTGTGGCCTCTCCCGCTGTGGAGCACAGGCTCTGGACGCGCAGGCTCAGCGGCCATGGCTTACGGACCCAGCCGCTCCACGGCATGTGGGATCCTCCCGGACCGGGGCACGAACCCGCGTCCCCTGCATCGGCAGGCGGACTCTCAACCACTGCGCCACCAGGGAAGCCCTGGAAGTATTACTTTAAAAAAAAAAAAGACAGTTGTAGATTCACATGCAGTTAAAAGAAATAATAGAGATCTCTGTACCCTTTACTTAGCATTCCTCAGTGGTAACATATTGCAAAACCATAGTACACTGTCACAATCAGGATAGTGACATAAATACAGTCAAGGGACAGAATATTTCCATCACCACAAAGATACTTCAGGTTGCCCTTTTAGAGTCACACCCACTTCCTTCCCATCTCCATCTTCTCCTTAACTCCTGGCAACCCCTAATCTGTTCTCCATTTGTATAATTTTGCCATTTCAAGACTATTATCAATACATAAATGGAATCGTATAGTATGTAACTTTTTGTGATTGACTTCTTTCATTTAGCATAATTCTTTGGAAATTGTTGTTGCATGCATCAATAATTTGTTCCTTTTTATTGCTGAATGGTAAGCATTCCATGGTATGGCTGTACCACAGTTTGTTTACCCATTCACCTACTGAAGGGCATCTGGGTTGTTTCTAGTTTTGAGGTATTACAAATAAAGCTTCTATAAATATTAGTGTGCAAGTTTTTGTGTGAACATAAGTCTTCATTTCTTTTGGATAAATGCCCAGGAGTATAATTGCTGGGTCATATGGTAGTTGTATGTTTAGTTTTTAAAGAAATTGCAAACTATTTTTCAGAGTGGTTGTGTCACTTTGTATTTCCACAAGCAATGTGTGAGTGATCCAGTTTCTCTGCCTTCTTGCCAGCATTTGGTGTACTTTTTGTTTTAATCATTCTGATAGGTGTGTAGTGGTATCTCACTGTGGGTTTAATTTGCATTTCCCTAATGACTAATGATGCTGAACATTATTTTATATGCTTATTTGACATGTGTATATCTTCTTCAGTGAAATATCTTTTCATGTCTTTTACCCATGTTCTAACAAAATGTTAGAGAGTAAAATCTCTGTATTCATGAGAGATGTTGGTTTGTAGTCTGTTTATTTGTTTTTTTCTTTTTAAAATTGTCTTTGTCTGGTCTTGGTGCCACACAATAAGAATAGATTGATGAAATGAATTTGTTCCCTCCTCTTATTTTCTGGATGAGATTATGTAGAAATAGAATTGGTGTTAATTTTTTAAATATTTGGTAGAATTCTCAGTGGAGCCATCTGGGCCCGGATAGTTCTTGAGAATATTTTTTTTTGGCCTCGCCACACACTTGTGAGATCTCAGTTCCCCCACCAGGGATTGAACCTGGGCCACGGCAGTGAAAGCCTGGAATCCTAACCCCTAGGTCACCAGGGAACTCCCGAGAAGTTTTAAATTATGACTTTAATTTCCTTAATAGTTATAAGGCTATTCATATTACCTATGTCATATTAGATGAGCTGTGGTAGTTTGTATTTTTTGAAGAATTGATTCATTTTGTCTAAATTGTCGAATTTATGTTCATAGAGTTTTTCATAGTATTACCTTATACTTTCAATATGTGCAGGATCTGTAGAAATATCCTATTTCATTCCTGATATTGGTATTTATGTCTCTCTCTTTTATTCTTTGTCAGTCTTGCTAGAGGTTATGATTTGCATCGATCTTTTCAAAGAACTGCTCTTTGTTTCATTGATTTTTCTCTATTGTTGTTCTGTGTTAAAGTTTATTTATTCATGCTCTTATCTTTATTAATTCCTTCCTCCTGATTGCTTTGAGTTTGGTTCTTTTTCTAAATTCTTGTAGTGAGAGCTTAAATTATCTGATATTAATACAGCACTCCTGCATTCCTTTGATTAATATTTGCATGATATATCTTTTCCCATTCTTTTACTTCAACCAGCCTATATTTTTATATTTAAAGTATGTTTCTTATAGACAGCATATAATGAGTCATTTTTTTTAATCCATTCTGCCAATCTGTTTTTTATTTTATTTATTTATTTATTTTGGCCGTGGCCATGTGGCTTGTGGGATCTTAGTTCCCCAACCAGGGATTGAATCCAGGCCCCCTGCAGTGGAAGTGTGGAGTCCTAACCACTGGACTGCCAGGGAATTCCAGCCAATCTGGTTTTTTTTGTTTTTGTTTTTGTTTTTGTTTTTGCGGTACATGGGCCTCTCACTGCTGCGGCCTCTCCCATAGCACAGGCTCCGGACGCGCAGGCTCAGCGGCCATGGACCACGGGCCCAGCCTCTCCGTGGCATGTGGGATCCTCCTGGACCGGGGCACAAACCCGTGTCCCCTGCATCGGCAGGCAGACTCCCAACCACTGCGCCACCAGGGAAGCCCCAATCTGTTTTTTAATTGATGTATTTAGACCATGTACATTTAGTGTAATTATTGGTATGGTAAGTCTGCTATTTTATTTTTGTTTGTTGTTTGTTCTCTCTGTTCTTCATTTCTCTGTTTTCTTTTCCCTGCCTTTCTGTGGGTTACTTGAACACTTTTTAGGATTCAATTTTGATTCATTTATAGTGTTTCTGAGTGTTATTTCTTTGTATAGACTTTGTAGTGATTGCTCTAGTATTACCAGTTTAAGTGAGGTATAGAAACCTTGCCTTCCTTTACATTCCTTTACCCTCTCCCATTTATAATTAATTTAAATATTTCCTGTGTATGCATTTAGAATAACATCAGATGGGGTTATAATTTTTAGCTTCAATCATCAAACATAATTTAGAAAACTTAAAGAGAGAGGGAAAGCCAATTGGATTAACCCACGTTTTTGCTATCCACGTTGTTTCTGTCTTCCTAATGTTCCAAGATTCCTTTTTTATTGTTTCCTTTCTGTTTAGAGAACTTTCAAAGCCATTCTTTTAGTGTAGGTCTACTGGTAAGAAATTCTCTTAGTTTTCCTTTACCTGAGAATGTCTTGATTTCCCTCTCATTCCTGATGAATACTTTTCCTGGGAAAAAATTGATTGAGAGGTTTTTTTTTTTTTCCCCAGCACTTGAAAAATAGTGTCCCATTTTCTTCTGGCCTTCATGGTTTCCGATGACAAATCTGTTGTTATTCAAAGTGCTTTCCCCCTGTAGGTAAGGTGTCATTTTTCTCTGGCTGCTTTCAAGATTTTTTCTTTGTCTTTAGTTATCAGAAGTTTAATTACAATATATCTTGGCATGAATTTTGGGTTTATCATGTTTGCTGAGCTCCTTGAATCTGCAGATTCGTCTTTTGCCAAATTTGGGAAGCTTCAGCCATTATTTCCTTGAATACTTCTTCAACTTGTTCTCTTTCTTGTCTGCAACTGGAATTCTGATGACATGAACAGAGGAGATGACCTCTCAGGGCCCAAATCCAGCCTAGTTGTCTGTGCTCTTCCAATTAGAATACCATGGTTGAACCCAGGCCACAGCAGTGAAAGCGCCAAATCCTAACCACTAGACCACCGGGGAACTCCTGAGATTGTGTTTTAATCTGAATGCATGCCTGCGTCCTGGGGAAAAGGAGTTGGCAGCCACTCTGGCTATTTTGAAATTATTTTTTCTTCTTTCTTTTGTAATGTTCTTTTGACCTAGATGTCATGGAACACTCACTATGCATTCGGAAAATACTTACCTTTGTTAGGGGCTGTGGCAGACAGCTGCCAACAAGGAGTTAACAGTTAGAAGGGGTAATTCCTCATGGATCACAAATAAGTTAGAGGCACGTGCCACCAGAGGCCCTGTGATACAGAGGGAGCTCAGGGAAGGGAGTATGTGTTTCCCACAGGATGTAGGGAAGTGTCATGGAAGATGTGGCAATTGAATGCAAGCTCTTGAGGGACTTGCAGATGCCCCTGGTGAAAATGGGAGGAAAGAACTTTTTTTTTTTAACATCTTTATTGGAGTATAATTGCTTTACAATGGTGTGTTAGTTTCTGCTTTATAACAAAGTGAATCAGCTATACATATACATATATCCCCATATCTCCTCCCTCTTGTGTTTCCCTCCCACCCTCCCTATCCCACCCCTCTAGGCGGTCACAAAGCACTGAGCTGATCTCCCTGTGCTATGTGGCAGCTTCCCACTGGCTATCTATTTTACATTTGGTAGTGTATATATAAGTCCATGCCACTCTCTCACTTCATCCCAGCTTACCCTTCCCCCTCCCTGTGTCCTCAAGTCCATTCTGTACATCTGCATCTTTATTCCTGTCCTTCCCCTAGGTTCTTCATAACCTTTTTTTTTTTTAGATTCCATATGTATGTGTTAGCATACAGTATTTGTTTTTTTCTTTCTGACTTACTTCACTCTGTATGACAACTCTTGGTCCATCCACCTCACTACAAATAGCTCAATTTCATTTCTCTTTATGGCTGAGCAATATTCCATTTTATATATGTGCCACATCTTCTTTATCCATTCATCTGTCGATGGACACTTAGGTTGCTTCCATGGCCTGGCTATCGTAAATAGAGCTGCAGTGAACATTGTGGTACATGACTCTTTTTGAATTATGGTTTTCTCAGGGTATATGCCCAGTAGTGGGATTGCTGGGTCGTATGGTAGTTCTATTTTTAGTTTTTTAAGGCACCTCCATACTGTTCTCCATAGTGGCTGTACCAATTTATATTCCCACCCACAGTGCAAGAGTGTTCCCTTTTCACCACACCCTCTCCAGCATTTATTGTTTTTGTTGTTGTTGTTGTTGTTTTTGTGGTACACGGGCCTCTCACCGTTGTGGCCCCTCCTGTTGCGGAGCACAGGCTCCGAACGTGCAGGCTCAGCGGCCATGGCTCACGGGCCCAGCCGCTCCGTGGCATGTGGGATCTTCCCGGACTGGGGCACGAACCCGCGTCCCCGAACCCGCGTCCCCTGCATCGGCAGGCGGACTCTCAACCACTGTGCCACCAGGGAAGCCCTCCAGCATTTATTGTTTGTAGATTTTTTGGTGATGGCCCTTCTGACTGGTGTGAGGTGATACCTCACTGTGGTTTTGATTTGCATTCCTCTAATGATTAGTGATGTTGAGCATTCTTTCATGTGTTTGTTGGCAATCTGTGTATCTTCTTTGGAGAAATCTCTATTTAGGTCTCCTGCCCATTTTTGGATTGGGTTGTTTGTTTTTTTGATATTGAGCTGCATGAGCTGCTTGTAAATTTTGGAGATTAATCCTTTGTCAGTTGCTTCATTTGCAAATATTTTCTCCCATTCTGAGGGCTGTCTTTTCGTCTTGTTTATGATTTCTTTTGCTGTGCAAAAGCTTTTAAGTTTCATTAGGTCCTATTTGTTTATTTTTGTTTTTATTTCCACTTCTCTCAGAGGTGGGTCAAAAAGGATCTTGCTGTGATTTATAATGTCATAGAGTGTTCTGCCTATCTTTTCCTCTAAGAGTTCTATAGTGTCTGGCCTTACATTTAGGTCTTAAATCCATTTTGAGTTTATTTTTGTGTATGTTGTTAGGGAGTATTCTAATTTTCCCATCACCACTTATTGAAGAGGCTGTCTTTTCTCCATTGTATATTCTTGCCTCCTTTCTCAAAAATAAGGTGACCATATGTGCATGTATTTATCTCTGGGCTTTCTATCCTTTCCATTGATCTATATTTCTGTTTTTGCAGCAGCACCATACCATATTGATTACTGTAGCTTTGTAGTATAGTCTGAAGTCAGGGAGCCTGATTCATCTGGCTCCGTTTTTCTTTTGCAAGATTGCTTTGGCTATTTGGAATCTTTTGTGTTTCCATACAAATTGTGAAGTTTTTTGTTCTAGTTCTGTGAAAAATGCCATTGGTAGTTTGATAGGGATTGCATTGAATCTGTAGATTGCTTTGGGTAGTATAGTCATTGTAAAGAACATTTAAGGCAAAGGAAATGATGAGAGCACTGTTACAGAAGTGGGAGGACATGGGACGTATTGGACCAGGGGCAATGAAGAGCAGTAGCAGGAGATGTGAGTTGACTCAGACTGTGGAGAGCCTTAAATGCCACACTAAGGGTCTGGCTTTTATTTGGTAGGAATTAAGTGTTTTTGTAAAACTAGCTACATTGCCAGGATTGGGAAGGCTTAAGGGCCATGTGGAAGTGTCTTCCATTTTTCTTAAATTTGGGTTCATTCTGAGAAGTGGGAGGAGGCTAATATTTGAGTACCTCCCTCTTATGTGGCAGAGAACAACCTCCATACATTTTCAGTTACTCTTCAACCAAAAGCCCTCAGTTGGATGGTATTCCCATTTTATAGCGAGAACACTGAGAGTTAAGTAGCTGACCACAGAGACTGATTACTTCTCCACCAATTCACTCTTTCTTGTGTAGGAAGGACTATTGTCTACCCAGAAAAGCTTCTCCCAACTCTCTGGGCAGAGTCCATTCTTTCTTCTTTCTTTCTTTCCAGCAGACATGTGGAAGGTTAGGCGGGTTCCTTAAAATGTGTTAAGAGTAAGATGGCATTTATACTTCTGGACCTTATGGCAGGGTATGACCAGATGACCTCAAGGTCACTTGCATCTTGGCTAGTTCAGCACCCATCTTCCCATCGTTGGATGGGAGAGGCATATACTCCTCTTTTATGCTGCCATAATATCAAAGCTGGAAGGAGCCTTAGAGATACTTATTCCAACCGTTATTTTTCCAGTGAGATCCAGAGGCCCAGAGTGGCTAAGCCTCTTGTCCACCTGTACACATAACATGGGTTATTGGCAGGATTTGGTCCACTCTGCCTTGCTGATTCTCTCTCAATGTTATTATCTCTCCAAATCTCCAGCCCCCCACTTTTCCCTCTTATTGCATGCTTTCCCTCTCGGGTTTTCTATCTTGCTCACAATGTGTGTTTTTTTTTTTTTTAACATCTTTATTGGGGTATAATTGCTTTACAATGGTGTGTTAGTTTCTGCTTTATAACAAAGTGAATCAGTTATACATATACATATGTTCCCATATGTCTTCCCTCTTGCGTCTCCCTCCCTCCCACCCTCCCCACAATGTGTTTTTTAAAACTTCTTTGAGTTATGAAAGAACATCTGCTTTTCCCTTTGAAGTTAGGCTGAGCTATTGTATTGCCTGCTTTCATTTGGATAATTTCTGTGTGGCTTATAGAAATAGGGGTTTGGATTCATGTACCTTCCTATGGTTTGGTTCTGGAAGGATATCTTAGTCTTATATATCAATAACTACCTGGTTGGCTGTCAGGTGCAGAAATTCTGGATTGGGGATGACCAATCCAGGGATGCTGTCTTCAGGGTTGGGGAAAGGAGAGTGCATGCAATGTGCTTCCTGTAATCCAAGGACCAGGGTAGCCCCTCTGCAACCACACAGAGCAGGGTGCTGTGTAGTCTCCGTGCATTGTAAAGAGCACTGTCAAAGTCCCCGGAGACATCCTTATCACCTAAGAGTGAACTGATCTTGGATAAGCTGATGTCACCTCCCCGGACCTCAGCTTTCCTTGCCTGTAAAATGCTGATAATAAGGCCCACTCCACAGGGCTGGCAAAAGTGCATGTGTACTGGTAGTAGACTATAAAGGTAAGAGGTTATTGTTGCTGTCATTGTCATTATTAGGGCAGCGTGGACATTCTCAGGCTGACTCTCCAGGGTGAACTGACAGGAGATGAACTTGAACGCATAGCCCAGAAGGTATTGAGGTTTCTGGTGGGGCAAGGCCTCCTCCCCTGCGCCAGTTCTCCTTCCTTGCTGCCGACTCCGCGTCCCAGTGCTGGCTGGAGCCACCTCCTCTGCTGCCCGGGAGCATCTCCTTTCAGACACCCCCAGCTGACCTCAGCATTGTGCACTGCTTTGGGGGATAGAGAGACCCCTATTAAAATTAAAACTAACCTGCAATTTCAACTAATTCTCCCCGTCCTGTGTTCTTGTTGCTGCTGTGTTCATCCTGTGGCTGCTGGTAGAGGTTCTGAAATGAATTTTGGGAGGGGAAAATCGGACTAACCCTTCAAGTCTTTTGAGGAGCAGTTCTTCTACATTGGTTGAGGGGCAGAAGTTCTGTGCTTGTCGTATGGTTTCTGAGCCACTTTTCTCTCTCTCTCCGGTAGGCCGGCAGGAAGACCTATGCCATGGTGTCCGGCCGCTCATCTGGTCATTCTCTGGCCTCAGAACTGGTGGAGTCCAACGATGGACATGAAGAGATCATTAAGGTAAGCTTAGTTCACCTCCACTGTTTCTCCCTCCTCTCTTTCTTCCTATAGACATGGGAGAGGGAACGGCTGACTTCGTCAAAGGGACCTTGTGGCTTGACTAGGAAGAACCAGACCTGCAATGCTAGCTCCTGGCCATCTCCTGGAAGGATCTTAATCAACACCAGGAGACCACAGTCAGTCTGTAGTGACTTTGGTGCGACCCGGCCCCGGGCATGGGGATGGATGGGATGACCTTTCTAGGTGCTTATCCACTGTCCATGTTTAGCTGCTGGAAGTTGTGGAGACCGGTGGGAAGTGTGTTTATGGAACTTATTTTTAAAAATTAGAACAATTTTTGTTATTTCTTTTTTAAAAACAGCTTTTTGAGATGTACTTCACATACCATACAATTGACTTGGTTAAAGTGTACAATTCAGTGGTTTTTAGTATATTCACAGAGTTGTGCAACCACCACCACTACTAATTTCAGAACATTTTCAGTCACTCCTTCTAGCTCCTGGCAATCACCAATCTACCTTCTGTCTCTATGGATTTGCCCCTTCTAGACATCTCATATAAACAGAATCACACAACATGTGGCCTTTTGTGTCTGGCTTCTTTCACTTAGCACAGTATTTTCAGGGTTCAGCCACGTTGTAACATACATCAGTACTCACTGCTTTTAACGGCTGAATCATGTTCCCTTGAATGAATATACCACATTTTGTTACCCATTCATCAGTTGACGGACATTTGGGTTGTTTCCACTATCTTTTATGAATAATGCTGCTCTGAATATTCATGTACAGGTTTTTGGGTGAACATATGTTTTCAGTTCTCTTGGTATATACCTAGCAGTAGTGAAATTGCTAGCTCATATGGTAATTCTATATTTATATTTAATCTTTTGAGAAACTACCAGACTTTTTCCCAAAGCATCTGCTCCATTTTATATTCCCATCAGTGATGTATGAGGGTTCCAGTTTCTGTACATCCTCATTAACACTTGTTATTGTTCATCTTTTTGATTATATCCATCCTAGTGGATGTGAAGTGATATCTTGTGGTTTTAATTTGCATTTCCCTGATGACATCTTTTCTTATGCTTATTGCCCATTTGTATATCTCCTTTGGAGAAATATTTATGCAAATCCTTTGCTCATTTAAAAATTCAATTGTGTTTTAATTGTTAAGATTTAAGGGTTCTTTCATATATTCTGGATAATAGACCCTTATCAGATATATGATTTCGAAAAAAATCTTTAATTTTTTCCCATTCTGTGGGTTTTTCTTCTGTTTTTACGTTTTCTTTCTTCTTCTTCTTTTTTTTTTTTAAATATTTATTTATTTATTTGGTTGCACCAGGTCTTAGCTGTGGCAGGCAGGCTCCTTAGTAGTGGCTCACTGGCTCCTTAGTTGTGGCATGCAAACTCTTAGTTGTGACATGCCTGTGGGATCTAGTTCCCTGACCAGGGGTCGAACACAGGCTCCCTACACTGGGAGCGTGGAGTTTTAACCACTGCACCACCAGGGCAGTCCCCTGCTTGCCCCACCTTTAATGGTAGTTTATAACATCTTTGTATCCATAAATGGGTGCTTAGTGTTCTAGTATACACATACCATAATTTCTTTAATCCTCCATTGTTGGACATTTTGTCTATTTCCATGTTTTGCAGCCATAAACAATATTTTGTCGAGCATATATGTTACTAATTTGTGAATGTGCTTTAAAATACAAGTGATAAAGAACTACTTTCTCAATTGTTAAAGATTCAAGCATGGTATACAGAGAAAAATGTGTAAATCCCCTTTTACAACCCCCTTTCCATGAATTTGCATATATGTACGGGAGTATTTATGCTAGTTTAGCTAAATTTATTTCATTAGGATGAATTTCCAGAAATAGATTTGATAGGTTAAAGAGTAAATATAGTTTATTTTAAAATTTTTATTTATATTTATTTTTGGCTGAGTTGGGTCTCAGTTGCTGCATGGGCTTTCTCTAGTTGCGGTAAGCAGGGGCTACTCTTCATTGCCATGTGCGGGCTTCTCATTGCGGTGGCTTCTCTTGTTGCGGAGCACGGTCTCTAGGCACGTGGGCTTCAGTAGTTATGGCACAGAGGCTCAGTAGTGTGGCTCACGAGCTCTAGAGTACAGGCTCAGTAGTTGTGGTGCACGGGCTTAGTTGCTCCATGGCACGCGGGATCTTCCCAGACCAGGGATCGAACCCACGTCCCCTGCATTGGCAGGCGGATTCTTTACCACTGCGCCACCAGGGAAGCCCCCAAAGACTAAATATAGTTTTAAGTCTTCTGATCGGAATTACCAAATTGCCACCCAGAAAGGTGGTGACAATTTACCCTTCCACCAGCAGTGTATGAGGCTGCCTGTGTGGAGTTAATTTAACTGGAGTTTTCTTTTTATTGAAGTAGAGTTGATTTACAATGTTGTGTTACTTTCAGGTGTACAGCAAAGTGATTCACATTCTTTTTCCTTATAGGTTATTACAAAGTATTGAGTATAGTTCCCTGTGCTATACAGTAGGTCCTTGTTGGTTATTTATTTATGTATTTTGTCTGTGTTAGGTCTTTGTTGCTGTGTGCCAGCTTTTCTGTAGCTGCGGTGAGCAGGGGCTACTCCTCGTTCCGGTGTGCAGGCTTCTCACTGCAGTGGCTTCTCTTGTTGTGGAGCACGGGCTCTAGGCACTCAGGCCTCAGTAGTTGCTGCACATGGGCTCAGCAGTCGTGGCTCGCGGGCTCTAGAGCGCAGGCTCAGCAGTTGTGGCACACAGGCTTAGTTGCTCCGTGGCATGTGGGATCTTTCCCGACCAGGGGTCGAACTCATGTCCCCTGCATTGGCAGGAGAATTCCTAACCACTGAGCCACCAGGGAAGTCTTCTGTTTTATATAGTAGTATATATATGTTAATCCCAACCTCCTGATTTATCCCTCCCCCCCACTTCCCCTTTGCTAACCATAATTTTGTTTTCTATGGGTCTATTTCTGTTTTGTATATAAGTTCATTTGTATCATTTTATTTTTCTAAATTCCACATATAAGCAGTATCATATGATATTTGTCTTTCTTTGTCTGGCTTACTTCACTTAGTAAGATAATCTCTAGGTCCATCCATGTTGCTGCAAATGACATTATTTCATTCTTATGGCTGAGCAATATTGTATTTTGTGTGTGTGTGTGTGTGTGTGTGTGTATGTGTATATATATACACCACATCTTCTTTATCCATTCATCTGTCAATGGACATTTAGGTTGCTTCCACTGGAGGTCTCTTAATTAGTGTTGTTTTCCTTATTTCAGGTGTACTTGAAGGGGAAGTCAGGAGACAAGATGATCCATGAGAAGAATATTAACCAGCTGAAGAGTGAGGTCCAGTATATCCAGGAGGTGGGCACCCCTTCCCTTCGTGGAAATGACCTAGGTCATTTCTCTGAACCTCACATTTATTTGGCTCCCTTCTTTTGTAGGTTCTGATTTTCTCCCTTCTGCTCCCTTCGTATCTCCAAAGCACCATGCCCCCTCATGTGTAAATATCATTTCTGACCCTTCCATTCATCAACCAATCCATTAATCAACAAATACTTATTAAGCACCATGCACCTAGCACTGTCCCCCCAGTCATCCTACCTAAAGTTGCCAGCCTTGCTTCCTTACTTTTCTTTTTTTTTTTAACATGTTTATTTATTTATCTTTTGTTTATTTTTTTGGCTATGTAGGGTCTTAGTTGCGACACACGGGACCCTCGTTGTGGCACGCGGGATCTTTCGTTGCGGCGCGTGGGCTTCTCTCTAGTTGTGGCATGCAGGTTTTCTCTTCTCTAGTTGTGGCGCGTGGGCTCCAGAGCATGTGGGCTCTGCAGTTTGTGCCACGCAGGCTCTCCAGTTGAGGCGCATGGGCCCTGCAGCGTGTGGGATCCTAGTTCCCCAACAAGGGATCAAACCTGTGTCCCCTGCATTGGAAGGCGGATTCTTTACCACTGGACCACCGGGGAAGTCCCCTCCCCACTTTTCTTAACCCTCACTCTGGCTCATGTTTCTTCTTGGCACTTGTCACCATGACATATTACATGTTTTACTTATTTGTCTTTTGGGTTGTGTGTCTCCACAACTAAAATGTTAGATATACCAGGGCACGGTTTTTATTATCTTGTTGCTTGTATAGGAGGGACTGCGTTGCAGCCCCACTTGACTAGAATCTCTCCTTTCCCAGCCGGTACTTAGAACAGTACCTGACTCATAGGAGTATGGGTTGTGGATAGGCACAAAGGTGGGTGAGTTGGTGTGCTCTCTTTCCCAAAGCTAAAGCCTCTTGCCCTCTCCTCCCAGGCCAGGAACTGCCTGCAGAAGCTCCGGGAGGATATAAGTAGGAAGCTCGACAGAAATCCAGGAGATTCTCTCCATCAACAGGAGATACAGGTAATAGGAAATGGTCCATGGTTGGGTCCCCACTGAGGAGGTGGGGTTGTACCATTTACCAGTCACCCAGTGGGTGCCGAATCTAATGCCGCTGCCAGGAAAGGCGAGAATACAAGTGATGCTGGCTTCTCTGAGCACTCACAACATTGTTAGGGCTCTCCGGCAGATGGACACTTGTATTCACACTAATCAGCCTACATACAAGCACACCTGTTCCTAAAACATGTGCAAAAATTGAATTTATATCAATAAAATTATTAAGTTAATGGCAGGCCATCTTATATATAAGGATTCTGTGATCAATCTTCTTGTAGTACAAAGTCTTATAAAGAGACAATTAACCTATAAATCCGAACTTCTCATAAGCTGATCTTGCTTAATTTGGTGATGCTTGTGGTGTAAATTGGAAGTCTTGGTCCTTGTCTATTATTACTGTCTGTGTCTATAGCTATCTCTACCCTGGGACAGGAAGCTCCTCCAGGTGAGGGTTCACCCCCTGACCCTCGTCTCTGTGTCCCCACACCTCAGCCCAGGGTCTGGGATGCACAAGGTCATCAGTAAATGTTTGTTAGACCAAACTGGTTGGAGAATCCCTCTTGGGGTGGATGATCCTGGGATCCTGTTTTTCAGTTCTTCAAAAATTTGAGGATAGAAATGTCCCCAGGAGAGCAGAACCATGACTTCACCCTCATCTTCCCTTAGATTCCAAGCTGTGTCTCCTTCATTTGCTTTTGGTTTGGTTGCGGTGGTCCTTCTCCAGTAGATCCTGCCCTCATTCTCCTGAGGGGAAGAGTGACCTAGCAGCTAGTGCCAGCAAAATTACCCTTCGTCTTGGGCATGTGCTAGGCTTGTGTGGTGGATTCTCCTTAATTCATTTTGCTTTGGCTGGAGGTAAGACTTTCACTGCCTGAGCTCACATCTGGCTGGTGGGAGGTGCTTTGTCTAGTGACTGAAGAACCTAATGTGTTCAGAGCCCGGAGGTCCAGGCACCTTGTTTACACAAAACGGCAGTCGTATGATGACTAATTAGGCTTTGGGTTGGAAAGAACTGCAGCAAATGCCGCTTCCCCTTTTGATTTATGTTGTGTCAGACTTTGTCAGGATCCCCGAGGGGCAAAGGAAACTGTTTATGGCAGATAGCAGCTTGTATTTCCTGGGCTGCGAGGAATGTGCCTGCACATTTTCCAGTCTGCTGAAAGGTTTTAGCCTGGGGTTTCTTTCCTCCTCCCAACAAGGCTAGATAGAGTATTCCCCCTCAAGGCTGCACATGTTTCTCCACTCCCTCTTTTCTCCATTTTCCCACAGAGCACTAGATGTCTTTTTTTCTTTTCTTTTCTCCCTTCCTTCCTTCCTTCTTTTTCTTCTTCTTCTTCCTCCCCCCTTCTCTCTCTCTCTCCTCTTTCTTTCTATCTAAGATTTGAACTCTTAGAAGAATAATGTTTCAAAAATATATGATACTAAAAAAAACGATACAAATGAACTTATATACAAAACAGAAATAGACCCACAGACATAGAAAACAAACTATGGTTACCAAAGGGGAAAGCAGGGAGGAGGGATAAATTAGGAGTTTAGGATGAAAATATACACAATACTATATATAAAATAGATAACCAACAAGGACCTACTGTATAACACAGGGAACTATAATCAATATTTTTTAATAATCTATAAGGGAAAAGAATATGAAAAAGAATAGATATATATATGTATAACTGAGTCACTTTGCTGTACACCTGAAACTAACACAAGATTGTAAATCAACTATACTTCAATTAAAAAAAAACAAGGAGAAGAATGTTTCAAAGTTGATTGCTTGGGATTGTTTTCACTACCAATTTTATTTTTCTTTGAATAGGTGGTGCTAGAAAAGCCAAATGGCTTTAGTCAAGGTCCCCTGACCCCACATAGCAGCCCACCCGAGGTAGGTAACAGGGAAAATAGTGGTAACTACTGCTTGGCCAAGAGGCAGGAAATAATCCTTCCTGATCCTTTTGTTTATTGCTTTCTCTCTCTCACTAAATATGAGAGTAATATTTACTTGCTGTAAAAATTCAAACAAAGGAGAAATATATAAAGTGTAAATTTTCCTTCCCCAATCCCACTCCTTGAAAGTATTTAAGGTTAACAGATTGAAGTGGGTGGGTCCTTTTATTTATTTAATTTTTATTTTTTTGGCCTTGCTACGTGGCTTGTGGGGTCTTAGTTCCCTGACCAGGGATCGAACCCACACCCTTGGCAATGAAAGCGCAGAGTCCTAACTGGACCGCCAGGGAATTCCCGTGGGTGGGTCCTTTTAGAGCAGTGCTTCTCAGCCTTCATTGCCCATTAGGATGGCCTTGGGAGCTTTAAAGGACGCAATATCTGCGTGCCATCCCTAGAGACTGTAATTTAACTGGTCTGAAGTGTGGCCTACGCATCAGGACTTTTAAAAGCTCTTCATGTGATTCTAATATTTAGCCTATTAGTTCTAATATTCTAGTCTAAAGTTCTAGAGTGTTTTTCTATACACAGACAACCATATTTAAAAGCCATATGTATCTGTGTATATACACTAATAGATACACATGCACCATCTATACATACATGGATAAATGTCTGTATATAATATGCACATACTTTTCACAATTCCAGTTGTGATAAATACATTATTTCTTGCTTGCTTTTTTATTTTTTTAAGCTGAAAAGTATATATAGCCTTCTTTCCATATTTGTATGTGTAAATCTATCTCATTCTCTTGAACAACAAAGTATTTCCTTCCGTAGCTGTACTTTCTTTCCCCGCCCCAACTTTATTGACGTATAATTGACAAATAAACATGGCTGTACTTTTTTTTTAAATGACATTTGTTATTATATATTTTGTGATTACATAATAATTTAAGACACACATATTGTAGAAAATTAGGGAAATTCAGAAACACAGAAAAGTTGAAAGAAGAAAAAAATATCAATTGTAATCTACCCAGAGAAAAACCAGTTTGGTGAAATTTCCTTTGTTTTTCCTTCAGTGCAAATATATATTTATGATATTGAGATTAGACTGTATATAGCATTTCGTTGCATTTGTTTCTTTGCTTGGGCAGGTATATTTTTGGATTAGGTTTGTTTGGCTCTCAAGTGCAGAGCTGAATCAGACCTTCCCATCAGTTCAGGGCTCATTATCATCATTGGTCCCATAAAGACCTCTCACTGCTTTCACTTTTTTTTTTTTTTGTCTCCCCCACCAAAAGGTACTCACTCTAACATATTCAATATATGATTTAAATATGCCTATTAAATATGATTTTTTAATTAATTAATTTATTTGTTTTTATTTTTGGCTGTGTTTGGTCTTCGTTGCTGCGTGCGGGCTTTCTCTAGTTGCGATGAGCAGGGGCTACTCTTCGTTGCGGTGCACGGGCTTCTCATTGCGGTGGCTTCTCTTGTTGTGGAGCACGGGCTCTAGGCACGTGGGCTTAGTAGTTGTGGCATGCAGGCTCAGTAGTTGTGGCGCACGGGCTTAGTTGCTCCGTGGCATGTGGAATCTTCCCGGGCCAGGGATTGAACCCGTGTCGCCTGCATTGGCAGGCGGATTCTTAACCACTCCACCACCAGGGAAGCCCGTTTTTAATTTTCATAATGGACTTGTGCTGTATTTCTGTTTTTTCCTTTTTTTATCCAACACCATGTTTTTAGGCTCTATCTATGTTGCTGTGTCAAAATCTGGTTTGTTGTCTCTAGCTCCTGCATGTAAAGTTTTATAACTCCCTTTTTTCTCTTCATACTGTATCACTAAATTTTTCCTTGTCATCAGAGAGTCTTATGAGAATGCCATTTGAAATAAACACATAACAGTTGTGCTCCAGGAGGAGCCTTTTCAAACGTTCTCACCTGCCCAGCAGCATAGGCGCAGACATAGGGGAACTGACCAGATAACTTACTGACGGCTGGATTTGGAATGTTGTGATTCTAGCCACTTACTTTAGATGTGCAGTTTGGATGTTTCCCTTCCCCGAATCACCATATTTGGCAAATATGCTGTTGGCAACAAGTTATAATAATACCTGGCACTATCTGTTCAGCCTTTCTTCTCACAGGCTCCAAGCCCTACCGGATATTATCTTAGTTTTGAGGCAGGCTGTAAGGCAGGGCGTGGTAAGGAGTCTTTTCCCTGCTTCCCAGATAGAGAAACAAGGCCCACAGGACTCAGTGATAACACAGCCACCCAGGGACCCTGTCCGCTCCTCCCAGCTGAGCTCTGTGCTCTGGTTTGAAGGTGCTGCTATTTCCCCGCTGTGCAAGACCGGGAGGGACTTTTCTGTCAGACTCAAGGGAGCTGGTAACTGAAGTGCAGCAGAGATGGAGGCGAGAGCATACATGCCAGTTTGGGTGTGCCTGGGGGAGAGGCTCACAGTAACCTCAGTGAGACACCTTTTCCTCCATCGAATCAGATTTCTGGACTTATTGGGTGCTTTTGCCTTAAGCTGCCCATCTGTCAGTAACCCTTTATCTGCTGATCTTTGTGCTAAGTGCAGAGAACCACAAAAGACGTGCCTTTGGGACATGCCCCTCATGATGAATGTGGCACAGTCCCTGCCCTTGGGGAACTGTAGTCCAAAGCGAAACATGGTCCCTGCTCTCAGAGAGCTCTAGTCTGATGGAAGCAGGACAGACACGTGAGAACGGCATAAACATACCTGTTCATTAATCAGTTGATACACGTATAAAGATTACTACAGTGTGTCCTAAAATAATCAGGTGATTGGAAACTAGTTAAGTTCTTTAAGGTATGAGAGTGTTTTCATATGAATAACTCAGAACTCCTTAGTGCCTATGACTGACTAACTCTCCCCTTGTGCGATGTGAATTCTTTTGTGAGGGTGGTCTGAGCAAGATGGTCCAAACAAGTGTGCGTTGTCGGGGGGACCTCGTCTTACCAAGTCACAAACATAGTAACTTCACCTTCCCTTCCCTCCTCTGGCTGCAGGTGGACACCTATATAGATGAAGATGTCGAGAGCTTGAGGAGGACCGTGCAGGACTTGCTTGTCAAGCTGCAGGAGGCTGAGCGGCAGCACCAGTCAGACCGTGTGGATTTTGAGGTGAGATTTGGGATCTGGGGAGAAGGTGCCCTAAGGGTTGGGCCACTGGATACAGGTGCAAATGAAGTCTTCCTGGCTGGAGTGCCATCAACTGGAAAGGCTAGGCTCTGCGGCCTGGAGCACTTCCTGTCTGCTTTGCCCTTTCCTGGATATTTATAGTTTTTGTTGTCTAAGCCTAGCTCTTGAGTCTCTGCTCTACTGGAGCAGAGTGGTGATGCTGGTCTGGGAGAGCAGGTACTTCAGAAGTCCTTTCTATAAGGACTGCTGGGCTCTAGGCACCATGCAGGCAAGGACTGTTGCTGTCCAGTTCACCACTGCATCCCCAGTGTCTGGGACAACACTTGGCATCAGGTGGGTGCCTCTTAAGTGTGGACAGGGTGAGTGGATGAATTGGTGTGGCCTTAGGAAGAACTGTGCTCATGGAGTCAGGGGACTTTAGATCAAGACTTGGCTTTACAACACAGAGCTCTGTGATCTTTTTTTTGAAATTGAAGTATAGTTGATTTACAATGTTTTTAGTTGTACAGCAAAGTGATTCAGTTATATACACATATATATATTCTTTTTCAGATTCTTTTCCATTATAGGTTATTTCAAGGTATTGAATATAGTTCCCTGGGCTATACAGTAGGTCCTTGCTGTTTATCTACAGTATATATAGTAGTAGTATCGGTTAATCCCAAATTCCCAATTTATCCCTACTCCTGCCCAGAGCTCTGTGATCTTGAGTGAGTATCTCAATTATTGCTATAAAAGTAATACTAGGTTATTGTAGAAGATTAAAAAAATACAAAAATCTCTATATAGAGAAAGCCCCCCACTTTTAAAAGTATGTGACGTCTTCCATGCTTTCCAGACAATTCTTTGGGTATAAGATGAGGTACACTGGGCAAACAGAGCAGTTTTCCTAGCTGCTCTGTGTGAGAGTAACCTTCTGTTATCTGGTATTGTTCACCCACACGTAAAGTACTTTTTAGGTCAGAAATATGTAATCATAGGATTCTGCCCTGCCCAGGCTTGCCAGGGTCTGGTGGAAAGAGGAATCCCAGCCTGAACTCTTCTGTTTTATGGACTAAGAGAGAGAATTTTTTTTTAGGCCACACCACGCGGCTTGCGGGACCTTAGTTCCCTGACCAGGGATCGAACCCGGGCCCCCGGCAGTGGAGGCGTGGAGTCCTAACCACTGGACCGCCAGGGAATTCCCTAAGAGAGGGAGTTTTGAGAGGTGTATTGAGGGTGAGGACGAAGGGCAGTGAGAGTGATCAACTGCCTCAAGAGTAGTCGAAGTCTTACCTGAGTGAGTAGTTTAACTTCCCTAACCATCAGTTTCAACTTCTGTACAAAGGGGTCATGAAATATACCTCACAGGTTTGATGTATGGATTGAGTGAGGTAATATATGTAAGTATATTTATTATTCAAAGGGTTTTAGAAATAAAAAATATCCTATATTTTTCTTAGTGATCCATTTAACACATGGGTTTTCTTATCCTAAATAATTTGGGCTTAGGGTAATACTAAGATTAGTTTGTCTCAGAACAGAGTAGCTGTGCAGTAAAGGAGTTTGTTGTATCTATTTCAGATTCCACAATTTGTATAATTAGGTTGACAATGAATTGGTTCAATGACCAGCTGTTCCTTACCTTATTGGAGTAGAACAGGAGGAAGGGGAGGTCGAGGCTGTAGCACTGACCAGACTGTGAATTTTAGAAAGAAATTTCTACATTGAGAGACACTGTGAAGTACTGGTTGGTTTTGGCAGCATACGGGGGGCTCTGCTGGCCCTGGGTTTCAAAGCTTGAGCAAAAGTGTCCTGAGTAAAAGCCCAAGGCTAGAAGACCCCTGACAGCTGTTAACCACACGCCCATGGCTTCTTACAGGGGGCTGCCCTTTAACCCCAAGGCATGCAGCACCCACCTACGATAGGAGATGCTCCTTGGGTTTCTCCCACTGTTGGGGTAGGTCACCACACCCTCTTATGATTAAGAGGTTCCCTTAGGGCAGAGCTGGCTGGAGCTATGGGACTGATGTGGCAGAGGAGTGTGTTTTTTTCCTTTGTGATCCTACAGCTGGGTGTGAGGATCATCTGTGGCCCGTTAATGCTGTACTCCGAGCACACATCAACCTGGGTGCAATGTTTGTGTACAGAAATGAGAGGCCTTATTTTTTTTTTTGTGATATGCAGGCCTCTCACTGTTGTGACCCCTCCCGTTGCAGAGCACAGGCTCCGGATGCGCAGGCTCAGCGGCCATGGCTCACGGGCCCAGCCACTACGCAGCATGTGGAATCTTCCCGGACCGGGGCACGAACCCGCGTCCCCTGCATCGGCAGGCGGACTCTCCACCACTGCGCCACCAGGGAAGCCCGAGAGGCCTTATTTTTACATTCCCGCCCATGGGGCTGGCCTGTTCCAGGCTAATATGAGACATTTGAAGGCTTTTCTCTGTATCTCCTGGTGTATTAGACTTTCTGGTCTCCTTTTCTGAATATGCGGGGTAGGAAGGGCAAGGTTGTCAGTTACCCTGAGGAAAACCTCATGGTTTCCCGTTCTACTGACTCCTGGCCATTAGGAGGGATTTGCCGTGAGTTTGCTCTGGACAGAGCTGTGTGCAGCATGGACACATCCCATCACACATCATCCCGTGCTTTGCTTTCTCCTCCTTGATTCTGACTTGGGAGGTGCCAGACAGACTGGTTGCTGGTGTTCTGTTTTACCAGGTCTGGTTAGGCTTTCCGGAGGCTACTTGGATTCTTTTTTAGTAACTGACTGGGGAGTCAATATGGGGTATCTGGGAAGCATTGAAACGGATGACGAAGTAACCGGGTTCTGTCATTCTTTGGCTGTGTAACCTTGAATAGGTCAGTTGATCTTTAGTTGTGAAAGGAGAGGGTTGGACTAGATGACCATCAGTTCCATTCATGATGTTAGGGAGCGGTGGCTGTGTGCTCGGTGTTGTGCTGAGCTCTGGAAAGGTAACAGTGCCCAAGGTCTCCGCCATCATGAAGTTGATGGTCTCCTGGGGGGTGCACACAAGTGACTGGACAAAATCTGCTCAGTGCTATAAGAGGGAAGGGCTGTGTCTTCTGTGGACACACAGGGAAGGACTCCTTACCCGAGCTCAGAGCTCCCTAGAAGAAGGGATGTCTAAGCTGAGACCTGAAGGATGACTGGAGTTGGCAAAATGCACGTGGGAGGAAAGGAGGCAAGTTCTTACTTTTTCACTAAAAGTGCTGCTTCTCTCCTTTCCAAATTGGCTTATCATCCTTGACAAAGAGCGAATGCTTCCTGGTGCTAGTAGCCCTTCCGGGTGCCATTTTGGCCTTTCCGGTATTGCTGGAAGTGAGGACGAGGAAGAGTGGGAGACAGAAGGAAGGACATGGAGATCTCCTCCCCTGGATTTTTTGTGTTTGCACGAGGAGGAAAGCTGAAACACTGGGTTACGCTTGGGTGGCACCGGAGGGCTGGTGGGGATTGTTGGCGAAGTCATCCATCTGGAAACCGGTGCTTGTGGGTTCCAGGTGTCACTCTAAAGTAGAGCTTGATCAACTCTGTGACAATTAACCCTGCAAGTGGAGTTAATCTGCTAGTCTCCTGAGTGGTCCTGGAACAGTGAGTGGGAGACAGCGGTGTGCTCATCAGGGTTGCCTCCCTCCTCCCATCACTGCACCCAGATTCCTGTTTTTTTTGTTTTTAATATTTATTTATTTATTTGGCTGTGCTGGGTCTTAGTTGCGGCGTGTGGGATTTTTAGCTGTGGCGTGTGGGATCTTTAGTTGCGGCATATGAACGCTTAGTTGCAGCATGTGGAATCTAGTTCCCTGACCAGGGATTGAACCCGGGCCCCCTGCATTGAGGACACGGAGTCTTAGCCACTGGACCACCAGGGCAGTCCCCCTCCGGGTTTTTTTTTTCTAAGGTTTTTATCCATGTTTGTCCCTCTGCCTGCTTAACGCATCCCCATCCTGTGTCACAGGTCACACTCAATCGGTACCAGAGAGAAGCAGAACAGAATCAGGTGGCCCTTCAGAGAGCAGAGGACAGAGTGGAACAGAAGGAGGCGGAAGTCGGGGAGCTGCAGAGATGCTTTCTGGGAATGGAGATGGTAACTGTTGGACTCTTGCTCTTCAGCACTCAGACTCCTGGGCCGGAAGGCGCCTGGGGATTGACTGAGGTGGTCGCAGGGACTGTCCTTCTCTGAGCAGCTCCAGAAAATCACATTTCATAGCTTCCTTTGGCAAATACCTTTGAGGACCTTTCAGCCCTTAAGGAATGGGAAGGTCTTTCTCTGTCTAACTTAGCCCTTGACAACTAGAGTTGAACCCATTTCCATTTCGGGCGGGTTCTTGTATAGCTGCCCTTTGGCCTTTGAAGATGGTTCTTCAGGAGCCACTCAGCCTGGTTTCTTGGGGACTGGTAGCCATAGTTGGCAGGGGGGCCTGGATAATGCAGGGCCGGACTCTCCCTCTGGGCAGCTGGGTGAGGCTGAGAAGTTTCTATGTGCTGGGGTGGGAAAGGTTATCCCGGACAGGGGAGAGTGCCCCATCAAACCAGCTTGGGCTGCTGCTCTTTGGCAGCTGTCCCAGGCCCAGCAGGGGCTGACTGCCAGCCCTAGCGCCCATCTCACCCCAAACGCAGGAACTGTCGCCATCTCCTCATCTTAGATTTTCTTCCCTTTGGCCCATCCAGGAGCATCAGGCCTTACTGGTGAAGGTCAGGGAAGGGGAGACAGCTCTGGAGGAACTTCGGAGCAAGAAGGTTGACTGCCAAGCAGAACAAGAAAAGTAAGGACTCTGGTTCACTGTGAGGTTGGGGTGCAGGGAAGGGAGGGCACAGACCTGGGGAGGAAGCTGGTGCTGATGTCAGATTTTCCAGCTCTGACTCACCATGTCTCTGCTCAGTGTGGGGCCCTGCCCAGGGAGACACTGCTGGGAGGCTCCCATCTCCAAGGAGCTCATTTTCCAGGGAGTAATAACCTGAAGAAAGGGCTTCTACAGTTTTAGAGCCAGGGTCAAGCAGGAGCTGGTAAAGTGTCTGCCGTTGTGGCACATCATTCCTTGGTTGTCATACTGGATGTGGAAGTGGTGTTATTACACCACAGCTTACTCCCCCCCAAACAAAAACCAACTGTAAACTATCTGAGGGTAAAATTGAATACTTTCCTCACAAGTCGTGCTGATGAAAATAAAATGAGCAGCTTCGTGGAGAGCTACTGAACTTCTTTCATCTGAACCATCTCAGAAACTGAGACCCATCTGTCAGCAGTGGCATCTAGGGGATCTCTGAGATCCTTTCTACTCCAGGCTTAGAGGATTTTGCGAATTCCCTCTGATCAGAGGGGATCAGAGGCCCCAGACCAATGAAACCTACAGGGCAAAGATTGAGCCATTCTTGGACCTTCACAAATTTAGAAATTTTTTACGCTGTTGGCAAGTAATATAGAAGATCTCAGATGGTAAATCAAATTTTTTAAAATAAAGTTATTTATTTTTGGCTGCATTGGGTCTTCATTGCTGCACGTGGGCTTTCTCTAGTTGTGGCGAGCGGGGGCTACTCGTCATTGCAGTGCGTGGGCTTCTCATTGCGGTGGCTTCTCTTGTGGCGGAGCATGGTCTCCAGTTATGGCAAGCGGGCTCAGTAGTTGCAGCTCACAGGCTCTAGAGCGCAGGCTCAGTAGTTGTGGTGCACAGGCTTAGTTGCTCCGCGGCATGTGGGATCTTCCTGGACCAGGAATCGAACCTGTGTTCCCTGCATTGGCACGTGGATTCTTAACCACTGCGCCACCAGGGAAGTCCTGGTAAGTCAAATTTAACATTAGTATATTGGTCTGGACTTCATTGTATAAGTTGGACCTTTCTAAGTTCAACAGACATTACCTGAAGGGCCTTCTAAGGAATTCCAAGATGAACCGACACAATCCTTGCCTTCTTGGACCCCTCAGTCTTCTGGGGGGTCCTTTTCTCTCCTTTGGGATATCCTTGATCTAGGCCTGCCTGACATGAAAAATGCAGACATCTTATTGTAGCCTTCTTTCAGACTTCACAGCAGAATTGCTTGATTTTTTTTTTTTAATTTTTATATACATTTATTTATTTATTTTTGGCTGCATTGGGTCTTCGTTGCTGTGCGCGGGCTTTCTCTAGTTGCGGCGAGAGGGGGCTACTCTTCATTGCGGCACACGGGCTTCTCATTGTGGTGGCTTCTCTTGTTGCGGAGCATGGACTCTAGGCGCACGGGCTTCATTAGTTGAGGCACGGGGGCTCAGTAGTTGTGGCTCAAGGGCTCTAGAGTGCAAGCTCAGTAGTTGTGGTGCACGGGCTCAGTAGTTGTGGTGCACAGGCTTAGTTGCTCCATGGCATGTGGGATCGTCCCGGACCAGGGCTCGAACCCGTGTCCCCTGCATTGGCAGGTGGATTCTTAACCACTGCGCCACCAGGGAAGCCCCAGAATTGCTTTAAATTACTCAGCACTCCCTCCTCAATGGTGAAGGTGCTCATGGGCAGGAGACTGAGTGGAAGGAGCAGGAGGAACACAAAAGACCAGATAATCCAAAACTGAGACTTGGGGATGGCAAATGACAGCTATGCATCATGAATGCTGATTTTTTAAATAAAAGGAGACTGAGTAATAGGGCACTGGAGAGCTGAGGGTGACAACTTAGAATGTTTGAAGCTTAGGAAGGATGAGTTTGGAGGCTCAGATTGCACTGTCCCCCACGCCGAGCACTGCCCATCTTCTAGCAGTGGGCGCTTGTCTGTTTCCTCAGGCAGACCCAGAGGGTAATGGGTACCAGCAATTCTTCAGCGATCTGAACTCCTGGACTCCCCAGCCGCCTGACCTTTGGAGATCTTGGCCCAGTTTGCTTAGAAGAGGCAAAGGAAGCAGCAGTGACTGGGAATCAGGAGACTTAGAAATGGACTTGTGTGAAGAGGCTTTAAGGGTCCTCAAATCTTATCTCCCTCTTGATATAAAATCCCTGCCAAAGCTTGATGGTCTAGGGTATCATAATCCCAGCTTGTACTTGAATCTTTCCAGGAAGGAGGAGTTCATTACACACGAGGCAGTCCACTTTCTGACAACTTTAATACTGAAAAAGTCTTTCCTGTGTTAATACAAGAACTCCTTCCTTGAAACATCTACCTATTGGCTCTAGTTTTATCCGTAGAACTATCCGGAATGACTTATCCTTTCTAACCTTTCCGAGCCTCAGTCCCCTTATTTGGACTAGATGATCTCTAGTGATGCTTCTGATGTGTTGTTCTAAGGTGTCCCACCACCTCCTCCTTATAGCAGACCACTGGGGAATCAGGCAGAGGGAATCATGCCTGATCGTAAGCCCCTGAGCCCAAGGCCCTTACTGTGACTGGGTGGAGAAAGCATCTTTTCCCCTTGTCTCAGCCTTCTGGTCTTAATCCCCAGAGCTGCTAACCTGGAAAAGGAAGTGGCTGGGTTGCGGCAGAAGATCCACCACTTGGATGACATGCTTAAGAGCCAGCAGCGGAAAGTCCGGCAGATGATAGAGCAGGTAAGCAGGGTTAGATCTTACCCTGCTCTGGGTTACCCCCTCTGGAAGTTTCCACATTGTCTAGCCCTGTTTTCCTGTCAAGTCTACACCTTTATTGATTTATTTGCTTGGGTATCTTGGCTTATATTCATTAAGTGTCCCGTAAAACATTTATGGCAACCGATTACTAGGTTAGGGTGATTGGGATTTGCTTTTCTCCCATCTTTCCCCTACTTGTTTGGTTATTTGCCTTGTGCGTTCCCCTGGGAGAAGAAGGACGAGGTTATTCTCGCCCACACGTTGAAGAGTGCTGGTAAATGAGTAATTAAACCAGTAAACTCACTTATCTGTGTGTAGATTTTCAGCCTTTGCCCCTCATGCACATTTTCTGCCTTCCCTTGCCTGAGCTAGGGTAGCACACTCAGAATATGCCATTTCGTAGAATCGTTTTGAGAATTTAAGATACCCTAATTGGGAGGGCATAGTTGCTGCATGTCAGCTCCATGAGGGCTAGGATTTTTCTGTCTTGTTCACTGCTGTTGCCCATTCTCTAGAACAGGGCCTGTCATAGGGTAAGCACTCAGTAAATATCTCTTGAACCAATACATAATTTGTATTTCCCAAAGTCAAATGGAAGGGGTTTTGAAATCATCCATTACTTTGGATTATCAGGGTGGTGTTCCCCTCAAACCCCTGCCCCCACACCTGGGGTAATCAAGAGTTTAACACTCACTGAAACAAGGCTTTTATAGAAAAGCTAAGCCAGCCACGTGAGAGGTGCAAAACTCTGCCCTTTGTCTCTGCTGGCTCCCCCGCCCCGGCAGCAGGGCGAAGTGCGATGAGTATGTAATGAGTCATTTCAGAACAAGCTTCAGTGTCTGCCATAACTTTGCAGCTCCAGAATTCAAAAGCTGTGATACAGTCAAAGGACACTGCCATCCAGGAGCTCAAGGAGAAGATCGCCTACCTGGAAGCCGAGGTGTGTGTTCTGGGCAGCCCTGGGAAGGGAGCAGACTCTTGAAGAAAAAACTGGACATAGGGAGGGGGAGATTCTGGAGGGGGTCTCGATCCTGTCTAGCTGCTGCTCGGAAGTGAGTAGCTGGGGTGGTTGGATGATCTTCAGTTCCGCCGAGTGAACATTTTCTAAGACTCTTCAGGGAGTTGCAAACAATGGTAAGACCTGTCCCCACTCTGAAAGGATATATCCTCATGGTGTAAGCCCTGTGCCACATAGCAGCATGGAGGCCAGCCCTTCATTCTGACTATATGGGCTTGGCAGAGGAGCTGACAGTGGAGCTGAGCTTTGAAGGAGGACGCATTCTACAGGTGGAGTCTTCTCCTTGGCTAAGGCGATGGGCTCGATTAGCTAATGAGTTCTTGGTCTGATTTCTACCATACCTCAGGGCCCCTCCTGTCCATTGACTGACTACCTGAGATTGCTTTGCAGCCATTGTGTGAGGGTCCCAGCTAGTGGGGGAGATAAAAAGAAATGGGAGACAGGGTTGTTTATCTCCAGGGAGATTGCAGTCTAGATTTATAGATAAAATACATTTAAAAAATACCTAAGAATACTTTATAGAAAAGCATATGGACAAACATAAGTAAATATCTCAGCAGACTATAGGAAATTATATGCAGGAAATGTATAGAGAGGATTTACAGGAGAGGATCAGTGCTGCACAGTTATTGAGAGAACGCGCCTTCAGGGAAGGAGGCTGGAGTAAGTAAGTACTGGAGGGAGAGGGCATCCTGGTGGCACACACGGTAGGGGTTGGGGTGACAGCAGCGCACAGAGGTGGAGACCAGAATGAGCTGGTTAAATGTGGCACGGGGCAAACCAGAGGAAGCCCAATTCTAATCTCATAACTTGTGTTACAGAATTTAGAGATGCACGACCGGATGGAACACCTGATAGAGAAACAGATCACCCATGGCAACTTCAGCACCCAGAACCGGACCAAGACTGAGAACCTGGGCAGGTGAGTGGGCATGAATGGAGTGGGCCCCAGGTAGGAAGTGAAGGAAAGAGGGACAGAGCCGTGGGAAGGAGACCTTTAGTGCCAAGGCCAGGATGAGGCTCTTCTAAATCCAGCTTCCTTCTCTCAGTCTCGAATCTGACCCATTCTCCACCTGAGCCACTTTCTAACCAGCTTAGAGTAGAGCCTGATACCAGAACCCCAAAGAGGCCCGTGAACAGTGCTAGAGGCGCCTGAAGCCCCTAAAGTCGTATGCAAAAATTGTGAGTGTATAGTAAGGGCATATTTCCAGGGAGAGGGCCTTTTGTTTCCAAGAGATTCACAAAAAGGTCCAAGACTGAAAAAAAAACCAAGAATCACAGCCATACCCACCCCTAAGGTGTTCAGCTGCACCTTCTCTTTTCCCCACCCCTGCCACCAGACAAAAGTACCAGTCCCCTAACCTCTTAGCACTGACAATTACTATTTCAAGGCATGAGAACCGAGATCAGCGGGCCCTGCAGGATAGAATCCAGAGGCAAACTGGAGGGGTGGCTCTGTGAAGGGTGGGCAACAACAGGGCACTCAGCGTTTCCGACTCTCTTTTCAGCGTTAGGATCACCAAGACCCCCAGCCCAAAGCCCATGCCTCTCATCCGAGTGATGGAAACATGAGCTGAAGGAGACAAGATGCTGCTGTTGCTGGTGCCTCTGGCCTGAGGAGCAGCCCACCACCCCTGGAGGCTGCCGGCCCTGACTTTGACTTCCCGACTGCTCCCTTCATGGTTCCGAACGCCAGTCCTCTACGCTGGGCGGACGGGGGATGAGCTCCCCCTCTGGACACTGCAGCCTCTGGAGGCCGGCGATATCCTGCCTACAGGACCCAGGGCAGTAGCCTTATTCCCATAGTTACTATTTTTCTCTGTAGCAGAGCCTCCCTTCTGTTGTAGACTGGAGTTTGTAGCCGGGGCCGGTTATTCTGCCCCAGAAGCCAGGCCCTCCGCAGGTCAGGAGAGGTGACAAGATCTACCTCAGCCCTAGAGGCTGGAGGCACAGATGTCAGCAGTGATTGGAGAGTGGCCCCGGGGCATGAAGTTCCTTCCTTAAACACAGCTCAGTTCTTAGCAACAAACTGTTTGTTTTTCTAATTGCTCCACCCTCAGCCCATGCTGACCTGGGCCTCCTGCAGACAGACAATGGGGCTACCTGTCATGGCCTGTGAACCTCAACTTTGACTGGACGACCTTGTCTTTTGGGGAGGGGGAATGTCCTTCAGGGAGTAGCTCATAGCAGAAAGGTTCTGTGAGACCACGGACAGTTACGGGCGACTTCTGTCTGTTGTGAGGACTCCCAGAATCTCTTAGCGTTTCCCCCTAAGTTGCGGAGCAAGATACACCTCATTCTTCTCGACTCAGAGCCTAAAAACTGTTTTCACTGGGTTACATCAGTCTCAGCGAAGAAACTCTCATGGTATTTATTTTGCTAAGTTATTGGTGTTTTTGCTTACAACTGATTAAATACCAAGAGTTCAGAGTTCTGCAGCCTTCTCTTGCGGTGTTTGGATTTGCTCTGACAGAGGGAAAAGAGTGTTCCCAGTGGACTTGTCGATTTCAGAATGATGTCATAGTCTTTTTCTCTCTTTCCTGCTGCTTTTCCCTTCCTCCTCCAAACCTCAGGAAGGCAAGTATTGATATATTCGCCCTGAAGCATCTGGGTCTGAGTGTCTGTTGTTTGGGGGAAGAGAGCAATCAGGAGGGATTGAATTCTTTCCTTAACCCCTCTGCACCCCTCTGCTCCACAGTCAGTTTGTTACCCTGGCTCTGAGTGAACCTGCCACTCATCGAGTTTCTTTAGGGCTCTTCCTGCAGCCTTAAGGAGGAGATAAGCGTCAGAATGTGGTACCGTAGGACACAGAAAAATGAAAAATAAAAATTAAGTCTTTAAGTTCTACTTGGCTCAAAACCAGAAGCCTTAAGTCTGTGGTTTCTGTGCATCAGGTCTGAGCTCCCATGCTGGCTTTGTCCATCGTGTTCTGGTGTTCTGGTGTTCTCGCCATTCCCATTTGTGAAACGAGGGGCTGGACCAGATAATCTCCATGAGCCCTTCCAGTTCTGATATTCTTTCCTGTGGCATGTTCTTTGTGGGGTGAATTTAATAAATTATGTTAATGTGTCTCTTTGAGCTCCTGGCCTGGTTTCTTTTCACTTTTCAGGGAGGATGAAAGAGCATAATTTTAGTGCCTCTTGCAGGTGGGCACCCTGCTGTCCACATCTGGGAGGTACGGAGACATCCCCAACACGATGATGTGGGGACTTTGTGGCATTCAGAGGAGTTAGCCTGTCTCTGTTAAACAGCTCAGCTCCATAGTCTGAGTCCGCATTGCAGGAGGTAGCCCCTAACTTGAGCTCTGACCCTGTCTGGGGTGGTGGCCTTGTGGGATCCCTAAGGTTGGCCACTGCGTGTCTTCCTCAGTTGGAAAAGATCTGCTGACAGACAGAGGTCCTATGATTACTTAGAGGTTTACCAATCAGCACTGGAGGGAGATGACTAACTCCATGTGCTTCGCAGAAATGAAAAGTACTCTGGAAATGCTGACTGCAGCTGTTTGAGGCTTTAGTTTTTGGCTATCTCTAGGCATCATTCAATTAATCCACTGATCATCTTTTTCTTTCTGCCAAAAAATGTAGTTGACTGCAGGGCCCAACGGGGACATAGCTAAATTTACACGAATCTTCCCTGTACCAAAGAAACTAGAAATGGAACCCCTGTCATCCCTGGCTGCATTTCCTCTCTAGTCCCCTTTCTCCTTCAATCAAAAGAATGTAAATTTTTCTCTTGTGACTTTTCTTCCCCTGTCTGCTTCTCAGCTAATTCACATCCAGGCTTCAGGATGCACTGGATACCTCCTTCCATTCCAGACCTGGGTTTGTCTTCTGACAGCCTGGGTTCTCTTCCTTCTCTGGAAGTCTTGCTTGGCCTGGGTGTATCTAGACTGTGCTTGTTCTCCGAATATTAAGAGGGTGGAAGCAGGGTGCGGTTACCTGAGGTGCCAAGGTGACTGACTTGCGTGGCTGGAAGGAGACAGGAGCGAGTGAGCCACCGCACAGGAGAGAGAGGCTCTGGGCTGGGTCTCAAGGATGTGGTTGGATGAGCAGAGCTTCCATCTGGAGATAATGAGGTGGTCTGGAAACGTTCTGGAGATTAGAACTAGAGCTCTAATGGCAGTTCCCTGGCGGTCCAGTGGTTAGGACTCTGCGCTTTCACTGCCTCAGGCCCGGGTTTGATCCCTGGTCAGGGAACTAAGAGCCCACAAGCCATGTGGCACGGCCGGAAAAAAAAAAAGAACTAGAGCTCTAAGAGATTCCTGGGACCAAAAAGTGCCCCTGGTGTATATTTCTCCGAGTTTAGTTGTACCACTGCTGAAAGGAACAGGGGCTAAGAAGGGTCTATGGGAAGAAAAAGTAGCTGAGGGAAAGGTAGTTTATATCCTGGCAACTTTTCCCTTAGAGATGGAGAATAGCCCAGGGCCTGAGAAAGGGCGTGGTGAGAAGCTGCTCCTGACTTCAGTGGCCTGTTTATTGCCTGAGTTATGTCATTTGTAAGCCAACTCCTCTGTGCTCCTTGAATATGTCGCAGAGGGAAGATTGAGTCTGACTCCCTGGGACCTTTGCCATGACGGCCTGTTTATTTGAGCTGGGTGTTGAGAGCTGCCCGGACACGCAGCCATCATCAGCAGGCTGCTATAAACCTGGAGCATCACCCCAACATGGGAAAAGCTTGCAGAAGCACTCCTTGCCTCTGTCCTCCCACCTCTTCATTTGTCCCCTCCCTGAGTAGAAAAAATCCTGACAGGGACATGGTATTTCAACCAAATGGTACATTGGACCTCTTTTTTTTTTTTCAGTTTTTAATTTTATTTTATTTTTTACTTTTTTGAAAAAATATCTTTATTGGAATATAATTGCTTTACAATGGTGTGTTAGTTTCTGCTGTACAACAAAGCAAATCAGCTATACGTATACATATATCTCCCTATCCCCTCCCTCTTGTGTCTCCCTCCCACCCTCCCTATCCCACCCTCTAGGTTTTCACAAAGCATCGAGCTGATCTCCCTGTGCTATGCAGCAGCTTCCCGCTAGCCATCCATTTTACATTTGGTAGTGTATATATGTCAGTGCTACTCTCTCACTTCCTCTTTTTTAAAACTAAGTATCTAAAGCCAAAAATTGATTGGCTTATTTTCAACTCTATTTAAAAAAATTTTGTATTATGAAATGTTCCAAGATGTACTCTGTAAAGATGATTTGACATGACATGGCTTAAAGCAACTTAATTTGACTGAGGAGGGTAATATCCCTTGGGGTAGAAAAGCAAATTTCTGTCTTTAATCAGCTCTTCAATGTGTGTTGCTGTTTTTTGTTGGGCCTCTGCTAATCCCGTGGGCTCCCTCATTCCTCATTGCCAAGCGTTGCGGAGCTTGGGCCTGAGTTTTGTTCAGGCTCTGACCCAACAGCAGATGTTAGCCTAGGGCCCTTGGCCTCTTTTCCATGCTTCGATTTAGGACTCTCACTTCCGCAAGGAGAAAGTGTTTCCTATCTTCCCTGTCCCAGTTCTAAGCCCCATGACCTTGAAACTCAAAGTTGGAGACCTAAATATTCTCTAGCCCCTCTTTCTCCAAGGAAAATCCTTATCTAGCCTGAGGCTAAAGGAGATGTATTTTTAAAAGGTGAGGAATTTCTAACTCTGTGTGCTCTGTGGGTGGGCAGTGAGACCTACTTTGAACTCTAAAATGTGTGTGGCCTTTCTTCTGGAATCTCTCTTCCTCTGGAGCCCTCTGGGACATGGGATTGAGGGTAGATGGTGGTAGCTTAATTAATTTCCTGACCAGGTATTGGTCGCCAAGTCTTAGACCACAGGATCTCACAAGCTGAGGGGAAGGAAGTCATTTGTCCTCTTGACTTAATCTGTCAATTCAGGGGGGTATTCTAGGCCAAACTCGCATATGTCTGCAGGAGTTTGAGGACACTTATATCTGTTTTATATCTATTTCTATGTGTTTGCGTTTGAACTGGCCTGCTATGTAAAACATATGATTGTGGGGGAAAATTGGAAAAACACTGATGTTTAGGAAAAACTCAGTTTTTCACCTGTATGTCTCCTTTACTGCATACACAGAACACTTCACTTCTGGTCACCAAGTATGTGGGGGGTTTTCCCCCTATAACAGGCAATTCTCTGCAACACCAGCTGGGTGTCCTACAATTTAACTCAATTCTGACACCATCTACCTGGAGATAAGGTTAAGGGCTCAGTCTCAAGAGACTGTCCCTCCCCAACCTCAGATGCCAACTGCAAGTAGCAGGTCCCTAGCTGGACTTTTGTCTGACTTGCCTGCAAACCAGAGGTTCCCACAACCCCCTCCTTGGGTTCGATTAATTTGCTAGAGAGGCTCACAGAACTCAGGGAAACACCTACTTACCTTTACCAGCTTATTAAAGGATATAATAAAGGATGCAGATGAACAGCCAGATGAAGAGATCCATAGGGCAAGGCCTGGGAGGGTCCCGAGTGCAGGAGGTTCAGTCTCGGTGAAGTTGGAGTGCATCACCTTCCCAGTATAACGATGTGCTCACCCACCTGGAAGCTCTCCGAACCCCATACTGTTGGTATTTTATGGAGTCTTCCTCATGCAGGCATGATTAATTGTGAACTTCATTTCTAGTCCCTCTCTCCTCTCTGGGTAAGTGGGGGACAGGGCTGAGAATTCCAAGCTTCTAATCATGGCTTGGTCTTTCTGGTGACCAACCCCCGTCCAGGAGCCCGGCCGGAGTCCCCTCATTAGAATAAAAGATGATCCTAGTGCATTTATCACTTAGGAATTGACAAGGGTGTTAGGAACCCTGTGCCAGGAACCCAGGACACAGACCAATACATATGTTTTCTATTATCTCACAACTAGGCTGTAGATCTGTCTCCTTGGATATATTGTAATCTCAGGGTCAGGAGGACCAAAATTGACTTCCTTTGAAACTACCTTCCCTTTTCAATTCTCATACTTCCTCTTAGTAGAGAGAATCACTTTCTTCAGTGATTTAGAGCCATCTTTGACTCTTTGCATTTCTTTATTCCTTATATCTAGTTTGTCAATATGTCCTAATGTTTCCTCTTTTGAGATATCTCCCAGACTTGCCCCTTCCCATGTTCGCAGCCTCATCTTAGCCCATCTCTTTAAGCCTGGATTACCACAGAAGCCAGTCCTCACTGGTACCCCACCTCTAGCCTAACCTGCCCCAAATCCACCCACCTCACCACTGTCATTTGAATTACTCCCAGATACATTTTCATCCTATCAGCGGGGTTATTTAGCCAGGACAAAAGAAGGCTGATGGAAACATGATAGCAGTCTCCAAGAGATGAAAATCTGTCCTGTAGAAGGAGGTGCAGTTTCACTCCACCTAGCTCCAGAGGGCAGAACTCAGACTTGTGGGTGGTACCTGCAGGGAGATGGCTAAGAAACAAAAGGACAATTAGAGTGTCAGTTGGACTGTCTTGACAAGTTAGCAAGTTTCCCTACATATGCCAGTAATATCCCAGTTAGAAAACAATCTAAAATAACAAATACAAAATACCTAGAAATAAACTTTATTTGAAACGTCAGTAATCTTTGTGAAGAAAATGACCACATTTTGTTGAAAAATATGGGAAACTTAATGAAGAAAAACTTTCCTGGATGGCAAAGTTTAAAATCGTAAAGATGTCAATTCTTCCTTAATTTATTTTTAGGCTTCGTGTACTTACAGTGAAAATTCCAAGAGTCCTTTTAGAATTAGATATAATTATTTTAAAAATTCATCTGGAAAAATAAACAAGGGAGATGGCAAAGAAAATTTTGAAGACAGCCCTTAATTGGAGGATTATTAGCCTTGGCGAATAGTGAAATATTACATAGCTAGGCAGAAATAGACTCAATTTTATATAAGCATTAAAAAAAGGATAAAAGAAGTATTGCAACTCAGTGCGGGAAAAGGCGTTTGAACAGTTGGTTAAGAATTTAGAAAATAGGGCTTCCCTGGTGGCTCAGTGGTTGAGAGTCCGCCTGCCAATGCAGGGGACACGGGTTCGTGCCCCGGTTCGGGAAGATCCCACATGCCGCGGAGCGGCTGGGCCCGTGAGCCATGGCCGCTGAGCCTGCGCGTCTGGAGCCTATGCTCCGCAGCGGGAGAGCCCACAGCAGCGAGAGGCCCAGGTACAGCAAAAAAAAAAAAAAAAAAAAGAATTTAGAAAATAAAAGAAAAAAGAATTCTAACCTTAAACAGTACCCCTGAATAAATTCTAGGTAAATGAAAGAAATTAAATACTACAATTTAACTGTAGAAAAACTAGAAGAAAATACAAATGAATATCAACTCTGAGAGGAGATCCATTTAGAATTTTAGTATTAAAGGTCATGAAGGTATATGTCAATTATATCCCAATAAAAAATAAAAATAAAGGTCATGAAGGAAAATATTTTAGTTCATAAAAGTGTAAACTTTCTAAATTGAAGAACTAAAGAAGGCCAAAAAATGGGGAATTACTAGTGGCAAATATGATGAAGAGGCAACATTTTTGTTGATAAGCTTATATTGATAAAAGTACTAAGATCCTTCTAGATCACTGGTCAGGATAAGAATGGATAGTTCAGGGCTTCCCTGGTGGCGCAGTGGTTGGGAGTGCGCCTGCCGATGCAGGGGACGTGGGTTCGTGCCCCGGTCTGGGAGGATCCTGCATGCCACGGAGTGGCTGGGCCCGTGGGCCATGGCCACTGGGCCTGCGCGTCCGGAGCCTGTGCTCCGCAACGGGAGAGGCCACAGCAGTGAGAGGCCTGCGTACTGCAAAAAAAAAAAAAAAGAATGGATAGTTCATACAAGAGTTCATATTCTTTTTCCTGCACATGTTTATTAGGCTCCTACTCTGTGCCTTGGACTGAGGATTCAGGTGGGTTTACGACAGTGAGCAAGACAAGCTCAGTCCTGCCATTGGAGCCCTTATGTTAGGTGGGATAATGTGGGTTGCAAATCAGAGAAAATGCAGCTCCAATTGGCTTAAGCAATAATGGATCAGTCTGACTGGCTCAGGTGACTAAAAAGTCCAGAGATGCTTTAGGCTCATGTGAGCCTTCATAGAATAATTTGAGGTTTCACCAAAGACCCAGTTTTGTTCCATGTCTTCTCTGCACAAGAGATCTGTGCTTCTTATAATAGCGTAAAATGGGAAACATGTGTCCAACAAAAGAGAAATGGATAGGTACATGCAGATGCATTCACTACAAATGGCCTTTATGAAGACTATGTCACATCAGGGAACTGTGCTTAGAATGTTAAGTGAAACAAAGTAGGACACAAAATTTTATGGACACTTATTACAGCTTTAGCAAAAGAAAAAAAATATTTCTAAAAAAAAGGCTAGAAATAAATACACCTCACTGCTAACCATGTTAGTGTTAAGGCAGGATTTATTTTTCTGTTGGTTTTTGTTACCTTTATCCTTCATTTTCCAGATTTTCTACAGTGTTCACTCTTCCCTCTCCAGCAGGGTTGTGTTCCCACACTGCCTTCTGTTCATGCCAGGATCATTCCTCTCTTTGTACCTTTGCTAGTGTTATTTCCTTCGCCTGGAATGCCTTCCTCTTTTGCCCTATTAATCCATCAAATATTTATTGATAATTGATACAGGCGTATAGTGCAGCTTGTGGAATGTAATGTACCTGAAAACACTTTGTAAACTGCTTTACAGATGTTAGTTGTTATCGTTAGGAGAAAAAAAAAAAGATGAGGAGGATAAGGAAGAGAAAAAACTATTATTTGTACAAAAATGTGCCAGGTGCTAGGGGAGGCCAGGATGGAAAAATATAGAACAGGGTTGCAGTCCTCCAGAAGGTTAGAATCTTGTCAGGTGAGTAGAGGAAAAAAATACCACCATATGGAATAGAAATCGATAGAAATGAAATGAATAGAAATAGATAATGGAACATGTGAAATGCGAATGTGAGAGAGGCAGACAGTGATATAAGAGGAAACAGAGAAGGGTGGGGAGGATGTGGAGCTAGAACCAGGCCCTGAGGGATTTGGGCAGGTAGGTTCAAAGAGAAAGGACATAAAGAAAGCTTGTGTTGGGAAAAAATGTGGCATGGGGTGGGGTGGGGGGATGAGCCCAGCTGAAGATCCTGCTGGAAAGTGGTAGGAGGTTAGGGGGAGGGGGAGATAAGTAGGGTGGGCCTTGCCACAGGTCTCTGCTGGAGTTTTTAAAAACTAGTATGGAAGTCCCAGGTGGATGGTGGGCAGGGTTCTTCCTTGCCTGTCTTGTTTGATACTGAATATCTTAGTACATAGAAAAGTGGTGCCTGGAACACAGTAGATGCTCAATAAATATTAGTTGAAGGGAAGTTGGAATGAATGAATCATAGGAGTGACATCATAAATAGGAAGGCTAATCCGAAAGAGGTGGATGACATGGACTGAAAAGGTAAAGGCTGACAGCAAAGAGACAAGTTAATAGATTGTTAGGGTACTTCCAGGCAGGAAATAATGAGGGACTGAATTGGGATTATGGCTGCTGGACTTGAAAGTACAGGACTGGTGTGAGAGTCATTTGGAAAGAACCGATAGGCCTCGGTGACCAACCAACCAGATCTACAGAGATGGAGAGAAAAGAATCAGAGCTAACATCAAAGAAAGTTAATCATGCTTCAAGACTTGGCCTGAGTTTCTCTTCCAGAAAGTCTTCCCAGAATTCTCAAGCCTGTGCTGTGTGTTCCCTTTCTGAAATCAATTAACATAAATAATCTGTATCGCCCTGTATTAGGATGTAATAATTATGACATTATAATTCAGACTTTGCATATGTTTGTTTCCCCAACTAGATTGCAAGCTTTGAAAGGTCAGGGAAATATCTAATCCCCACAGTGCCTGGCCCTTGTACTGCCACAAAGTCCTCACTGATTTAGAAGAAACCTGTATTCTCCTCTGTGCTGAAGAGGGCACTTACCTCTGTTTCTTGTTTTGAATTGTTTTCATCTTCTCTCTTAATTGGTCCCAGGTAGTATGGAAGAGACCAATCTGGAGTATTAGTATCCTCCCCATGTAAGAGTCGAATGCCAACTATTAGCATTGTTTTCAGCAATAAAGGATTTTATTTATTCCTTCATTCATTTGTCAGTCATTCAACAGTAGGGAAATAATGTAGCATAGAGCTTAAGAGTCCATGAGCTTTGGATCTTGCTTCTAATCTTAGATCTGTCATTCACTGGGCCATGCCGGTTTGGAAAAGTTATTTAATCTCTCTCAGTTTTAATTTCCTCATCTATAAAATCAAGATAATAATGTCTACCTAATAAGAACATTTACTGAGTGCTTACTGCCATTTACTTCCCGTTTTACAGATGAGGAAATTGAGACACAGAGAAAGGATGCACAGGTAGGAAGTGTGGAACCAGGAGTCAGTCATAGAAAATCTTGTCCCAGAGTCCTTGTGAAATGGGAGGGAAGCGGGCAGGACACAGCCTTTGAAAGAACAACATAGCCCGAGGACATGACATAAAATGATTTGAACCAAATGGGCCCAAGATGGCAGACAAGTTGACTTCCACTAGACCTTGAGCCTCAGTATATGCTCACTGTAACACATCAGCAAGCTAAATTACACAGCCATAGGCACCATGACAGTTCCAAGGCTGACCATAAGGATCAAAAAGTGGGCGGTGGGGGCTTCCCTGGTGGCGCAGTGGTTGAGAGTCGGCCTGCCAATGCAGGGGACACGGGTTCGTGCCCCGGTTTGCGAAGATCCCACATGCCGCGGAGCGGCTGGGCCCGTGAGCCATGGCCACTGAGCCTGCGCGTCCGGAGCCTGTGCTCTGCAACGGGAGAGGCCACAACAGTGAGAGGCCTGCGTACCGCAAAAAAAAAAAAAAAAATAGTGGGCGGTGGCCCAATTCCTGGAAATCCCCGCCCCTTCCTGAAATAGCTGGAATACTCCTCCCATTCATTAGCCTATGAAATTACCCACCCTGATAAAAACTGACAAACCCATACCCTGGTGCCTTTCTTACCTTCTGAGGTGGCCCACACTCTGTGGAGTGTGTTTCTCTCTAAGTAAGTCCACTTCTTACCTTTGTCTCTCACTGAATTCTTTCTGGGGTGAGACATCAAGAACTTGAGCTTCATTAAGTCTTGTGATCTCAGTTGGAAGACTGGGGGTTTTGGCCGCGTTGGAGTCCTGGCCGCATGGGTTTGAGTCCCAGTCAGGGTTTTGGCCGGGTTCGAGTCCCTGTACGTGGGTTCAAGTTCCAATCTGAGGTGCATGGTTTCACTTGTGCTTAATGGTGTGCTCTATAACGTCACAGGTGTGGCGATCGTCAATATAAAACCACATCTAAATATCATATGTAATGTGTCTGGCAGTGTCAGCACTGAATATGCTAATTATTGTTAATAAATCTTTTTGAGCATCTAATATGTCAGTGGTATAGGGTTGGGCTTTGGGGATATTAAGAGGAAAAGACTCTGCCCTCAAGTTACTCCGAGTCTTAATAACCAGATATTTGTGTGCCAGATATTTGTGTGCCAAGAGGCAAACAGACAATCATAAACTATCAGTGCTAAAGCAAACTTTAGAAAACATCCAACCCAACTCCCTCATTTTCCAGAGGAGAAAACTGAGGCCCAAAAGTGGGAGTGTGGTATGAGTAACTAAAGGTTGAAGCTTGGACAAAAATCCTGATCTCCTACAATGGAGTGGTGTGTCCTTGGCATAAGAAAGTGTTCAAAAAAGACAGAGAGATGGTCCTTATCCAAGACCTGTGTGCAATTACAAAGCGGCTTTCCTTGGGATGCAGAAAATGGGAGAAGTGGTCTCTGACGGATGGAGGGAAGCCCACCAGATCCGCCCGGCTCAGCTGTCTCAGCTGGTCTGCAACTTTTTAGCATTCTCTGTTTTCCTAAATTTCAACTGGCCATTTCCTTTTGCTTTCCTGTCTTCTCATGAGGGTGGGTGCTCCATTCCTGCTCACTTCTCTAACCAGGGTGTGTCCTTAGCTAAATGACCATATCTCTCTTATCCTCAGGCTCCTTCTCCACCAAAAAACAACCACCACCACCACCAAAAAAAGGGGGTTCGGCCAAGGTTCCTTCCAGTTCTAAAATCACACGGGTCCTGGGACTTCCCTGGCGGTCCAGTGGTTAAGACTCTGTGCTTCCAATGCAGGGGGCATGGGTTCGATCCCTGGTCGGGGGAACTAAGATCCCACATGCTGGCGCTGGGGGGTGGAGGGGGGCACAGCAATGTTTCAGAGCACATTTCGTCAGCCAGTGAACCTGAAAACAAGAGGAGTTTCTTTGTTTGCCAAGCGGTGGTGCTTGCCACAAGAGGGCAGCAGGGCCTTGAGCACCTGGGCAGGTGCCTACTGTGGGCCCCACAGGAAGACAAGCAGGCTCTCTCCTCTGACCGTGCCTAGGCCCCCGGAGTTTTCCTGTTGTAAATCCCAAACTCACTTATTTAGCGAAGGGCAGCCAGCCAGATTGGAGTGAGACAAGGGAGCAGTTTTGCAAATTAAGTCTAGCACCAGAAAGATGAAAGACCAGGCCTAAAAAGAAATTGGATTCTAGAAAAGTAAATACTTTATGAAAAATTGAAAACGTATCCCTGTCCTAGTTTAAGTTGCCTACGGCTCGCATCATCGGAGGCAGAGCTTTGAGAAGAGCTGGGAGTATATTACAGACCAGTAAACATTTTAGTAGGCTGAAAGGTTTAAAGCTCATTTGGAAGACTTGTGTGTTAGACCAGCATTTCTCAGAGTTCCTTGAGAAATTTCAGTTCATTTTGCTCATGTTTAATAAGCTCTTAAGAAAGAATTCGTTCTGGAAGTTTCCAGAAAGCTCAGCCAAACCAACACTAAATTAATTAATTAATTTATTAAGGAGAGGATGAAAATTATCATGTGTTTACTGAATGAAGAGCACCGGCCTGGGCACCTGAAGGGTCTGAAAGGATGGAGAGGAAGCTCAGTGAGGGTGCAAAGGAGGGCTGGGTGCTGCCTTGGCTTATCCTCTTCAGAGTTCCACTCAGCAATAATCACATTTGAGGTCATCACAGCAGCCCAAAGATTCCACATGGCCTGCCCAAGGGCCTTTCAAATATATAAAAGAACTTTGTTCCTTGAGAAGACAGTTCCCCTTAGATTATAATCTTGCAAAATACCTAGAACACCCACAGAACAGGATCTATAAGGACATGAGCTTTATATAGGAAGATAACATTGCTCATTCACCAGCAAAAGAGCTAGAGCTCTGTCTTTGTCCCCCTCTCCCAGGGCCAAGGAGGGGTCATGGTTGGGATTAAGCTGCCCACTGCCTTACTCAACCAGCCTCATTTCTGAGCCTCTGCTACCTTGCCAGTTGTTTCCAAAACAGTAGGACTTGTCTTTCCTCACCTCTCTGCCTTTGCATATGCTATTCCCTCTGCCTGGAAATCTTTTCCCTGCCTTATCTTTCCAGCAAGCTTGTACTCATTCTTCCAAACCCCAGTCAATGATACTGGTGAACTCTTCCATGACTTCCCAGAGAATCCCCAGACAGCTAATTATCCTTCATCTGTGCTCCCAGAGCAGCTGGTATAAAACATCACATTGTACAGTAATTGTTTGTTTTCATGTCTGCTTCTCCCCTCAGACCTGAGAATTCCTAAAGGGCAGGGGCTGGTGATTTATCCCTGTATCCTCAGTCCTATGTTGCCTGGCACACTTTGCATACTCAGTCAATGCTGGCTGAATGGAAATGGATTCTCTTTCCTGTAACCAGCAGGGTGTTTTGCAAGGTGGCTGACCAGGATCACTGAACAAAAGACAGTCATTCCTGAAGGGAGCCCTGGGGCACTTGCCTAGTATCAGGAGCTAAATACCTATAACTGATTGCTAACATTCAATTGCATTGGAGGGCACACATCACTCAAAACTCAATGGAGGCCATTTGTCTAGAATCCATTTTATTTACAGCAGAAGATTACGTGTAAGGAGACACCTTCTGATGGTGTGACTAAGCTCTGGGACATGAATTTAAGGGAGTGGTGAGTGTTCCATGTTGAAGGTCTTTATAATCTATGATATGTTTTAGAAAAGACTGTCCAGAGTGAGTAGGTTAAATATGAGTAGATGATGGGACTTCCCTGGTGGTCCAATGCTTAGGACCCTGTGCTTCCACTGCAGGGGGCATGGGTTCGATCCCTGGTAGGGGGAACTAAGATCCCGCATGCTGCATGGCACAGCCAAAAACCAAAAAAACAAACAAACAAAAAAAACCCAAATAAATATGAATAGAAGACCTCTGCTTTCAAGTTTATGTAATAGAATGGCTCAGCTCTGGGCTCTGGACCTGGGGGCAGGGGCTTTGGTAGCTGCAGCGGGAATGACCTGGTCCTCTATGAATGGGTGTTTGGGTTGGATACCTAGCTGCCATTTCTCTACACAGCAGCTTTGCCTCATTTGCAGACCTCTGAGGAATGAGTAAATATTAGTACACATGTGTTGTCAGTAAATAGAGTTTGCGAGAGCTGCCAACACCTCCCGATGCTTTGTGCTTGTGCTTCTCTCTGGCTCCGAGTCTTCCTCTCTGCCTTCTTGTCCCAAAGCCTCTGGGCAAGGATGTGGGGAGAGACAGCTGTATTGAAAAGGACCAGAAGACAAAGGAAGGAAGGGGAAGGTAACCTTCAAGGGGAAAGTAAATGGGTATCGTAGTTGATTCCATTCCGGGCAGGGGATTCCCTTGCAGGGCATTTTTCGGAGACGGAATTTCTTGATCTGCGCCTCAGTCAAAATAACAATGAATATGAGGAAAGAGGAGAGAATGGCACATGATCTGGACAGAAGTGATAGCTGAGGCTGGGAAATGATTACCACCCACAAATCAAAATAGGTAAAAGTTCAACATTATGGTTATTAGAACCATGAATTTATATTGTACATTTTTCAAGTTTAGCACAATTTCTTTGCTCTATGTCTTAAATAACCTCACTATTTTGTTAATTTTTTGTGTGTGATAGAATATACACAACATAGAACTTACCATTATAACCCTTGTTAAGTGCACCTTTCCGTGGCATTAAGTACAGTCACATTGTTGTGCGACCGTCACCGCCATCCGCCTCCAGAACTTTTTCACCTTCTCCAACTGAAACTCTATACCCATTAAACACTAACTCCCCAGTTTCTCCCCCATTAAGCCCCTGGAAACTACCATTCTTTCCGTCTGCATGAATTTGACTATTCTAGGAACCTCACTGTTTTGTAATTAGACTATTTTCATGAGAGTGTCCTGCAAAATCTTATCTCTAAAAGTATCTCTTCATATAGATGAAGTAGGTATCATCATGCCTAGTTTGTAGTTGGAGAAACCAAGCTGAAGAGAAGTTCAGTGCATCAGATACAAGTGGCTGCTTCTCCAAATCTATTCTGCCCTGTTCCCTTTCCCTCTCACCCTTCTTTCTTTCAGCAAGTCCCAAATTTTGTTGGTATTCACAGGCAAACTATGCACACAGGGAAGGGGCTACTCTTAGCCCCAGGAGTATGTCTTGATGCATTTGAGTCAATCACTGTAATTTCAGTTCCTTTGCCAATGATTGGTATAGGGGATTAGTAGGTGATACACTTTTGGCCTATGAGACATGAGAGAAAGCTGATGCAAGGATTCTAAAAAGGGTTTCTTTGCTTTGACAAATACACACTTCCTATTTTCTGCTTCTCAGTATGGTGGCCACATGTGTGAGTGATGCCTGGAGCTCAGCAGCCATTTTGTCACCATGAGAAGAGTTAGCCACATCACCCAGATAATACACTGAAGATGGCAGAGGGGCAGATGGAAAGAATCTGGATCCTTTATCATGTGAATGACCTTCTGAATTAACCAACTCTGGAACTCCCCACTTTTAGTCTTGCTATTTATGCAAGATCATAAATTTCCTTATTATTTAAACCACTTTTGCATTTTCTGTACTTGCAGCCAAAAGCATACTATTGATAAATGACTTGTTAAGGATTAAAGCTAAACAGGAACCAATGCAGAGGACCCAAGTCTCACATGCTTTTCCACTGGATGATGCTATTGACTCAGCATTGGTCTTTTTGTTATGAGCTAGCCCAACCTATTGTATTATTTCTGAACTGTTGGCTCTGGGAAGCAATTTCTAGGAAAAGGGACCCCTGGAAAATTGAGTTTGATTTTGAGAAAAGAAAGGGGAGGGGAGACGTTGGAGAAAATGAAGAGAGACACAAATAACAGGGTGACAATTGCCTAGGGAGTTGCAACTGGAAGGATGGTAAAAAATGATATTTGGGAATAGCTCTGTGAAACATGCCAGTCAGGTGTGGTGAGACGGAATGGGTGAAAAAAGCCAGCCAGTATGGCTGTAAGAGCCAGGGAGCTTTTCTCTCCGATGGGAAACCCAGCAAATCTCAGAGAGTTGTTGTGTGACAAAGTAGAAGACAAGGGCATCATATGAAGATGACCAGGTAAAGGGCTTTGAAATACTGCAACTACAGAATACTGATAGGAAACTCACATAATTATAATTACACACGAAGCTGACATCAACGCTCACTTACATTAAACCTGTGGCAGATTGTACTAGCTATTCCTCAGAGCCTACACAGCAAACTTTCTTTTAGACATGTGAGCTGGGCATGTGATCCTGGTTTGGACAATCACAGTTCTTCATTCTCAAGGCAACTTCAATCAGTCCAGGTGGTAGGCACATGACTCAAGGAATGGCAAAAGTCCTTCCCTAGGAAATTAGATACAGACACTGCGAAAAACAAGGTGTTTTTTGCTAATAGACAAAGAGAAACAGAGATGAGCAAAAATGAAAGGCAGAAGAAAAAGAGGGAGATGACCTTGAGTTCTCTGTGTCAGACCTTAAGGCCTAGGTTCCTATAGCATTTGCTCTAAATCTATGAGCTATCCCAGTGTGGCAGATTATGTTTTCCAGAAATGGCCACCATGATACATCCCATCCCATATACTCTAATTACACTGCAACATCGATACTCCTTCCATGGAGTGGTGGTGTCTATATCCCCTCCCCTTGCACCTGGACAGAACTTTATGACCACTTGGACCAAAAAAGTATGGTGGAAGTGCTGCTATATGACTTCTGACACAGAGTCATAAAAACGCCATACACTATTGCTTTATTCTCTTGGGACATCTGATTTTGGAAACCAGGCACCATGCTTGAAGAAGCCGATAGTCACATGAAGAGACCATGTATAGGAGTCATGCCAACAGCCCTAGATGAGGTCCCAGCAGACAGCCAGCCTCAACCACCAGAAATGAGACATTTCCAGATGAACCCAGCCATCGAGTCACCCCTAGCCTTTGTCTTCCCAAGTGAGGCTCCAGGCATCAAGCAGGGGCAGAGACAAGTCATCCCTATGTATCCTATCTGAATTCCTGACCCACAGAGTCCAAGAGAATAATAAATCGATGGTTTTAAACCACTAAGCTTTGGGATGGTTTGTTACACAGCTACAATTAAGGAAATACCCAGTGTCCTCCTTAGCTATGTGAACAAATAAATTCTCTTTTTTGCTTAAGCTAATTTGAATTGAGTTTGTCACTTGCAACTAAAGGAATCTTGACTCATAAACCCTCTAGTCTCTAGGTCTTTTTTTTTTTTTTTTTAAAGAAGATGTTGGGGGTAGGAGTTTATCAATTAATTTTTATTTTATTTTTGCTGTGTTGCACCTTTGTTTCTGTGTGAGGGCTTCCTCTAGTTGTGGCAAGCGGGGGCCACTCTTCATCATGGTGTGCGGGCCTCTCACTGTGGCGGCCTCTCTTGTTGCGGAGCACAGGCTCCAGACACGCAGGCTCAGTAGTTGTGGCTCACGGGCCTAGTTGCTCCGCGGCATGTGGGATCCTCCCAGACCAGGGCTCGAACCCGCGTCTCCTGCATTAGCAGGCAGATTCTCAACCACTGCGCCACCAGGGAAGCCCTGTGTCTCCTGCATTAGCAGGCAGATTCTCAACCACTGCGCCACCAGGGAAGCCCTAGTCTCTAGGTCTTATCCACTCTAGCAAATCAGTTAATTCAGTTTACCAAAAAAGTGATTTTTCATGTGGTCTTCACAGAAAAAAGTACAGAAAGGTAGTGAAAATGAAAGAAGAGTCAGAATTAGTGCAAAGGCCTAAAAAAAAGAGCCCTCTTTTTGTTTTCTTCAACTCATGACTCCCTGGGAAATGGCATGCCTTATTTCCTCATTCACGCCATTTAATTTTTCTGCTTAGGGTTGGGTGCTGGCCACTGATCTGCTGAGTGACTTTTTTTTTTTTTTTTTTTTTTGGTGGTACACGGGCCTCTTACTGCTGTGGCCTCTCCCGTTGCGGAGAACAGGCTCCAGATGCGCAGGCTCAGCGGCCATGGCTCACGGGCCCAGCCGCTCCGCGGCATGTGGGATCTTCGCAGACCGAGACACAAACCCGTGTCTCCTGCATTGGCAGGCGGACTCTCAACCACTGCGCCACCAGGGAAGCCCTGCTGAATGACTTTTGAAAATCATTGTACCTTGCTCGATCTACTTCCTTTTTCAAAGGGTGATACCAGCAAAATGAGGGAATAGGGCTAGATGTGATATTAATTAGTATTTTTTATTGGATTATAATTGTTCTACAATGTTGTGTTAGTTTCTGCTGTACAACAAAGTGAATCAGCCTATGTGTATACATATATCCTCTCCCTCCTGAGCCTCCCTCCCTATTAGTACTCTTAATAATAGCTCTGTGCTAAGTATTAATATTATGTTAGGTGTTTCCCACATATTCTCATTTGGTCCCCACCATGTCCCTATGCAGCAGGTATTATTAGCCACTTTATGGTCCTTTCCTGGACTAACGTTCTATCAACCTTTGTTGAGCTCCTTCTCTTGTGCCTCTCACTCTGATACACTCTGAGGGCATGACAAGTCACATGTAACAAGTTCCTTGTTTTCAAGAAGCTTATGTTCAGATTGGAAAGGTAAAGCTAAACTAAGTATTAAATTGATCTAAACTGAGTAGCACTGACCATAGATGCAACAGGAGTTATATTCGTTATCTATTGTCCTGTAACAGATTACCACAAATTTAGCAGCTTAAAACAATACACATTTATTATCTCACAACTTTTGTGGTCCAGGAGTCAGGGTTCAGCTTAGCTGGGTCCTCTGCAGGGTCTCACAAGCCTGCAATCAAGGCACTGGCTGGGCTATGTTCCCTAGTGGAGCCAAGAATCCTCCTCCAAGCTCACGAGGTTGTTGGCAGAATTTCTTGCAGGCTTAGGACTGAGGGCCCTATTTTCTCGCTGTCCACTCAGGGCAACTCTCAGTTCCTAGAGGCTCCTGCAGTTCCCTGTCATGGGCCTTCTTCACCAGCAGTTCACAACATGGCAGCGTTCTTCTTTAGGGCCAGCAAGAGACTCTCACCCCAGTCAGCTAAGAAGGAATGTTATATAATGTACCTGTAACCATGGGAGTGACACATCATCATCTTCACTGTATTCTATTGTCTAGAAGCAAGTCACGGGTCCTGCCCACACTCAAGGGGAGGGTATTACAAAAGCGTGTGACTCACTGAAGGGGAGATGGGGTCACTGGAAGGTGTATTTGTTGCAGGGATTTAAAAAAGAGAGAGGGGACTTCCCTGGTGGTGCAGTGGTTAAGAATCCGCCTGACAATGCAGGGGACACGTGTTCGATCACTGGTCCGGGAAGATCCCACGTGCCGTGGAGCAACTAAGCCCGTGCACCACAACTACTGAGCCTGCGCTCTAGAGCCCGCGAGCCACAACTACTGAGCCTGCGTGCCACAATTACTGAAGCCTGTGCACCTAGAGCCTCTGCTCTGTAACAAGAGAAGCCACCGCAATAAGAAGGCTGCACACCACAAAGAAGAGTCGCTCACCGCAACTAGAGAAAGCCCGTGCGCAGCAACGAAGACTCAACGCAGTCAAAAAAAAAAAAAAAAAGTGCTTAGAATAGTGTTTGGCACATAGTTACATTGAGAGAGACAGTCCTTCATGGGTCTTTCATGCTTCTACCCATCTTCCTGGGTATGACAAGAATGCAAAGCCCTGACCGCTTTTTACCAGGGTCATTTCTCAGGGTTATGTTTACAGTTAGCAGCTGTGAGTATTGAAGTAAGCTCTCCCTCCAGGACAAACAACAGGTTTGCTTACTGCTTCCTACAAAACAGCGGGTTCCCCAGCTGTGGTGTAAGCCCACCAAGTGCACAGCATTCATCTGAGCCCTTCATGTCATCCCTGTGGCACTTGGCGGGGCAAGAGGAATTGATACAAAGGGGCTGAAGCTCAAGTGGCTCCCTATGTCGCGAGTAAAAGTCCTTTGTCTCTGACCCAGGAATTCTGTGTCTTTTATCAGCATCCATGATACAGTAACAGACTAATTTATTAGCCTGCCAGTAGAGTAAAATCAAATACCAGACTTGAGCAGTTAAGTGCTTAAGTAAGCTATTTTTCATTATTTTTGCTCTTGCTCTTCTTACTTGCCTTTGCCAGGCATTCTGCACAATATCTGCAAGTTTGTGTTCGGGTAGGTAGCCAAAAAACATCAATTGCTGCCATATGCAAAGAACTCTACTGTGTTGTTGGGGGAAACAAAATGAATTTGAAGTAACGGTAACTTCAAAATCACTGCTCAATACTGTATGTTGTCATTTATACGTGGAGTCTAAGAAATAAATCAAAGTAGTGAATATAACAAAAAAGAAACAGACTCTCAGTTACAGAAAACAAACTAGTTGTTACCAGTGGGGAGAGGGAAGGGGGGAGGAGCGTGATAAGGGTAGGGGATTAAGAGGTACAAACTACTGTGTATAAAATAAATAAGCTACAAGGATATATTGTGCAGCACAGGGAATATAGCCCATATTTTATAATAACTATAAATGGAGTATAATCTTTAAAAATTGTGAATCACTACGTTGTATACCTGAAACTTACATAATATTGTAAATCATCTATATTTCAATAAGAAAAAAAATATGGATATTTTAAAACTTAAAAAACAAAATCATTGCTCAATTGAAATTATTACTTGGACACTCTAATGTCCAGGTCTAAATCACTGAGACCATATAGTTTCCTCTACATATGCTTTTTTACATAGATGGGGCAAGTTTTTATGTAGTTGCAATACATGAAAAGAAAGTTGCACAGAAATAACTGGGCCTTGGTTCCTGTTACTTAACAGCTGGATGACTTTGGTTCAGTTTCCCAATACTGAAATAGAGAAGCGAATTCATGACCCAGTTGTCTCACAAGACTGTTGGGGTCATTCAATAAAATAATGTATATACGGACTTCCCTGGTTGTCCAGTGGTTAAGACTCCCGCTTCCACTGAGGGGGTGGGGGTGGGGCGCCGATTCCATCCCTGGTCACGGAACTAAGATTCCGCCTGCGAGCCCGCGGGGACTGAAAAAAAAAAAGTATGTAGACACATAAGGTACTGAGCAAACGAGTTGTTATAATTTAAGACTATGCTGACACAAACATCAAGTTGTCCTAATATTATTGTTTTTTAAAGATTATAAAATGAAAGAAAAATAAAATATCCTCCACGTCAGCAGATGAATCTGTCACCTCCACTCCAGGCTGGGTTACCTGCTCACCATCCGAAAGGACACTCGTAAGAAGAGCTTGAAAGGTGAACTACAACCCCCAGCAGGCTTTGCGCCCAAATTGCGTCACATAACCTCAGCTCCGGCCCGGGCCCAGCCCTCTCCCCGCCCCCACCATTCAGAAACTACAACTCCCAGGAGGCTTCACGGCGTCTAAACCGTCCTCTTTCCCCCCGCCCCCTGTCTCCCCTTTACCCGCGCCGGCAGCTCCGTGGCCGACTCGGGTCCCGCCGTCGGCGGAGCGGGCGCGCGCGCCGGGGGTCGCGCGGCTGCTGAGAAGGCCGAGCACGCGCGGAGGGAGTGGAGGCGTAGGGTGGTGGGAGTACGGCTTGCTCGCTCGCAAGATGGCGGATGAGGACGGGGAAGGGATTCACCCCTCAGCCCCTCACAGGAACGGAGGTGGCGGCGGCGGCGGCGGTGGGGGGTCTGGGCTCCACTGCGCCGGGAACGGCGGCGGGGGAGGCGGCGGCCCGCGGGTTGTGCGCATCGTCAAGTCCGAGTCCGGCTACGGCTTCAACGTGCGGGGCCAAGTGAGCGAGGGCGGGCAACTGCGGAGCATCAACGGGGAGCTGTACGCGCCGCTGCAGCATGTGAGCGCCGTGCTGCCCGGGGGGGCGGCCGACCGGGCCGGGGTGCGCAAGGGGGACCGCATTCTGGAGGTGTGAGTATCGGGGCTGCCCGCCGCCCCACCCCTTCCCCTCTGTCTGTCCCTGCATTTCCCCTCTACCCCTGTCACCCTCAGGCCGCACCTCCCCTCAACCCCCGAACCGGCCCCCCGCCCCTCCATGGAGGTTGGCCCTTTTACCTCCCCACACCCCGGGTTTCTGGGACCCCCGCACCCTCCCTGTAATCTCCAGTGTCCCAGCGCCCCTACTGCTTTTACCCCTGCCCCCATTGCTTTGGCTTCGTTTCTGCCCCCTTGCCTTCCCCTTTGGCATGCTGCTTTCTGCTCCTCGGTGCCCCTTTGCTTTCCTCTTGTTGAACCTTTTTCTGCTTCTGACTGACAGCATCTCCTTTTCTGACCCAGCCACTGTGTGTCCTCCTCAAGTTCTCATCTTGAGCATCATAGTTTCTTGTTCTCCACCACTCCTTTTAGCCCCCGTGGACCGACGCTTCTGCCCTCTAAACCAAATAGGCAGGACCTTTGGTCGGCTCCTACTTTTCTTCCGGAAACATCATCCCTCCACGCTGCACTCCTTTTTCTTTCCTTAGTTACCCTCTCCTTATGGTTAAGCACTCTATATTTTTCTGTCCTACCGTGTGTCCCTTTCCTCCCGTCTTTTTTGTATTCATACTCTGAGAATACCTTCTTTTCTGACCCTTGCTTTTTTTTTTTTTTGATGGTGGTGTCGTCTTTGACACGACAGTTTCTCTTCACAGTAGTCCCCTTATCACACCAGTATTTTGAATCTAGCGTCTCCATCACCACATCCGTCTGAGAGCATCCCTGTTCTGGCCCCTGTCTTCACTTCTGCACCATACTCATATTTCTTTTTCGTCGGGTTTATGGTAGAGCTCTCTTTAGCTCCTACTTCCCCCCAACTACAGCCCCTTTTGGGTCTTTGACCTCCCCACTTTTTCAGGGCATGCCATTTTCATTCTCTCTTCTAGTCTGTTCTCTTGTGATATCATGCTTGACTTTATCCTATTTCTCTCTGAGGTTGTTTTCCCTTCTTTCTCTTTTTTAGGCTCCTTCATGTTGAAACCCATCCTCTTTCCTTGCTGCAGTGCCTCCCGCTTCATATTCCTTCATCCTTACTTCCTCACCGAATACCTTAAAGCTCTGGCAGGATGCTGCCCTGTCTTGCAGTTTCTTTGCAGACCTCCTCCTACTCCTTTAATCCAGGTGTTACATTTGTGTTTTTATACTTTGTATTAAGATTTGTATAGTGATTGCTGATTGACTGGTAGATGGTGTATGCTCTCATTGTCTCCATTCTCCTCAGCAGTCTTCAATCCTATATCTCTCTCCTGCTTACTGACTCTTGTATATTCTTTTTTCACACTTTTGCCCTCTCTTTCAGTGCTAGGATTTGCCCTCATGAATCTTTCTCTCTCTTTTTTTGGCCGCTCCGCGCGGCTTGAGGGGTCTTAGTTCCTCCACCAGGGATTGAACCCAGGCCCACCACAGTGAAAGCGCAGAGTCCTAACCACTGGACCGCCAGGGAATTCCCTCTTTCTCAATATTATAAATGTTATTTTAACCGTAATTTCCATAACCTTCAGTCTTTCCTCTAGTAGAACAGTAGGTTTATACAGTACGTTTGATCAATGTTTCAAGGGGATGAGTATTTTGAAGGACCTATAGAGTAGTCTATCCCTTCTTATTCAGCTTATGCCTCTTACCCTTATCCTTGACATTCTTACTCTATGGTATCCATTCATTCTGTTTCCTCTTACCTTCCACCTCAAGAAAGAGTAGTTCACCCAAGTAAGTGTTTGAAGCTATTATACCTATCCTCTGTCCTTCCTGTAAATAGATGCGTTCTTTTTTCTGTTAATGTCCTATGACTTTTCTGGTACTCTGGCAATATATGCTTAATTTTTTGGGTGTCAGGGCATTCAGATGCAGAATGCAGTAGTGACCTTTTGCTTTGTACCTGGGCACCTAATTCTTTTCTTTCTAGATAACTCAAAATCTGTGGCTGATGTTTCCTTCTGATAGAAGCTCTTGGAATTGTCATTTTCCTTTCGCTTTGGAAGTTAACTTTGTATCCAGCTGTTTATTTTTAAATTTAATACTGAAGTATTTATTTAAAATTATAAATTTATCATAAAGTTCTAAATCATTTTCTCTTTACTGGAGTAGAGTACTGTGGTTTTTGCAGCAGAGTCCAGATATAAACTAGGTACTCTAAAGGAGACCTCAGATGATTCCCCAGACAGACAGAAGGACTTGCCTCAGGCCCAGGTTCCAGTCTAGGCCCATTTCTTCTTCTAGAGAAAAGACATTACATTTTAGTGGTGATGAGTATACAACTTTCTCTCTTTTAGTGGGTGGGGCAAAAAGAGCACTCTTTGCTTAGAGAACTTTTTTCTGGAATGTTGTGATGATTGGACATCTACCTGGCATTGGATTCTCACCTTCCAACTGTATTTTGATTTCCAAATTCTTTGAAGTTTCTCTGCTACTATAGTGAAAATAGTAATAGTTGTAACAGAGCCAAGATAGGTGGTAAATTGTTTGGGTCCTCAACTATACAGTTTCTTTCTCTGTCCTTCCCTTCTTCCAAAGTCTACATCTTCTCCTTAGGTTTTCAAGTGAGAGGAGGAAAACAGAGAGCAAACAGACATTGTTCTTGAGGGATATCTGTATCTGCTACTTGTTTTGATCTTGGTTAGGTTGATGCTGATTTTCCTAAAGCATTCTTTAGGCAACACTTTTTTCTGTCTCTCACCCATGTTCCTTAAATTAACCTCTCTGTTGTCCCAGGTAAGCTTTGCATGTTGATGAAGTGCCATCATGTTGATGAAGTAGGGTCAGAGTAGGCATAGGTAGATTATTATTGTGTAGATGTAGTTTGTATCGAGTTATAGGTGGATGTGTGGACCTTCTTAAACAGATCATTGTTGATTAAGACTTTTCCCGATTTTAGACACTTTCCTCCAATATGCAAATTATTGTATTCCAGTTTTCATATATTGCAGTAGTTTGGACAACTGATAGAGGTTTGAAAGAACAGATGAGATTTATGAGAATAGAAGCTTGGACAAAAAAGAGCATTTTTTCTGTGCATTTCTTTAAAGGCTGCTTACCAAGGCCTTGTCCTAACTGAATCTAGGAGAAGTCATTAAATTAAATTCAATATGATTTGGTTTGTCCTTTCTCCCTTCAAAGCTGACTAGATTCTAACTGGTTAGGGAAAGAGTCATGTTGCAGGGCTTGGTGCTGGAGTATGAACAAGCCTTCTGGGCTCTGAATTTTACTGCAGATGGAAAGTTTTCTTGAATGGCAATGTTAGCCTTCACCTTGTAATTTTTCCAGTGTAACATATATTGAGTGTCTTCCCTTTGATGTATATACACTTGGAGACTAGTGAGTAAAGGATGCTTTCAACAAATAGAACCAAAATAAATATGTCTTTGCACTAATCATATAGCATGTGAAAAAATATTAGACTTCAGGTGATTTTCTTAAGGTTAAGATAGTTTCAAGGGCTCTTGATTGATTTCTTGAGAGATGCCCTTAGGAGGGTTTAAGTGTGCAGTGGATATGGATATTGTACTGTCTATTTTTGAGAGATTAGGTTTGTCTGTTGGCTAGTTTGTTTTGTCTCTTTGGTGTTTGGGTAATACGGTCTTCAGTAAGCATGGACCCTAAGGTTGGCTTGTAAGCGTTCAATATCATGATATATTTATGCTAGGCAGAGAGTATATGCCTTACTTCTTTTTTAAAAAAATTAATTAATTTTATTTTTGGCTGCGTTGGGTCTTTGTTGTTGCGTGCGGGCTTTCTCTGGTTGCGGCGAGTGGGGGCTACTCTACGTTGTGGTGTGCGGGCTTCTCATTGCGGTGGCTTCTCTTGTTGCGGAGCACGAGCTCTAGGTGCGTGGGCTTCAGTAGTTGTGGCTCGCAGGCTCTAGAACACAGGCTCAGTAGTTGTGGCTCATGGGCTTAGTTGCTCCGTGGCAAGTGGGATCTCCCCGGACCAGGGCTCGAACCCACGTCCCCTGCATTGGCAGGTGATTCTTAACCACTGCACCACCAGGGAAGTCCCACCTTACTTCTTGATAGCTACAAGATAATATAACTTTTCTGTATTAAAGTTAAACCATAAGAAAAAGATGTTTGTGGGTGTATATATATTTGTTTAGTGATAATTTATTTTAAAAACATATAAATATGTCATGGGCATTCTTTTTTTGTTTTTGTTTTTTTAAAATTTTATGTGAAAATTTGAAAATTGACTAAAAAGAGGTTGGGGCCACACGAAATATTTTTATGAGTTAAAAAAGTACATTCTTAGGATCTGCTTTCTCAGTTGTAGCTGAATTCTATTTGGCTTAGATTTTCCAGGTAGGTTTTGTAAATGGTGTTTGAAATCATGGTTATTGATCAAAGGAAGTTTTTATGGCAGTGATCCTCAAGCTTTAGTGAGCGTAAGAATCACTGGGTGTGCTTGTCAAAAGTATGGATTCTCAGGCTCACCCTTTAAAGGTTATGATTCAGTAGGTCTTGCACGGGGCCTAGAAATCTTTAGTTTTTACTCCCTGGCCAGGTGTGGGTAATGCAGCCAACATACCCACCCCATACCTGGAGTGAAACTACAAGCCTTTAATTCTCAGTTCATTTTATTGTCGTGATTATGTAGAGAGTCGTTAGCTAAGACTATATGAACAAAGTGATTTATTAGGCTCTTGAAATCCCAGCCCTTAGGAAAATCAGTTCAGTAGATAGTGGACTAACTGTTGTATCTAATCATCTACACTTTATTTTTTGAATCTTGATAAGCTGTTGTAATAAAGGTGAGGGTTAAGAGGTAGAGCAAGTTAATAATAATTATTATATTACTTTGCAATTTGTATAGTGTTACAGTTTGCACAGTGTTTTTACATTTGATCTTCACAAGAGCCTTGTGAGATAGGGAAAATATAAGCTCCTTGGTGGCAGGGACTATGTCTATGCTGTTTCCGTAGCTAAATATCTAGCGGCACATAGAAAGTACTCTTCTATAAACGCTTGCTGAATGAATGTATGAGTATTATCCCTGTTTCATAAGAGAGGAAACTGGGTGTTGCACTAATGAATGTTAACCAGAATTAAACCCAGGTCTTTGGAAGCTAAATCCAGTGTATTTTCCATTTCTTTGTTTTCTCAGCTATTCTTGACTGTTAATAGTCAACTATTCTTGACTGAAGTCACTTAAAATTCTTAAAATTCAGTCATATCCCTATGAAGTTGGATAGCAGTTGAACTTTGGTTCTATGATTTTGAAATGTAACTGTGTTATATCTTTATTTACCCTGTCTCTCTTATTGTTAAATTGGGTAGAAGACGGGGGACCAAAATAGGCATTCTTTGCCCTTATTTGTTGCTATCTTTATTGGTTATCAGTGAAGAGAGCATGACGATCGTAATTGCAACCCCAAGAAATACTTTTAATTCCATAGGTAGTGGAGGCGGCAAAATAATAAAACTAAATTTGAAAATAGCATTATCTTCCCCACAGAAATGTCTTCTGCAACGTTGCTGTGACCAGAAAAAGATTTTTTGTTAGTAACGTGAAGATTTGTTTGGGTCATATAAGTTATGGTGAAGAACAGTTCTTTTTCCAGCCACCACTTTTCCAGTTTGTTTCAGGAGAGGGTTTATTAACACGCTCTAAAGGATAATTGTTTAAGTCCCGTTGGGAATAATTCTTATGATCTGGTAGATAAGCAAAGAGACTCAGTTGACAAGCAAACATTTATGATTTATGATCACTGCACGGTGCTTTGGGAGCATGATCTGTGGTAAGTTCATTGTTAGATGCTGACATTGCTGGCACAAAGGATATTGTAGTGGTTTAGGTTAGCGCCAGTTAGGGTCATTCTGTTCTTCTACTGTCAACTATAGAGATGGTTTCTGTGCTTCACTTAGGCAGTCTAGTAAGAGCCAGTGTATGGGTGGTGCAATTCCAGGCCCACATTTGGAAAAAAAAATTTAGGCAGTTTAAAACCATTTTTAAAAAAATTGAAACTCATAGATTTTGTATTACACCCAGTTAAAAAAAAAAAAAACCACCTGAAACAAGTTTCACAAAACTGTGTTTATTAGTATCATGCACTCTGGTATTTTTTAGTCCGTCAGTATTTTGGGTTTTTTGTTTTGTTTTTTGAATGCTGATGGTGGCCCACTGCATTAATTTCATGACTCATTAGGTTGTAATCCACTGTTTGAAAACCAGTGATTTAGGGTATCAATTTTATGATGTTGGCTAATAATCACCTCATGTTCAGCCTGGTACCACAATTAAGCACAAACTATGTGTAAAGTACTGTTAGGCTTGTATGAGTCACAGAGTCCCTGCATCCCTGCCCTTGGGAAACTTACACTGCGGTGGGGAAGGTGCATGTAAACAATTTACTGCATGTAAAGCAAAATGAAATAATGGAGATAAATGAAAAACACAATGGAGTTTAGAGGTGAGAAGAGTGAATATGCTTGAGAAGATTGGAAGATTGGTGGGTGGATGGGTCATAGAAGGCTTTTAAACTGTGATTGAAGGACAGGTATAATTTTAGTAGGCAGAAGAGGGGGAAAGATTTTATAGGCTGAAGTAACTGTGTGACCAAAGGGAGGATCTTAGGATAACAAGGAATCGAAAGTTGCTGTTTGTTTATAGACACCTGTGCTTCAGGTTAGATCAAATGGGGTTTTGATTGCCGTGCTAAAAAGTTTGGATTTTATTCTGTTTTTGAGGTCAGAATATCGTTATATGTGCATTAATACCCAGGACTCCCTGAGAATCTAGTTTTTATTTAATTATTTACCTGAAGAGGTTGAATAACATTTCCAAGGCCAAAGAGGAAAATCACTGTTAGAAGAATTTCAGAGCATCTACTCTCTTGGGCTGTCTTGTACTATATAAAGAAGGGAACTAAAGACAACTAAGCTCTAATGCCCAGAGCTGGGAGCAGCTGGTGAGGAGCTGGTTGCCTTTAATTTGTATATGTATTTTACTCACAGCACAGTTCAGCTTCTCAAATATCTGTTTCTCTTTCTCTTATGTTTTATATGACTGTACTTACTATTGTGTTTACAGTTGGTAAGTTTGATCCTATATGCCGTAGGTCCACTTGTGCTCTGCCCTACAGATGTTCTGTTTTAGCTGTACTCCTCTGATTTGAAGATGCCTCCTTTAATTTAAATCTTTTATTTTGGCAGACAGCATGTTGCTGGGAGTTGAGTGGGACGGAAGACAGACAGGGAACTTAATATGTATAGTACTAAGATTTATACCTGAAGTCTACATTCAAAATGAAAATTCTTACAAAGATCCTTCAAATAAGTTTGTTTATTTATTTATTTGTATGTGTTGGGTCTTCGTTGCTGTGTGCGGACTTTCTTTAGTTGTGGCAAGTGGGGGGCTGGTCTTCGTTGTGGTGCGCGGGCTTCTCATTGCGGTGGCTTCTCTTGTTTCGGAGCACGTGCCCTAGGCACGCGGGCTTCTGTAGTTGCAGCACGCCGGCTCAGTAGTTGTGGATCGTGGGCTCTAGAGTGCAGGCTTAGTAGTTGTGGCGCACTGGCTTAGTTGCTCTGCGGCATGTGGGATCTTTCCGGACCAGGGCTCGAACCCACGTCCCCTGCATTGGCACGTAGATTCTTAACCACTGCGCCACCAGGGAAGCCCCAGATAAGTTTAAGAATTGGTGGTGACCGTACAGTGAATTTCTCCTGTCAGTATTGTGAGGGGTACTTCAGAATTAGATTTTGTGATATGGTATCAGTCAAATGCTAGGTAGTATGTGTGTAGTCTTTTTTGTTTATTATTTATTGCTCCCTGCTAACTAATAAGGTTTTTATATAGTTGAGGAAATATACCTATCTGCAAGGTATTAAAGTTGCAGAGTAAGGTACTGCATTTGAGTACTCTTATGTGTACTTCCTTTAATGAACTTCCGTTGTTATGAAAACATCTTTTAAAAAAATGGTTTTTGCTTAAGCTATCTGAAATTGCAGATTCGTATGTCAGACCTCAGAGCAAGACTAGAATGACAGGTCTGTGTATTCTGTGGACTTGAAACACAAGTAATTAGTTTACTTCTCTTTGGAAAAGTACAGAGCAGTCTGCAGAGTCAGCTGCTTGTGTGGATTTTCTCCCAGCTGCTTTGAAGAGGCTGATTACTCTTACAGAACTATTCAGTGTGATTAACCAGGAAGCTCTCTCTCTCCCCTCCAACCCCCTGCCCCCGACAGTACTTTTATATCTGTGGGCCTATCTAGTTATATTTATTTAGTATGTTTTGAAAATTGATTAACTTAATATTTGGAGATGTGATGACCTCTGTGAAAGTTTTGGAAACTTCTTCCACTTCTTTTGCTGATCAGTTTAATCATGATAAAGTTTGTAATTTAGTGTGCAGTTTGTCTACTGAATGTATCATGCAGGTTACTTAATTCTTTTTACCCAAAATTATGATCATTTTGATTCTGGTAGGGTTAAAAACTATTTTTTGGATCTGTTTTCTCAAGGTAGGTAACTTGCATCTCTTTTCTTAGAAACGACAGTGAGTTTTGTTCTCTTTACCTGGTGTTTTGAATCCAAGGAAATGTGACACTAAAGTTTCCCTTTCTGAATTGTGTGCTAATAGATTATTTTAGATTTCCCTGGCCTACCAAATTATCCTTTATGTTTCTGATTTGGAAAAGGTCTTACTGTAACTTTCTTCTTATTCAATATGCTGAAATAGACTACAACTTAACAAAAACTGTACTGTAGTCTGTGTTCCTCAGCTTCCAAAAAATTGTGCAAACTTAATTTGGGTTAAAAGATGGTATTTGATTGCTGAAGGGCCATATGACTTAAAAAGTATCTATCTTGTTATTCATTTCTAAGGGCTTGTTACATAGATGAAGGTATTTTGAACTGTTTTTTCAGTAGTAGTGATAGATTTACACTTTTCCTCACACTCAAATACAGTACCTCTGGAGACGAATTGAATATTTAGGAAATGGGTGTTGGGATTCAGGGTGCAGTTTGTCACCGCAGAACAGACTTATCAGATCACATGAAGAATCATGTTTTTAATTGCATTATGTGAATAATTCAGAAATAGTAGTGAAATAGAACTTTAAAATATTAAGATTCCTCCTTTGGTAACTTACCTGACTTGCAAACTAAGGTTGTTGATAAAGCAAGTAGATTTTATTCTTTAATTAACTTTCACTGTACACCAAACTAAAAACATTGGGGAGTTGCATTTATATTGGCCATTTAGGCAATGGTTCAAATTATAGCAGATCTCAGAGACTGAGTTGGTGTTGAGAAATGCTTTAGGACTGATTATGTTTGTTTTGCTGGTGAATAATTGATTGAGGGGGCCTGAGAAATAGGGTAGATAGGAGGAGAATGAGTTAGTCAGGTTAGGGAAACCATTATGGCTATTAGCAACTTTCTTACCTTTATCTAGCATTCATTATCCCCGCAGTGTGAAGAAGTAACCTATTTTCACATCTAGCTTTACATTTAAATTGAACCATAGAGTTGTTATACGCTGATCAAGTTTTTAAAGACCAAAGTTGAAAAGTGAGCAAACAAAAAAATCTTATCCAAACAAGATAAATGTATACTTCTATAGCTTTAGTATCGGGAAATTTCTTTAAGACTTTACTGGTAATACTTTAGCCTCTGTCGTGTGAGGAAACCCATTGTGCTTAAATTTTTTTTTTTTTTTTTTGTGGTACGCGGGCCTCTCACTGTTGTGGCCTCTCCCGTTGTGGAGCACAGGCTCCGGACGCGCAGGCTCAGCGGCCATGGCTCACAGGCCTAGCCGCTCCGCAGTATGTGGGATCTTCCCGGACTGGGGCACGAACCTGTGTCCCCTTCATTGGCAGGCGGACTCTCAACCACTGCGCTACCAGGGAAGCCCCTGTGCTTAAATTTTTTAACTAAATGTGGTACATTTAGTTTTTATGAGATGAAACAATATAATTATAATAGATTATTCCCAGAATTAACATAAAATACAGGCTGCTTTTTAAATGTCAACATGTTTATTTCTTATTCCTTCTTCTTAGCTCATTTTGCTATCCTTGGAATCAGTGTTTATTTTTTAAAAAATTAATAAAAACAATTTACTTTTATTTTCAGTATATTTCAGTAAAAGAAAACATAGCCTCACTTTGGAATTGCTTACATAATTGAATGTCATATTTTACTCTTAACCATTATTTTTATTGCTACCCACAATAGAAAACAAAATGATCACTAATACTAAGGCTTGAAAAATGTAGAGCTTGCATAATAGTTTTAGTACTTCCCTCTAAATAGTGAAACCAGTATAAAAGTTAAAAATAAGGAATTAAATTATGGAAGTGCATGAAGGAAAACCAGTATTGAGTTTATGTGCTAATCTTAATAATTTTTTTCATTCACTCAGGGAAAACTTTTAATGAGTGCTTACTACATGACACATACAATATTAGACACTGGGGATAGGAAGCTGAATGACATGTAGTCTTTGCACTAAGGAATTTTAGGTTTGGTGGAGAAAGCGGCAGCCTTAGGTTATTTCTTAAGCATAGTTGACCTGATTCTTATTCCTCCTCCCTAACCTCCCCCCGTCCTGCCTCACCACAATGGGATGAACAAGTTTAGAGCAATTCCTCCAAGCCGCCATAAGTACTCTTCTGCCCTTAGTTATCTAAACTAGTAATGCAAGTGCCTAGAGACTATGTGCATATTCACAGGAGTCTTCCAGACACAAAATGTACTAAAACTAGGAGGACTGTATAGTTTATTGTCCAGACCAAGACACTTGAAAGGGGCCCATTAATTATGCTAGGATAAAAGGTGTAAACTAGTTGTGTCCTGGCCATGTGGAGCACAGATCCAAAGCCTTAGTAATTTTAATATAGGAGGCTGTTTTAAAATCCTAAGACTAGAATTTTGTATTTTATTAGGAGGGAAATGAACAAGTTTGTTTTACTCTTGGTGTCAAGTTGTTACATTGGCTTTACAGATAATTATCAGATAACAAATGAACTTCTGAATAGCTTGATTATAATTTTATATTGATTTTTAAAATACCTTAAAACCTTAAGCCTTATTATACTTTTTTTTATTGAATGACAAGATTCGTTTATTTAGAAATAAGTCTACCTGTGTAGATTATATTTGTTTCCTGATTGCCTTGGAACTAGAAGTTTTGAGGAATCTATTACTCCTTCCCAAGTAGTAAACCCTTGTTACTTGTGGCTGGAGGTATTATGGTCGAAAGACAGATGATGCTTATTTGTACTTTTCCTGCCTCAGGCAGCATTCTTTGTGAATAGAACACCCAGCCAAAGGTAATGGTGAGCAGCTTATTTGACACGTTATTTATTCTTTTTTCCCTCTTTGGGAAGACTAGATGCTGATTGACATACCTCTCAGTTTCTCAACCCTGCCAGGGCCATACTTTATCGTTATTAGTACTCTCTTTTGCCCAGCATTAAATTTTTGGATGTAGGTGCTTTAAAATATTGGTATAAATGTTGAATTTTGCTTTTGATACTTAAAAAAGGCTTCGGTAAGGGTTTGTGAATTAGGGCTCTCCATAGAATGCACAGCCTCCACCATTATAAACTTTCCCCACCAGAGAGGTACATTTGTTAGAATTGATGAGCCTACATTGACACATCATTGTCACTTAGAGTCCATAGTTTACTTTAGGGTTCACTCTTGGTGATGTATATTCTATGGGTTTGGACAAATTTGTAATAACAGTATCTGCCATTGTAGTATACAGAGTAGTTTCACTGCCCTAAAAATCCTCTATGCTCTGCCAATTCATTCCTCTCTCCCCCTAAGCCCTGGCAACTACTGATCTTTTTACTGTCTCCATATTTTTGCCTCTTCCAGATTATCATACAGTTGGAATCATATAGTATGTAGCCTTGTCTTCTTTCACCTAGTAATATACATTTAAGTGTCCTTCATGTCTTTTTATGGCTTGATAGCTCATTTCTTTCTAGTGATGAATAATATTCCATTGTCTTCTGGATCTACCACAGTTTATCCATTCCTCAACTGAAGGACATCTTGGTTGCTTCCAAGTTTTGGTAATTATGAATAAAGCTGCTTATAAACATCTGTGTACAGGTTTTTGTGTGGACAAAAGTTTTTGACTCCAAAGAGCGTAATTGCTGGATCCAGGTGGTAAGAGTATGTTTGTTTGTTTGTTTTTTGCGGTACACGGGCCTGTCACAGTTGTGGCCTCTCCTGTTGCGGAGCACAGGCTCTGGATGCGCAGGCTCAGCGGCCATGGCTCACGGGCCTAGCCGCTCCGCGGCATGTGGGATCCTCCTGGACCAGGGCACGAACCCGTGTCCCCTGCATCAGCAGGCGGACTCTCAACCACTGCGCCACCAGGGAAGCCCAAGAGTATGTTATTTTTATAAGAAGCCACCAAACTGTCTTCCAAAGTATACCCTTTTGCATTTCCACCAGCAATGAATGAGAGTTCCTGTTAAGCCATATCCTCATCAGCATTTGGTATTGTCAGTGTTTTGGATTTTGGTCATTCTAGTAGGTGTTTAGTGGTATAAAATTCATTTTTTAAATTATAAAAGTAATGTATTAGTAATGTTAGAAAATTTGGAGACTAAGGAAAAAAAAATCACCTATCTTATCATCCTAACACAACTACTTTTTGTATTTTGGCTGTCCTTTTTTAATGTATTTGTTATGAAGTCATACTGTTACATATAATTTGTGATCTAATTTTTAGAATTAATAGACCATTTTCTAGAATAGTTTTAGATTTATGGAAAAATTGAACAGATAGTGTAGAGTTTCCATATATACATCCCCCACTCCCACCATACAGTTTTTCTCTTATATATGGTTATTTGTTACATGTTTAACATTTGTTAAAATAAATGAACCAATGTTGATACATTATTACCAGCTGAAGCCCATAGTTTATTCTGATTTCATTAGTTTTTACCTAATGTCTTTCTATTCCGGGATCCCATCCAAGATACCACATTACATTTAGTTGTCATGTCTCCTTAGGCGCATATTGGCTGTGACATTTTCTTAGTCTTTCCTTGTTTTTGATGACCTTGACATTTTTTTTTTTTTTTTTTTGTGGTACGCGGGCCTCTCACTGCTGTGGCCTCTCCCGTCACAGAGCACAGGCTCCGGATGCGCAGGCTCAGCGGCCATGGCTCACGGGCCCAGCCGCTCCGCGGCATGTGGGATCCTCCCGGACCGGGGCACGAACCCGTGTCCCCTGCATCGGCAGGCGGACTCTCAACCACTGCGCCACCAGGGAAGCCCCTACCTTGACACTTTTGAGGAGTACTGGTCAGGTATTGTATGCCTGACTATTAGAATTTGTCTGATTTTTTTTCATGATTAGATTGGAGTTTTGGTGATTTTGGGAGGACAGTCACAGAGGTAAAGTATCATTTTCATCAGTTCATATCAACTGTACATACTATCATCATGACTTATGACTGTTGATATTGACCTTGATCATCTGGCTAAAGTAGTTTGCCAGGTTTCTCGACTTTAAAGTTATTCTCCTCCTCCTCTCCCCCCTCTTCATACTGTACCCTTTGGATAGGAGTCACTATATGCAGCCCACACTTAAGGAGTGGGAAGTTATGCTTTTCTCCTTTAGTATGTAGTAACTGTATAATTTATTTGGAATTCTCCATAGGAGAAGAATGTCTCTTCTCCCCTGTGTATTTATTCTGTCATTTATTTATATCAGTATGGGCTCGTGGATAATAATTTTATACTTTTATACTTTTATACTTTTATACTTGTATAATCTGAGACTGCCACTTTATTTTGTTGCTCCAGTTGTTCCAGAATCAGCCATTGGTAGCTCTTTCAGTTGGCTTCTGTGCCCTTCTACCATACTCTCATCAATGTGTGTTTTTTTGTTTTGTTTTGTTTTTGAGCACTTCCTTACTTTCTGGTACTACACAGTGCTCCAGGCTCATCTTGTGTGTTTCCTGCCCCAGTCCTAGAATCAGCCATTTCTCCAAGAGGCACTGGTTCTTTTTACTGGAGAATGTTATTAGAAACCAAGATCTAGGCATTAGGTATGGTTCTTGCTAAGAGGGTGTACTTTCAGGCCCTCTCAGCTGTCAGAGCAAAGAAATATATGAGTGTTTATTAACCCCTGTATATACACATATCTATAAATATTTCTATATGTAACCATCTGTATCTATATTAAGTTAAACATGAGTTCTTACTGATGTCTATAGCTTTTCTTCATTACCATATAGATGTTTTATCCCCTTCCCCTTGCTGATTTGTACATTTCCACTCCAACAATGAGAAACTTGGCTCCCTACATCCACCATTTATTTACTTAATTTTTCAATTCCAGTATACATGTGTAGTAATACCAGAATTGTTAACCTGTACCCCTGCGGGAAACAACTTTACTAACTAGAATACAGTACTTATGTACAGTCCCTTTGGCCTTTAATCTTACAGAATTCATTCATTTCCAGTTACTTAGGTCTGTACCTTTTCCCTCCTACCCGCTTCCATGAGGTTTTTTGAAATAGAGGCCCGCGTACTGCAAAAAAAAAAAAAAAAGATTTGAAATACAGTTAGAGTCTCTTGTTATAGCCTGGAATTCTCTGAACCTATGATTTAAGAAAAAGTTGCATACATTAAGGTTTACTCTTTGTGTGGTAAAGTTCTGTAGGTTTTGACAAGTGCATCCTCTCATGTATGCAGTGTTACAGTATCATAGGGAATAGTTTCTCTGCCCTAAAAATCCCCTGTGCTTCACTTATTCATCCCTCTCCTCCCTCCAAGCCCCTGGCAGCACACTGATCTTTGCCTTTTCTGGAATGTCATATAATTAATTGGAATCATACAATATGTAGCCTTTTCAGATTGGCTTCTTTCCCTTAGCAATATGCATTTAAGACTCCCGCATGTCTTTTTGTGGCTTGAGAGCTCATTTCTTTTTATAGCTGAATGATATTCCATTGTCTAGATGTACCACTTTTGTTTATCCATTCACTTATAAAGGACATCTTGGTTGCTTCCAGTTTTTGGCAATTATGAATAAAGCTGCTCTAAACATCTGTGTGCAGGTTTTTGTGTGAATATAAGTTGTCAACTCAATTGGGTAAATACCTAGGAGTGTGATTGCTGGATCTTATGGTAAGACTATGTTTAGCTTTTTAAGAAACTGTCAAACTGTCTTCCAAAGTGGTTCTACCATTGAATGAATTGCTGTTGCTCCACATCTTCACCAGCATTTGATATTATTGTGTTTCTTTTAACCAAATAGGTATTTAATGGTATTTGCAGTTCTCCAATGATGAGTGATGTCGAGTAACTTTTATATGTTTATTTACCATCTGTATTTCTTCTTTAGTGAGGTGTCTGTTCAGATGTTTTGCCCATTTTTTAATACATTAAAAAAATTTATCTATTTATTTATTTAATTTGGCTGTGCTGGGTCTTGTGGCCCATGGGCTTCTCTAGTTGAGGCTCATGGGCTCTAGAGTGCACAGGCTCAGTAGTTGCAGAACTCGGGCTTAGTTGTGGTATGTGGGATCTTAGTTCCCCGACCAGGGTTAGAACCCGGGCCCCCTGCATTGGGAGTGCAGAGTCTTAACCACTGGACCACCAGGGAGGTCCCTGCCCATTTTTAACTGGCTTGTTTTCTTATTGTTGAGTTTTAAGGTTCTTTTATATTTTGGATACAAGTCCTTTATCAAATATGTGGTTTCCAAATATATTTTCCCAGTCTGTGACTTGTTTTTCTTAACAGTGTCTTTCACAGAGCAGAAGTTTTTAATTTTTATAAAATTCATCTTAGCAATTTTGTCTTTCATGGATCACATTTTTGTTGTCTAAAATCTCATTGTCATACCCATCACTAGATTTTCTCCTGTGTTATCTTTTAGAAGTTGCATTTTTATAATCCACTTCTTAACATAACAGTGGCCCAAACATATTTACAGATTATTTTGTTCTTCATATTTACAATTTTAAATGGTTGCTTTATAGTTAAATTGTTTTGCTATAATTTTCTTTATCATTCATTTCCCCCTATTGCTGACTTTTTATAAGAACAGAAATTTGGAAACAACCTAAATAATGAACATACTTGTACCTTGCTTTTTCTGTGTTCAGGATTATTTCATTTCTTTCAACAAATACTTGAGAATGGTCCAAATGCCACTGTAAAGTTCTTGCCCTCATGGAGCTCATATTATGATGATTTCCTTAGGATAAATTCTCAGTAAGGCCATTTTGGGTTGAAAGAACATGAACATTTTTATGACTTTAGATGCATATTACCAGTGAAATGGCTTTCCATTTTCTACCTGTTTATGTAGTCATCGTCTCATTTTCCACATAAGTTAACATTAAGAGTAATTGAGATAATAGTTTTGTGCTTTTAAAATTGTTAACCAGATTGTTTATTAGAAAAAATGCAAGCGTTTTAGAAACCTTCGACCATTTACTTTCTCTAGTTGTACTTCTCTTGTCCTGTCAGTAAATTAGGTGTTCTAAAATGTTATTATTTCTGAAACAAAATTCCAAAAAGTTCTTGGTATTTAGTGGTCTGGCATTGTACTTTGGTACAGACACGATCAAGCTTGACTTCCTTTGGCTATTTTTATTGCTTATGCATGTCTGCATCCCTTATCTCCAGAGTGTAAGGGCAAAGTACAGCATGATTGCTAATACAATTAGTCAGTTATGTGATTTGATTGTTTGCCTAAGTTAGATATCAAAGAGGCAGAGGTGGATGAAAAGGAGTCAACCTAAGCCAGCCAGATGATTTAACTGCAAAATTTAAAAGGACATGTCGTTACATTTCAGTAGAGTAGTTCCTTGTTTTTAAAGTCTAGTGTCTAGTATAGATGTACTCAACAACTGGGCAATGAACCAGAGAAAAGTCAAAGGAAGGGTTGTTCTTTTGATGAGTTAGGGGACTGTTTTTCTCCAACTTGTAAGATCTTCACCCAATTTCCAAGAAAATATATTGCAGAGAAGATAGGGAGTTTGTTTAAAAAGCTTTGTGTAATTGAAAAGATAGAAAAGCTATGTTAAATTTTTAAAATTACCCATAGTAACTTAGCTATTTTCATAGTTTACATACTGTGTCTATTTGGGGGCAGAAATATCTTATGTGCTCATAAGATCACAATGGACGATATTTTTATATTTTAAATGCAAAAAACCTCAAACAATATTTATAGTCTTTGTTTTTTGCATTTTACATATTATAAGGACTTTTCCATGTTTGCATATAGTCTTCTTAAATATTTTTTGAGTTGTAAGTTCATTTGCTTGATGTACTTCAATGTTATTAGAAGTTTTTCTAATGTTAGCTATTTGGCTGGACAAATTCTTTTTCAAATACTCTGTGAGAAGAAAATGCTTTACAGCCTTGAATGCTTAAAAATCTAAAAAGGGGATTCTAGGACTCCTAAAAAAGATCAATTATATTTATAATGTAATACAATAGTATTAATCAAGTGTTGAGTGAGTTTGATGTTTCTCACATTATGGCTTTAATAAACTAGACAGAGATGCTGTTGCTCTCTGGCTTAATTTTATAATCATCTGTTGCTGACATTCTTAACTACACTAGGCTTGAAATACGTGTCCTGTTGTTTTTAGGAGGTTAAGACAAAAGGCCAAAGCAGTAGTAGGGGTAAAACTAGCTCTGGCTTAATTTTCTCTTCATTATTTTGTTGAAATAGGCTTGTAAGACGTGAAAGTATTGAAGGCTTAGCTTATTTTCCACAAAGATACGGGAGGTGAAGGAAAAAGGGTGTGTTTTATCCATTAAACAATTTTGTACTGCAGATATGTGTAGAGATTCATCTATTGGGATCTTCATAACAACATTGTCAATAACAGCAAAAAAAAAATTCAGAGTAATCTAAAAGTAGAATAGGGGCTGTTTCACTCTGATGATGGACTATTTTACATTTCTAAATGAGGATATTATATAATTTTATTTTAAAATCAACTTTATTGAGGTTTAATTTACATACAGTCAAATGCACACATTTTGAGAGTTTTAAATCTGAGAAAAGTATAGATCCGTTTAACTACCACCCCAATCAAGATATAGAGCACATACATTACTTCAGAAAGCTTCCTTGTGTCTGTTGTACCCCCTACCCCTGCCCCCTCCCTGACAGACAACCACTGATCTGATAATTATCACTATAGAATAGTTTTGTCTATTCGGAACTTCAAATAAATGAAATCAAATCAAACAGACTCTTTTCTGTCTTCTTTGCTCAGTGTATTTTTGAGATTCATCCATATTGTGGGCATCAGTAGTTTGGTCCTTTTTATTGCTGAGTAATACTCTGTGGCATGAATGTGCCACAGTTTATCTGTTTACCTCTTGATAGACATTTGGCTGTTTTCAGTTTTGGACTATGATGAATAAAGCTTCAGTGAACATTCAACTATAATTGTCTGTATGGACATGTTTTCATTTCTCTTGGGTAGATACGTAGGAGTGGAATTGGTAGGTCATATAGTAAATGTGTTTATGTTTCACATTATAAGAAACTGCCAGATTGTTTTTGCTTTATGCTCCCATCAGCATGCATGAGAATTCCATCTCTTCCACATCCTTGGCAAAACTTTTTTTATTTTAACCTTTCTGTGAACATGTAGCCGTTGTGTTTTAACCTACAGAATTGAGAAGTGTCTCCTACTGCTTGCAGTTATAGGACTTTATTGTCTGTTTTTTACAGGCTGCCTCTGGGGGACTAACTACACTTTAATTACTTTCCTGCGTGTCACAGGGGGTCAAAATAATATTCTGCTTACCACATAGAATGGCTCCTTCCTGTGGCACGTATAGTGATCAGCTGTGTCATACTTCCATCCATACCTAGTTTCATTATATACAGGTTCCTTCATAAACAGTATACAAATCCTGACTATTTAGAACTTTTTTTCCCTGCTTTTTTGGGAGTGTTTATATTAGCTTTGCAGTTTCCTCAGCTGGCTAACTTTAGTTGAATAAAAGTCTTACTTAAAGCCATTCCTGTTAGCTAGCTAAAGGCCTCTCCAGTGGGGTCAAATTTTGGTCTTATGTAAAAAATGAGGGGCATTTTATTAAAATTACCAAGTGTATCTTTACAATGCTGAAGACACAAAGTAATTGGGTGTCATCTAGATGCGTAAGGAAACTAAATTTTGGTCTTAGTTGTGGATGGTTGGATTTTTTGGTTGCCTTCTTTTTTCCCTCAACATTTTATTTATTTATTTATTTATTTATTTTTTGCGTTATGCGGGCCTCTCACTGTTGTGGCCTCTCCCGTTGCGGAGCACAGGCTCCAGACGCGCAGGCTCAGCGGCCATGGCTCACGGTCCCAGCCGCTCCGCGGCACGCGGGATCCTCCTGGACCGGGGCACGAACCCGTGTCCCCCGCACCGGCAGGCGGACTCTCAACCACTGCGCCACCAGGGAAGCCCTTAATTTATTTTTAAAATTAATTAATTTTATTTATTTATTTTTGGCTGTGTTGGGTCTTCCTTGCTGCGTGCGTGCTTTCTCTAGGTGTGGCGAGCGCGGGCTACTCTTCGTTGCGGTGCGTGCACTTCTCATTGCGTTGGCTTTTATTGTTGCGGAGTATGGACTCTAGGCACGCGGGCTTCCGTAGTTGTGGCTCGCGGGCTCTGGAGTGCAGGCTCAGTAGTTGTGGCGCATGGGCTTCATTGCTCCAGGGCATGTGAGAACTTCCCGGACCAGGGCTTGAACCCTTGTCCCCTGCGTTGGCAGGCGGATTCTTAACCACTGCGCCAGCAGGGAAACCCTCTCCACATTTTATTTTGAAAAATTTCAAACATACAGAAAAGTTGAAGGAATTGCACGAGAATACCCGTTTACCACCTAGATTCTATAATTAACATTTTACTGTATTTGTTTAATCACATATCTGTTGAAAATATTTGATGGTGTGTTTAAGCCTTTCTTTGTAGAAAAAGCATTGATGGGTAGAACTTACTGGGCAGTAGTTACTTTTGTGTGGTATAGGACTTAGTGGTTCTCTGATGCGGTAGTTCTCTTTTGAAGTTGACTGTCTTGTGTTTCCTATTATCATTGGTTGAGAGCTCAGTCATTTATTTTCAAATGAATTCCATCTAGATTATGTTACAAAGACAAAAGAAAAGCAAGGGAAATTGGTCATAGAAAGGGTTTGTTTGTATCATCAGGAGGCCAAAATACTGCCAACCTGCTTGCCCAGCTGATAGAAATGCTGTCACATGAATAACTACCTTTTATTGAGTGATTACTGTATTCTAGAGCTTTATCTCATTTGGGGTCTTACAATAACTCTGTTATCTTATTAGCCCCATTCTATGAGTTAAGAAATTGAGGCTTAATGAGATTGAATCATTTGCCAAATGTCTCATCTCTTAAATGGCACAACTGGTATTCAGACGGAAGTCTCTCTGACTCCAAAACCCATGCTTTGAACCAGAAGTCTTTAGTGCTGAAAGTTCCCTTTCTGCAGAATTTATAGTTTACATTCATTTTTGTCTTCAGAATCGGCCAAATTGGGCCACACCTAATATGAGTCTGGTATAGTAGCATTCTTGTGGAAAAGGGGATATCATATAAACATTTTTATGACTATGAAGGGCTCTTAATTCTTGAGGGAGGGCCCTTTTTGAAATCAGGCCTCCTGGGGTTTTTACTGACCTATTTCATTCTCTGAAGAATTAAGGAATTTCCAACTTGTATTAAATTGTGGAATGTATAGAATTCCTTCTACAGTTGAACCAGATAAGTATTAGCAAGTGTGTTTAGAATATGACACTGGTAGTTCTTTCCTGTTTTTTTTGTTTTTGTTGTTATTTTGGGTTTTTTTAAGAGGGTTTTGGGGATGATAGCCAATTTGAAGCTTGGTCTTACTATTAAAGAAGTGAAACCTAAGCAAGCTTCCTTGCTCCCTGCCTGCCTTTGGAGTAAGCGTCACTTAAGTTTGCCAATTTTCAGGGCTTATTTCTGTGAGTGACCCAAGGAACAGTGTATTCTAACTTGAAAACTGAATGGGTGGAGGTATGCATTGAAAACAATAGTTTTTAACCTTTCTGGAGATTACATACTCCTTTTTTGAAGCTGATGAAAGCTGTGGGCCCTCTTCCCAGAAAACAATGCATATATGTAGACAAATATAATTTTACATACAAAGTCTGTAGGGGTTCACTGACCGCCGCCCGCCCCCAAGCCTATCGACAGAGTAGTCCAGATTAAAAATCCTTTAAAATTAGGAAAAATTAGGGAGCTGAAAAATAAGATTTGAGCATCAGTTCTTAAACTTTTTTCACAAATGCTGATCTCATAAAATTGATTATACTAACATAAAAATCATGTTTTAGTATCCAAGATATTTACTTCAGTCTCTACAGTATTAGTTTTCCTCACCTTGTTAAAAAAAAAAAATTAACAAGGATATTCGTGAGTTAAGATTCCTAGGGATAGATCAAATTCTCTCTGTTGATTTTTAACTTTTGCCTTTTCCATTTTATTTCTTCTACCATCAAAATATTTTCCCAGAACTAGTAATTAGGTCAAAGATTCAGATGAAATGCTTTACCAATCCCCAACTTTAGGTTTACATTTATTCTTTAACCAAAATCTCTTCATAACCCATAGATACATAGTACTTCTTTCCTTAATATACTTTCTGGTATGAGTGTTCAGGCATTGATCTTGGCAAGTTACATGTTTTATTACATTAATCTTCACAACGACTCTGTTAGGGACTTATTATTGTCTCTCTTTTATAGACGTGGAAAGCAATGCTAAGAAAGGTTAAATGACTTAAGACCAGTTCTGGCAGGGCCAGGATTTGAACCCATGTAGATCTAGCTCCAAAGCCCATTTTCTTCTATTTTACCATCCTGCTCTATGATCAAAGAACTGACCACTTTTTCTGGCCACTGGTCTGACCTGATCTGAATTTTAAAAGCTCAAATTTCCATCAGTGGAGGGAGCTCTTTATTTTCTTCTATAGCTAGCCAGTTGTAAAATTGCTGTAGTGTGTGTGTGTGTGTGTGTGTGTGTGTGTGTGTGTGTATGTGTGTGTGTGTGTGTATTTAAGTTAGATTTTAGGTTGTGAAATGTCAAGAGCACTGAATTTACTGGCTAGATTGTTAAACCTAGAATAAGGAAGGAGGCTTAGCTGGATGATCTCCTGCCTGTTCTGTTTATATAAATGGATGTTTCAGATACCATACTCTGACAGACAATTCCAGTGATTGAAAAGTTTGTGGAAGGCTTGTTACTAAACCTAGCATCATTTGCAGGAAGGAAAAACCCTAATGGTTTGGAACAAGAGTGAAAAAGAGTTTAAAGGGTAGATAAGCTTTTATGAAATTGACTAAAGGCCAGGTGTGTATTTCCTAACCCTCTTGGGATAGCCATGGGGGGAACCTCCAGGTCAGCTAGCTGCCTAGTGGTTTTTGCTGAGATAAGGGGCGGGGTCAGCATTCTGGAAGGGTAGTTCAGTTTGCTGAGTGAGTTTTGTGAGACTCAGCATCTTTCTTGACAAAATTATTGTTCTTCCAAACCTTGTACTTTTCCTAGTTTCAGCCTTTTTATACACAGTGGAACAGGAAGGAGAATGCGTAGGTTGATTTACTATGTAAACTTAGCGATACATTTTTTAGTTTGAACTGATTACACAGGGCTTTAAGTGAGATAGCACAGAACAGAAAAAAAAGTAGGTACTAATTGAAGTGATTGGGAGAACAAAGGAAGTTGGGTCAGATAATAAAATTTTAGAGAGTTTATCTCCTTGCCTTTTTAAAAACTGAGTGATAGAGGAAACTAGTGTGTATGAAGATATATATCATTTAATTCCCAAGGTGATGAAACTTGGTATAAAGGAAAATTAAGTTGACCGATTTTAAGATATGGGGAGAAATCAGATACAAATGTAAAAGAACTATCTTAAGTCATACTTTTTGGGTCTTTACAAATTAAGGGAGCATATTTTGTGAAAAATTTCTTTTGACAGAATTCCGAATTCTAAGAAATTTAAAAAGGACAAAGAACAGTTCAAATGGCAGGATTGTTAAAAGCCACTTTATTGTATTGTATACGTGCTTAGTTAGGATGAGGGAATTGGCTTTAAAAGCTTTGTTCCCTCATCAGCTTCACCCTCCTTCCCTTGTGTTTTCCTGAGGCTGTGTGCGAGGTTTTAGCATAGAGGAAGGGTAGGTCCTTTCACCTGTTGCCATTTTTCCCCCTGCCATAAGTTCACACACACTTTTTCACATTATGATTTGTAAAAACATAAACAGCTTTTCTGGAACCAAACTGATCTTTTTATTTTGTGGTTCATACTTCATGACACTGGAGTGGGGGCAGGAGGGTGGAGCTATAAGGTGTTTGGACCCTTCTGGTTTATGGGATTGTCTTTTTCCCTTTTTCCCCTTAGGAACGGCGTGAATGTTGAGGGGGCGACACACAAGCAGGTGGTGGACCTGATCCGAGCAGGCGAGAAGGAATTGATCTTGACAGTGTTATCTGTACCTCCTCATGAGGCAGATAACCTAGATCCCAGTGACGACTCGTTGGGACAGTCATTTTATGATTACACAGAAAAGCAAGCAGTGCCCATATCGGTCCCCACATACAAACATGTGGAGCAGAATGGTGAGAAGTTTGTGGTGAGTGTCAGCCCAACTCCATCCTCAAACACCTAGCTTTTGTTTCTCCCAATCTTATCATTTATGATATATATTAGAGCACTAGGATAAATGACTGCCACCTAGGTCAGTTTGCCTACCAGGAATATGGGTTTACACATAAATAAAAGACACTGGCCCTGATTTATTGCAGGGAGTGAACTACAGTAATGGAAGAAGAGGCATATTTCTGCTTAGTATAACTCCATTTTATTCTAGACAGTTTTAAGTTTGGATTTGGGCCTTTTGCAATCATGTGTGAGTTTATTTTGTTTGTTCTTTTATTGGTTGTCATATCTCTTTGCTAATAGCAGTCTCTCACTGTTGACTCTGTAGAGTTATAGAGCAAGATTAATTTTAAAGTGTGGTGTGTCTTCCAAAACATTTGGGTAATACAGAGTTTGTCCATGTCAGAACCTACAAGTGCCCTATACCCCACTTCATATCTTGTTCTTTTTCATTTTCTTTGGAGATATCTGTGTGAATGATTAATTCTGGTTTTCTCCAAGGTCCTCATTATATTCTGCATGCAATTCACATGGGCTATTTTATACATTTCCAGTTTCTTGCTGTTGTAGATATGCAGGAAAGCCCATCTTGAATTCTGGATGATGTGTGCCAGCCCCTTTCCCAAATGCCTTTGTTTGTTCTTTAAAACCTAATTACAACTGATAGCCCAATCTGCTTAATTTTTCCCTTGGTTGCAGTATTCTTTATTTGCCTTTGATTATTTTGGGAGTGATGGTATAATGAGAAATTCATTAATCTTTGTGGAAAATGCAGTGCATTCTGTAGGTATTGGCAAACGACGACATGTGTTTAAAGCTGACATGTGTTTAAAGCTGATCTGCTGTTTAATGTTGCAGTCTCTGAAACTGAGATTTGTCCCCTGTATAGGAATGAGCTACTAGATATTTATGGTAAATTCTTTTTAATGGGGACATGAGAAAAGCAAGCAAGGAAGCCTGAAAAGTTCCAGAAGGATCAAATAATGTTTGACTGCATCTGTAATTTAGCTGGAGATGATAGCGTGTAGGTTTTATGTCAGTCTGGTCTATGTATTCTCCGAACTATACACACAAAATTTAGAGTTTTGTGTTTCAGAGGTGCTATACTTTTTTTTAACCATTTTTTAAATTGAAGTATAGTTAATTTACAATGTTGTGTTAGTTTCAGGTGTACAGCAAAGTGATTCAGTTATACATACACATATATATCTATTCTTTTTCAGATTATTTTCCATTATAGGTTATTACAGGATAGTTCCCTGTGTTTCCCAAGTAGGTCCTTGTTATTCATCTATTCTGTATATAGTAGTGTATATATGTTAATCCCAAACTCCTGATTTATCTCTCCCACCCCAACCTCGTGCCCCACTATCCCCTTTGTTAACCATAAGTCTGTTTTCTGTGTCTGTGAGTCTATTTCTGTTTTGTAAATAAATTCATTTGTATCATTTTTTTTAGATTCTGCATATAAGTGGTATCATATAATATTTGTCTTTTTCTGACTTACTTCACTTAGTATGATAATCTATAGGTCCATCCACGTTGCTGCAAATGGCATTATTTCATTCTTTTTTATGGCTGAGTAATATTCCATTCTGTATATGTAGCACATCTTCTTTATCCATTCATCTGTCAATGGACACTTAGGTTGCTTCCATGTCTTGGCTGTTGTACATAGTGCTTCGATGAACATTGGTGTGCATGTATCCTTTCAAATTAGAGTTTTTCTCCCGATATATGCCCACGAGTGGATTGCTGTGTCATATGATAACTCTATTTTTAATTTTTTAAGGAACCTCCATACTGTTTTTCATAGCGGTGGCACCAGTTTACATTCCCACCAACAGTGTAGGAAGGTTCCTTTTTCTCCACACCCTCTCCAGCGTTTATTATTTGTAGATTTTTTTTAATGGTGGCCTTTTTGACTGGTGTGAGGTCATACCTCATTATAGTTTTGATTTGCATTTCTCTCATAATTAGCAATGTTGAGCATCTTTTCATGTGCCTCTGTGTCTTCTTTGGAGAAATGTCTTTTTAAGTCTTCTGCCCATTTTTTGATTGGGTTGTTTGGGGTTTTTTTGATATTAAGCTGTATGAACTGTTTGTATATTTTGGAAGTTAATCCCTCATCGGTAGCATCATTTGCAAATATTTTCTCCCAGTCTGTAGGTTGTCTTTTCATTTTGTTTATGATTTCCTTTGCTGTGCAAAAGCTTTTAAGTTTAATTAGGTCCCATTTGTTTATTTTTGTTTTTACTTCCATTACTCTAGAAGATGCATCCAAAAAAATATTGCTGTGATTTTGTTTTGTCAAAGAGTGTTCTGCCTATGTTTTCCTCTAGGAGTTTTATAGTATCTGGTCTTACATTTAGGTCTTTAATCCATTTTGAGTTTATTTTTGTATCTGGTGTTAGAGAATGTTCTAATTCATTCTTTTACACGTAGCTATCCAGTTTCCCCAGCACCACTTATTGAAGAGACTGCCTTTTCTCCATTGTATATTTTTGCCTCATTTGTCATAGATTAATTGATCATAAGTGTGTGGGTTTTTTCCTGCGCTTTCTATCCTGTTCCATTGATCTATATGTCTGTTTTTGTGCCAATACTACACTGTTTTGATTACTGTAGCTTTGTAGTACAGTCTGAAGCCAGGGAGCATGATTCCTCTAGCTCCATTCTTCTTTCTCAAGATGGTTTTGGCTATTTAAGGTGTTTTGTGTTTCCATACAAATAAAAAATTTTTTTGTTCTAGTTTTGTGAAAAATGCCACTGGTAATTTGATAGGGATTGTGTTGAATCTGTATATTGCCTTGGGTAGTCATGGTAATTTTAACAATATTGATTATTCCAATCCAAGAACATGGTATATTTTTCCATCTGTTTGTGTCATCTTCAGTTTCTGTTATCAGTGTCTTATAGTTTTTGTAATACAAATCTTTTGCCTCCTTAGCTAGGTTTATTCCTAAGTATTTTATTCTTTTTGATATGGTAAATGGGATTGTTTCCTTAATTTCTCTTTCTGATATTTCATTTTTAGTGTATAGAAATGCAACAGATTTCTGTATATTAATTTTGTATCCAGCAACTTTACTGAATTCACTGATGAGCTCTAGTAGTTTTCTGGTAGCATCTTTAGGATTTTCTATGTGTAGCATCATGTCAATTGCAAACAGTGACAGTTCTGTTTCTTCTTTTCCAATTTGGATTCCTTTTATTTCTTTTTGTCTCTGATTGCTGTGGCTAGGGCTTCCAAAACTGTGTTGAATAAAAGTGATGAGAGTGGGCATCCTTGTCTTGTTCCTGATCTTAGAGGAAATGCTTTCAGCTTTTCATCATTGAGTATGATGTTAGCTGTGGGTTTGTCATATATGACCTTTATTTATTTTATTTTAAAATTTATTTATTTAATTTATTTATTTTGGGCTACATTGGGGCTTCGTTGCTACGCGCAGGCTTTTCTCTAGTTGCGGTGAGTGGGGGCTACTGTTCATTGCGGTGTGTGCGCTTCTCATCGTGGTGGCTTCTCTTCTTTCTTGTTGCCGAGCACGGGACCATGGGCTTCAGTAGTTGTGGCACGCGGGCTCAGTAGTCGTGGCTCGAGGGCTGTAGAGTGCAGGCTCAGTAGTTGTGGTGCATGGGCTTAGTTGCTCCACGGCATGTGGGATCTTCCTGGACCACGGATAGAACCCGTGTCTCCTGCATTGGCAGGCAGATTCTTAACCACTGCGCCACCAGGGAAGTCCCTATATGGCCTTTATTATGTTGAAGTATGTTTCCTCTGTGTCCACTTTCTGAAGAGATTTTATCATAAATGGATGTTGAATTTTATCAAAAGCTTTTTCTGCATCTATTGAGATGATCATATGGTTTTATTCTTCAGTTTGTTAGTGTGGTGTATCACATTGATTTGCAGATGTTGAAGAATACTTGGATCCCTGGAATAAGTCCCACTTGGTCATGGTGTATGACCCTTTTAATGTATTGTTGGAGTCGGTTTGCTAGTATTTTTTAAAAATTAATTTATTATTTATTTTTGGCTGCATTGGATCTTCGTTGCTGCGCAAGGGCTTTTCTCTAGTTGTGGCGAGCGGGGGCTACTCTTCATTGCGGTGTGCGGACTTCTCATTGCAGTGGCTTCTCTTGTTGCGGAGCATGGGCTGTGGGCGTGTGGGCTTCAGTAGTTGTGGCATGCGGGCTCAGTAGTTGTGGCTCGCGGGCTCTAGAGCACAGGCTCAGTAGGTGTGGTGCACAGGCTTAGTTGCTTTGAGGCATGTGGATCTTCCCGCACCAGGGCTCGAACCCGTGTCCTCTGCGTTGGCAGGCAGTTCCTTAACCACTTTGCCACCAGGAAAGTCCCAGTTTGCTAGTATTTTGTTGAGGATTTTTGTGTTCATCAGTGATACTGGCCTGTAATTTTCCTTTTTTGTGATATCTTTGTTTGGTTTTGGTATCAGGGTGATGGTGGCCTCATAGAATGAGTTAGTAAGTGTTCGTTCCTCTGCAATTTTTTAGAATAGTTTCAGAAGGATAGGTGTTAACTCTTCTGTAGATGTTAGTAGAATTCACCTGTGAAGCCATCTGGTCTTGGACTTTTGTTTGTTGGGAGTTTTTAAATTACTGATTCAATTTCAGTACTGGTAATTGGTCTCTTTATATTTTCTATTTCTTCCTGCTTCAGTCTTGGGAGATTGTACCATTCTAAGAATATGTCCATTTCTTCTAGGTTGTCCATTTTATGGATGTATAGTTTCTCGTAGTAGTCTCTCATGATCCTTTGTAGAGGTGCTATACTTTTAATCATAAGACATGTAAGAAGTAGAAATCAAGATTGGGCCCTAAAAATGGAGCAGATTGGATATTGAGACCTTTGGGGAATTACCTGAGACCTCGAGAACCTCTGTAGACTTAGAAAAGGAATGAAACTACTAATTGTCCTTTTTTAAAAAATCAACTTTATTGAGCATAATTTACTAACATTAACATTCACCCATGTTAAATGTCTAGTTTCATGAGTTTTAATTAAAGCACATAGTTTTATAATCACCACAATCAAGATATAGAACATTTTCATTGTCCCAGGAAGTTCCCTCATGCCCCTTTGTAGTCAGTCCTCTTTCCCTTCCACTGCCTCTGTCAACCACTGATCACCTTTCTGTTACTGTATTCTGCCTTTTTTAGAATGTCAAATAAATGGAAGCATACAATATGTAGTCTTTCATGTCTAGCTTTGTTCACTTAGTATAGTCCTTTAAGATTGATACATGAGGGCTTCCCTGGTGGCGCAGTGGTTGAGAGTCCGCCTGCCGATGCAGGGGACACAGGTTCGTGCCCCGGTCTGGGAAGATCCCACATGCTGCAGAGTGGCTGGGCCCGTGCGCCATGGCCGCTGAGCCTGCACGTCCGGAGCCTGTGCTCTGCAACGGGAGAGGCCACAAGAGTGAGAGGCCCGCGTACTGAAAAAAAAAAAAAAAGATTGATACGTGTTGTTGCATATATCAATAGTTTATTCCTTTTTAATTACTGATAGTATTCCATTGGATGGATTTACTACAGTTTATTTATCTGTTCGCTTGTTGTTGCCCATTTGTGTTGTTTCCAGTTTGGGGCTATTATTAATGACGCTGCCATGAAATAACATTAATGTACAGGTCTTTATGTAGATTTATGTTTTCATTTCTCTTGAGTACATACACAGCTAGAAGTGGAATTGCAGGGTCAAATGAGAAAATGTCAAACTGTTTTCCAAAGAGGCTGTACTGTTTTTGTATTCTCATCTGTAGTGGAGCGTTCCAGTTGCTCCGTAACCTCTTGAATACTTGGTATTTTCAGATTTTTAAATTCTAGCCATTCTAGTGAGTATAGTGGTGTTTCATTCTGATTTTAATTTTGCATTTGCCTAATGACTCATGATGAGTGTATTTTCATGTGCTTAATGGCTTTTCTTATATCTTCATTGTTAAAGTATCTGTTCTGCTCTTGCCCATTTAAAAAATTGGGCTGGGGCTTCCCTGGTGGTGCAGTGGTTGAGAGTCCACCTGCCGATGCAGGGGACACGGGTTCGTGCCCCGGTCCGGGAAGATCCCACATGCCGCGGAGCGGCTGGGCCTGTGAGCCATGGCCGCTGAGCCTGCATGTCTGGATCCTGTGCTCCGCAATGGGAGAGGCCACAACAGTGAGAGGCCCGCGTACCAAAAAAAAAAAAAGGGCTGTTTGTCTTATTTTGTTTTAAGTGTTATTTATGTATACTGTATATAAGTCTTTTATCAGATAAATGCTTTGTAAAATATTTCTCCCAGTCTGAGGCTTGCCTTTTTATTTTATTTTTAACAGTGTCTTTCAAAAAAACAAGTTTTAAACTCTGATGAAGTGTAGTTTGTCAATTTCTTTCTTTTATGAATAATGCTTTTTGTGTTCTAAGAAATCTGCCTACCTCAAGAACACAAATTTTTATGTTTTCTTCTAAAAGTTTTATAGTTTTAGCTTTCTGATTTTGTAATAACTTTATTTCGAAGTACGATTCACATACCATAAATTCACCCATTTAAAGTGTACAATTCAGTGGTTCTTAATATGCTCACAGAATTGTGCAACTATCACCACAATTTTAGAACATTTTCATCATCTCAAAAAGAAACTCTAGGGGCTTCCCTGGTGGCGCAGTGGTTGAGAATCTGCCTGCCAATGCAGGGGACACAGGTTCGAGCCCTGGTCTTGGAGAATCCCACATGCCGTGGAGCAACTAGGTCCGTGAGCCACAGCTACTGAGCCTGTGCGTCTGGAGCCTGTGCTCCGCAACGAGAGGCCGCGACAGTGAGAGTCCCGCGCACCGCCATGAAGAGTGGCCCCTGCTCACCGCAACTGGAGAAAGCCCTCTCACAGAAACGAAGACCCAACATAGCCATAAATAAATAAATAAATTTATTTTAAAAAAAAAAAAAGAAACTCTATACCCTTTAGCCATCATTCTCCAAACCTCCTATCCCCTCTAGTCCTAGGCAACCACTAATCTACTTTCCATCTCTATAGATTTGCCTATTCTGGATGTTTCATATAAGTGAAGCCATATGTATTTTCAAGGTTTATCCATGTTGTAGCATGTATCAGCCAAATGACACTCCATTGTATGAATATAGCACATTTAATTTATCTCTTCTTCTATTGATGGACATTTGGGGTTCTTTATATTTTTTGCCTCTTGTGTATATTGCTGGTATGAGCATGTGTGTATGAGTTTTTGTGTGGATACCTGTTTTCATTTCTCTTGGAAAGAAATACTTAGGAGTAGAATTGCTGGGTCATATGGTAACTCTTATGTTTAACCTTTTGAGGAAATGCCAAACTGTTTTCCAAAGTGGCCGCATCATAGTTTTATTCTTATGTTTAGGTCTGTGATCCATTTTGAGTTGATTGTTGTATATTGTATGATTTAAGGGTCAAGGTTATTTTTTCCCCCATATGGGTATCCAGTTTTAGCAACTTGTGTTGAAAAGAATATTCTTTCCGCACTGAAATACCTTGACATTATTGTTGAAGATCAGTTGAACATATATGTGTGGTTTTATTTCTGTATACTGTTCTGTTCCATTGAGTGTATGTCTGAACATTTTAATATTTATGTCATTTTGATGTTCTTCTCTTTTTAGTGTCTTTTTCATTGGGAATGGGTCATATCTTCTTGGTTCTTTGTACAGTGAGTAATTTTGGATTGTATCCTGGGTATTGTGAATGTTACATTGTGTAGACTCTGGATTCTGTGATATTCCTCTGAGGAATATTGATGTATTTGTTTTACTTGGCAGTTAACTGTAAGCTGTGTCAGCTTCTGTGAGTTGCACTTCAAGTCTCATTTCAATTCTTTCAGCTTTTGCTGTGCTACTTTTGAGTCTGTCTTGTGTATATATCATTTAGGGAGGGATCAGCCTGAGATGTATGTGATGTTCGTTCACAGAATTAAGGCATCCCCTTTTCTGGTTCTGTCTCTTTTGGGATTCTCTACTCATTTTGGTGGCATCCATGATTGCCCAGAACCTTTCTCTCTTTCCTCTGGCCAGAAAGATGTCACAGTTTTTCTTGGAGTTTTAGTTGCTTAAGTTATGCTAATTTGTGACTGATACTCCCTCTCAGGGCAAAATCCCCTAAAAGCAGGAAACTCCCCAACTCTGTCAATTGCTTCATGTTTTGACTCCCCTTTACAATTTTAGTGTACCATTCAGAATCCTCAGGTTATTGGTTTTTGTATTTTTTCCAGAGCTTGTAGTTGTTCACTGGGAGGGTTGGTCTATAGAGAGTTTACCTGAAGCAGAATCTTCAGTTCTATCCATGTTTTCTTTATGTATAATGAAGTCATTATGTCTTAAATTGAATTGACACCTTAAACATCTCTTGCATTGTTCTTTGTTCTGAAGTCTGTCTCTAATATTAACATATAGCCACTAATAGCCGCTTCAGCTTTCTTTTGGTTATTGTTTTCATTGGATATCTTTTCCATTCTTTTACTTTTAACCGATCTGTATAATTATACTCAAAATGGGTTTCTTGTAGACACCATATAGTTGTATCTTGCTTTTTTTGTGCAATCTGGCAATCTTGGTCTTTTACTTGGAGTGTATAGTCTGCATACTTAGTATAATTATTTTATTTATTTATTTTTAAATTAATCAATTTATTTTTGGCTGCATGGGGTCTTCTTTGCTGTGCACAGGCTTTCTCTAGTTGTGGTGAGCAGGGGCTACTCTTCGTTGTGGTGCGCGGGCTTCTCATTGTGGTGGCTTCTCTTGTTGCGGAGCACAGGCTCTAGGCGCGCAGGCTTCAGTAGTTGTGGCTCGCAGACTCTAGAGTGCAGGCTCAGTAGTTGTGGCACATGGGTTCAGTAGTTGTGGCTCGCGGGCTCTAGAGTGCAGGCTCAATAGTTGTGGCGCATGGGCTTAGTTGCTCCGCGGCATGTGGGATCTTCCCGGACCAGGGCTCGAAGCTGTGTCCCCTGCGTTGGTAGGCAGATTCTTAACCACTGTGCCACCAGGGAAGTCCCAGTATAATTATTGATGTAGTTAGGTTTAAATCTACCATATTCTTTATTATCTATATCTCATGTGCTCTTTATTCCTTTTTCCTCCTTTCTTGCCTTCTTTTCGATTAATAGAGTATTTTTAATGATCCTATATTATCTCCATATAATTGTTGTTTTATTTTGTTAGTGGTTGTTCTACATTTACAGGATACATCTTTTTAAGTATTATCTTCAAATAATACAATATTACTTATCATTTAGTATAAGAATTTTATAGCAGTACATTTCATTTCCACTTTCTATCCTTTGTGCTGTTGTTATACATTTTACTTCTATATGTACTATAAAGTCCATGATATTTTCTTGTTGTCTTTGCTTTAAATAATTAAAGAGGGGACTTCCCTGGTGGTCCACTGGGTAAGAATCTGCACTCCCAGTGCAGGGGGCCTGGGTTCGATCCCTGGTCTGGGAACTAGATCCCACATGCATGCCACAACAAGGAGTCTGCATGCTGCAACTAAGAGTCCGCACGCTGCAACTAAGAGTCCACGTGCTGCAACTAAGAGTCCACGTGCTGCAACTAAGAGTCCACGTGTGGCAACTAAGAGTCTGCATGCTGTAACTAAGAAGCCTGCATACTGCAGCTAAAGATCCCGCATGTGGCAACTAAACACGCCACAACGAAGATCCCGTGTGCCGCAGCTAAGACCTGGCACAGCCTAAGTAAATAAATATTAAAAAAATAATTAAAGAGATTGAAAATGAGAAGAGTTTCTTTATATTCAAGCACATATTTACCATTCCTGGTGTACTTCATTCCTTTGTGTAACTGCAGTTTCCATCTGGTATCATATTGATTCTGCCTGAAGAATTTCCATTAATATTCTTGTAGTGTAGATCTGCTGGCAATGAATTCTCTCAGCTTTTGTTGATCTGAAAAAGGCTTTATTTCACCCTTATTTTATTTTATTTTTTTTCGGAGTTTGTAAGTTGTGTTCTGACACCTTTTTAAAATGGGCAGTTATGTCAGGGACATAACTTGACCCAAACTAAACCTGTGGTAAGAGCTGGGTTTAAAAGGGTCTAGTTTCATTTTCCCTTAGGAGATTTTTATTTATTTTAAAATTTTTATTGGGGCTTCCCTGGTGGCGCAGTGGTTGAGAGTCCGCCTGCTGATGCAGGGGACACGGGTTCGTGCCCCGGTCCGGGAAGATCCCACATGCTGCGGAGCGGCTGGGCCTGTGAGCCATGACAGCTGAGCCTGCACGTCCAGAGCCTGTGCTCCGCAACAGGAGAGGCCACAACAGTGAGAGGCCCGCGTACCGCAAAAAAAAAAAAAAAAAAATTATTGAAGTGTAGTTGATTTACAATGGTGTGCCAGTTTCTGCTGTACAGCAAAGTGACACAGTTATACATACATATATCTATATGTATATCTATATATACTATTTTTCATATTCCTTTTTCTTTTAAAATTTTTGAATTTTTATTTTTTTATACGGCAGATTTTTATTAGTCATCAATTTTATACACATCATTGTATACATTTCAATCCCAATCGCCCAATTCATCACACCACCATCCCCACCCCCCACCCCCCCCCACCGCTTTCCCCCCTTGGTGTCCATACGTTTGTTCTCTACATCTGTGTCTCAATTTCTGCCCTGCAGACTGGTTCATCTGTACCATTTTTCTAGGTTCCACATACATGCGTTAATATACGATATTTGTTTTTTTCTTTCTGACTTACTTCACTCTGTATGACAGTCTCTAGATCCATCCACGTCTCAACAAATGACCCAATATCGTTCCTTTTTAGAGCTGAGTAATATTCCATTGTATATATGTACCACATCTTTTTTATCCATTCGTCTGTCAATGGGCATTTAGGTTGCTTCCATGACCTGGCTATTTTAAACAGTGCTGCAGTGAACATTGGGGTGCATGTGTCTTTTTGAATTATGGTTTTCTATGGGTATATGCCCAGTAGTGGGATTGCTGGGTCATATGGTAATTCTATTTTTAGTTTTTTAAGGAACCTCCATGCTGTTCTCCATAGTGGCTGTATCAATTTACATTCCCACCAACAGTGCAAGAGGGTTCCCTTTTCTCCACACCTTTTCCAGCATTTATTGTTTGTAGATTTTCTGATGATGCCCATTCTAACTGGTGTGAGGTGATACCTCATTGTAGTTTTGATTTGCATTTCTCTAATAATTAGTGATGTTGAGGAGCTTTTCATTTGCTTCTTGGCTATCTGTATGTCTTCTTTGGAGAAATGTCTATTTAGGTCTTCTGCCCGTTTTTGGATTGGGTTGTTTGTTTTTTTAATATTGAGCTGCATGAGCTGTTTATATATTTTGGAGATTAATCCTTTGTCGATTCATTTGCAAATATTTTCTCCCATTCTGAGGGTTGTCTTTTCGTCTTGTTAATGGTTTCCTTTTTTTAAAAAAATTTTATTTATTTATTTATGGCTGTGTTGGGTCTTCGTTTCTGTGTGAGGGCTTTCTCTAGTTGCAGCAAGTGGGGGCCACTCTTCATGGCGGTGCGCAGGCCTCTCACTGTCGAGGCCTCTCTTGTTGTGGAGCACAGGCTCCAGATGCGCAGGCTCATTAACTGTGGCTCACGGGCCTAGTTACTCCGTGGCATGTGGGGTCTTCCCAGACCAGGGCTGGAACCCGTGTCCCCTGCATTGGCAGGCAGATTCTCAACCACTGCGCCACCAGGGAAACCCTATGGTTTCCTTTGCTGTGCAAAAGCTTTGAAGTTTCATTAGGTCCCATTTGTTTATTTTTGTTTTTATCTCCATTACTCTAGGAGGTGGATCAAAAAAGATCTTGCTGTGAGTTATGTCAAAGAGTGTTCTTCCTATGTTTTCCTCGGAGAGTTTTATAGTGTCCGGTCTTATGTTTAGGTCTCTCATCCATTTTGAGTTTATTTTCGTGTATGGTGTTAGGGAGTGTTCTAATTTCATTCTTTTACATGTACCTGTCCAGTTTTCCCAGCACCACTTATTGAAGGGAATGTCTTTTCTCCATTGTATATCCTTGCCTCCTTTGTCATAGATTAGTTGACCATAGGTGCATGGGTTTATCTCTGGGCTTTCTATCTTGTTCCATTGATCTGTGTTTCTGTTTTTTGTGCCAGTACCATATTGTCTTGATTACTGTAGCTTTGTAGTATAGTCTGAAGTCAGGGAGTTGAATTCCTCCAGCTCCGTTTTTTTCCCTCAAGACTGCTTTGGCTGTTCTGGGTCTTTTGTGTCTCCATACGAATTTTAAGATTTTTTGTTCTAGTTCCGTAAAAAATGCCATTGGTAATTTGATAGGGATTGCATTGAATCTGTAGATTGCTTTGGGTAGTATAGTCATTTTCTCAATATTGATTCTTCCAGTCCAAGAACATGGTATATCTCTTCATCTGTTGGTATCATCTTTAATTTCTTTCATCACTGTCTTATAGTTCTCTGCATACAGGTCTTTTGTCTCCCTTGGTAGGTTTATTCCTAGGTATTTTATTCTTTTTGTTGCAATGGTAAATGGGAGTGTTTCCTAAATTTCTCTTTTGGCTTTTTCATCATTAGTGTATAGGAATGCAAGAGATTTCTGTGCATTAATTTTGTATCCTGCAACTTTACCAAATTAATTGATTAGCTCTAGTAGTTTTCTGGTGGCATCTTTAGGATTCTCTATGTACAGTATCATGTCATCTGCAAACAGTGACAGTTTTACTTCTTCTTTTCCAATTTGTATTCCTTTTATTTCTTTTTCTTCTCTGATTGCTGTGGCTAGGACTTCCAAAACTATATTGAATAATAGTGGTGAGAGTGGACATCCTTGTTTTCTTCCTGATTTTAGAGGAAATGCTTTCAGTTTTTCACCATTGACAACGATGTTTGCTGTGGTTTGTCGTATATGGCCTTTATTATGTTGAGGTAGGTTCTCTCTATGCCCACTTTCTGAAGAGTTATCATAAATGGGTGTTGAATTTTGTCAAAAGTTTTTTCTGCATCTATTGAGATGATCATATGGTTTTTACTTTTCACTTTGTTAATATGCTGTATCACATTGATTGATTTGTGTATATTGAAGAATCCTTGCATCCCTGGGATAAATCCCACTTGATCATGGTGTATGATCCTTTTAATGTGTTATTGGATTCTCTTTGCTAGTATTTTGTTGAGGATTTTTGCATCTATATTCATCAGTGATATTGGTCTGTAATTTTCTTTTTTTGTAGTATCTTTGTCTGGTTTTGGTATCAGGGTGATGGTGGTTTCATAGAATGAGTTTGGGAGTGTTCCTTCCTCTGCAATTTTTTGGAAGAGTTTGAGAAGGATGGGTATTAGCTTTTCTCTAAATGTTTAATAGAATTCACCTGGAAAGCTGTCTGGTCCTGGACTTTTGTTTGTTGGAAAATTTTTAATCACAGTTTCAATTTCATTACTTGTGATTGGTCTGTTCATATTTTCTATTTCTTCCTCCTTTAGTCTTGGAAGGTTATACCTTTCTAAGAATTTGTCCATTTCTTCCAGGTTGTCCATTTTATTGGTGTAGAGTTGCTTGTAGTAGTCTCTTAGGATGTTCTGGATTTCTGTGGTGTCTCTTGTAACTTCTCCTTTTTCATTTCTAATTTTATTGATTTGAGTCCTCTCCCTCTTTTTCTTGATGAGTCTGGCTAGTGGTTTATCAATTTTGTTTATCTTCTTAAAGAATCAGCTTTTAGTTTTATTGATCTTTGTTATTGTTTTATTTGTTTCTATTTCATTTATTTTTGCTCTGATCTTTATGATTTCTTTCCTACTGCTAACTTTGGGTTTTGTTTTTTCTTCTTTCTCTAGTTCCTTTAGGTGTAAGGTTAGATTGTTTATTTGAGATTTTTCCTGTTTCTTGATGTAGGCTTGTGTAGCTATAAACTTCCCTCTTAGAACTGCTTTTGCTGTATCCCATAGGTTTTGGATCATTGTGTTTTAACTGTCATTTGTCTCTAGGTATTTTTTGATTTTCTCTTTGATTTCTTCAGTGATCTCTTGGTTATTTAGTAACGTATTGTTTAGCCTTCATGTGTTTGTGTTTTTTACTTTTTTTCCCTGTAATTCATTTCTAATCTCATAGCATTGTGGTCAAAAAGATGCTTGATGTGATTTTAGTTTTCGTAAACTTACTGAGGCTTGATTTGTGACCCAAGATGTGATCTCTCCTGGAGAATGTTCCATGCGCACTTGAGAAGAAAGTATAATCTGCCGTTTTTGGATGGAATGTCCTAAAAATATCAATTAAATCTGTCGGTCTATTGTGTCATTTAAAGCTTCTGTTTCCTTATTTATTTTCATTTTGGATGATCTGTCCATTGGTGTAAATGAGGTGTTAAAGTCCCCCACTATTATTGTGTTACTGTCGATTTCCTCTTTTAGAGCTGTTAGCAGTTGCCGTATGGATTGAGGTGCTCCTGTGTTGGGTGCATATATATTTATAATTGTTATATCTTCTTCTTGAATTGATCCCTTGATCATTATGTACTGTCCGTCCTTGTCTCTTGTAACATTCTTTATTTTAAAGTGTATTTTATCTGATATGAATATTGTTACTCCAGCTTTCTTTTGATTTCCATTTGCATGGAATATCTTTTTCCATCCTGTCACTTTCAGTCTGTATGTGTCCCTACGTCTGACGTGGGTCTCTTGTAGACAGCATATATATGGGTCTTATTTTTGTATCCATTCAGCAAGCCTGTGTCTTTTGGTTGGAGCATTTAATCCATTCACGTTTAAGGTAATTATCGATATGTATATTCCTGTGACCATTGTCTTAATTGTTTTGGGTTTGTTTTTGTAGGTCCTTTTCTTCTCTTATGTTTCTCACTTAGAGAAGTTCCTTTAGCATTTGTTGTAGAGCTGGTCTGGTGGTGCTGAATTCTCTTAGCTCTCACTTCTCTGTAAAGCTTTTGATTTCTCCAGCGAATCTGAATGAGATCCTTGCCGGGTAGAGTAATCTTGGTTGTAGTTTCTTCCTTTTCATCACGTTAAGTATATCATGCCACTCCCTTCTGGCTTGTAGAGTTTCTGCTGAGAAATCAGCTGTTAACCTTATGGGAGTTCCCTTGTATGTTATATGTCATTTTTCCCTTGCTGCTTTCAATAATTTTTCTTTGTCTTTAATTTTTGCCAGTTTGATTACTATGTGTCAGCATGTTTCTCCTTGGGTTTATCCTGTATGGGACTCTGCGCTTCCTGAACTTGGCTGGCTATTTCCTTTCCCATGTTAAGGAAGTTTTCGATTATAATCACTTCAAATATTTTCTCTGGTCCTTTCTCTCTCCCTTCTTCTTCTGGGACCCCTATAATGCAAATGTTGTTGCGTTTAATGTTGTCCCAGAGGTCTCTTAGGCTGTCTTCATTGCTTTTCATTCTTTTTTCTTTATTCTGGTCTGCAGCAGTGAATTCCACCATTCTGTCTTCTAGGTCACTTATCCATGCTTCTGCCTCAGTTATTCTGCTATTGATTCCTTCTAGTGTAGTTTTCATTTCAGTTATTGTATCGTTCATCTCTGTTTGTTTGTTCTTTACTTCTTCTAAGTCTTTGTTAAACATTTCTTGCATCTTCTCGATTTTTGCCTCCATTCTTTTTCCGAAGTCCTGGATCATTTTCACTATCATATTCTGAATTCTTTTTCTGGAAGGTTGCCTATCTCCACTTCATTTAATTGTTTTTCTGGGGTTTTATCTTTTTCCTTAATCTGATACATAGCCCTCTGCCTTTTCATCTTGTCTATCTTTCTGTGAATGTGGTTTTTGTTCCACAGGCTGCAGGATTGTAGTTCTTCTTGCTTCTATTCTCTGCCCTCTGGTCCACCCTTATGTTTTAAAGATATTTTTACAGGGCATAATATTCTGGGGTGATGGTGTTTTCTTTCAGTACTTTAAAAATGTCACACCAAGGAACCACTCTTAGTTTCGTCAATTTTTTCTATTGTTTTGTTGTTGTCATTGTTGTTATTTAGTCTCTATTTCATTTATTTCTGCTCTGATCTGTATGATTTCTTCTACTAACTTTGTTTTGTTTGCTCTTTTTCTAGTTACTTTAGGTGTAAAATTAGCTTGTTTATTTGAGATATTTCTTTTCTCCTGTGGTAGACTTGTATCGCTATAAACTTTGCTCTTAGAACTGCTTTTCCTGTGTCACATAGATTTTGGATCGTTGTGTTTTCATTTTCATTTGTCTCCAGGTATTTTTAAATTTCTTTGATTTCTTCAGTGACCCATTGGGTGTTGAGTAGCACATTGTTTAGCCTCCATGTGTTTGTGTTTTTTGCAGGTTTTTCTTGTAGTTCATTTCTAGTCTCATAGCATTGTGGTCAGAAAAGATGCTTGATATGGTTTCAGTTTTAAATTTACTGAGACTTGTTTTGTGATCTAGCATGTTATCTGTTCTGGAGAATGTTCCATGTGCACTTGAAAAGAATGAGCAATTTGCTGCTTTTGGATGGAATGTTCTATATATATATCTGTTAAGTCTATCTAATCTAATGGGTCATTTAAGGCTAGTGTTCTGTTATTGATCTTCTGTTTGGATCATCTGTCCATTGTTGTAGGTGGGGTGTTAAAGTCCCCTACTGTCATTGTGTTACTGTCAGTTTCTCCTCCTCTGTGTCTGTTAATGTTTGCTTTATGTATTCACTGCTCCTATGTTGGGTGCATATATATTTACAGTTGTTATATCTTCTTCTTGGATTTATTCATTGATCGTTATGTAATGTCCTTCTTTATCTCTTATTACAGTCCTTGTTTTATAGTCTATTTGGTCTGATATAAGTATTGCTATTCTGGCTTTCTTTACATTTTCATTTGCATGGAGTACCTTTTTCTATTCCCTCACTTTCTGCCTGTGTGTGTCTTTATATCTGAAGTAAGTCTCTTTTAGGCAACATATATATGGTTCTTGTTTTTGTATCCATTCAGCAACTCTATGTCTTTTTTTTTTTTTTTTTTTGCGGTACGTGGGCCTCTCACTGTTGTGTGCTCTCCTGTTGCGGAGCACAGGCTCCGGACGCGCAGGCTCAGCGGCCATGGCTCACAGGCCCAGCAGCTCCGCAGCATGTGGGATCCTCCCGGACCGGGGCACGAACCTGCGTCTCCTGCATCAGCAGGTGGACCCTCAACCACTGCGCCACCAGGGAAGCCCAACTCTATGTCTTTTTTTTTTTTTTTGCTGTATGCGGGCCTCTCACTGTTGTGGCCTCTCCCGTTGTGGAGCACAGGCTCCGGACGCCCAGGCTCAGCAGCCATGGCTGACGGGCCCAGCCGCTCCGCGGCATGTGGGATCTTCCCGGACCGGAGCACAAACCTGTGTCCCCTGCGTCGGCAGGCGGACTCTCAACCACTGCGCCACCAGGGAAGCCCATATGTCTTTTGATTGGAGCATTTAGCCCATTTACATTTGAAGTAATTATTGATAGGTTTGTACTTATTGCCATTTTATTGTTTTGGGGTTGCTTTTATGGCTCTTATTGTTCTTTTCTTCTTTTTTTTTTTTGGCTCTCTTTCCATATCCCTAGTGTTATGTTTGGATTCCTTTCTCTTCTTTGTGTGTATATCTTTTATAGACTTTTGGTTTGTGATTACCATGAAGTATATATATAGCAATCTATCTGTCCATCTATTTATATGATTATTTTAAGTTGCTGATCTCTTAATTTCGAATGCATTTTAACAATCCTGCGTTTTTACTCCTCGCCACATTTACTGGTTTTTTTTTTTGTGGTACGTGGGCCTCTCACCGTTGTGGCCTCTCCCATTGCGGAGCACAGGCTCCGGACGCGCAGGCTCAGCGGCCATGGCTCACGGGCCCAGCCACTCCGCGGCATGTGGGATCCTCCCGGACTGGGGCACGAACCCGCGTCCCCTGCATCGGCAGGCGGACTCCCAACCACTGCGCCACCAGGGAAGCCCACGTTTACTGTTTTTAACATCATCTTGTACATCCTTTTTTGGTGTGTGTATCCATTAACTGCTTATTGTGATATTGATGATTACGATACTTTTGTCTTTTAACCTTCCTACTATCTTTATAAGTAGCTGATCAACTACCTTCATTGTATGTTTGCCTTTACCAACGAGATTTTTCCTTTCATAATTTCTTCTTTCTAGTTGTGGTCTTTTCTGCATAGAGACATCCCTTTAACATTTCTTGTAAAGTTGGTTTCATGGTGCTAAACTCTTTCAGCTTTTTCCTGTCTGTAAAACTTTTGATTTCTCCTTCAAATCTGAATGATTTGAATAATTATTCAAATTATTGAATAATTTGCCAGGTAGAGTATTCTTGGTTGCAGGTTTTTTCTTTTCATCACTGTAAATATATTGTGCCACTCCCTTCTGGCCTGCAGAGTTTCTGCTGAAAAGTCAACTGATAGCCTTATGGGAGTTCCCTTGTGCATAACTAGTTGCTTTTCCCTTGCTGCTTTTAATATTCTCTCTTTATCTTTAATTTTTGCTATTTTAATTACAATGTGTCTTGGTGTGGTCCTCTTTGGGTTGATCTTGTTTGGGACTCTCTGTGCTTCCTGGATATGGATGTCTGCTTTCTTTCCCAAGTTAGGGAAGTTTTTAGCTATTATGTCTTCTAATACGTTCTCTGCACCTTTTTCTCTCTCTTCTCCTTCTGGGACCCCTGTTATGTGAATGTTATAAGCTTGATGTTGTCCTAGAGGTGTCTTAAACTGTCCTCATTTTTGAAAATTATTTGTCCTTTTTTCTGTTCAGCTTGAGTGATTTCCTCCACTCTGTCTTCCAGTTTTCTGATCCATTCCTCTGTATCATCTAATCTCCTGTTGAATCCTTCTAGTGTATTTTTAATTTTAGTTATTGTATTTTTCATCTCGGCTTGGTTCTTCTTTATATTTTCTAACTCTTTGTTAGAAACTTCTAACTTCTCACTGTGTTCATCCAGTCTTCTCCAAAGTTCTTTGAACATTTTTATGATCATTACCTTGAACTCTATTGCATAAATTGCTTATCTCCATTTCACTTAGTTCTTCTTCTAGGGTTTTGTCTTGTTTCTTTGTTTGGAACATATTCCTCTATCGCCTCATTTTGCCAAATTCTGTGTTCTTATTTCTATGTATTTGGTAGGTTGGTATGTTTCCTGATCGTGGAGAAGTGGCCTTATGTAGGAAATGCCTATGGGCCAGCAGCATACTCCCCTCTGGTCACCAGACCTCTATGCTTTAGGGGTGCCATCTATGTGGGCTGCATGGGCCCTTCTGTTGTGTCAGGCTGACTACTGTGGGTGCCTTGGTAAGCATGGGTGGCCCCTGATCAGGTTGGTTGCCAGGCCTTGCCTAGTGCAGAAGTTGCCAGTGACTGGTGGGTGGGGCCATGTCCTGGGAAGGTTCTGGGGCTGGTGTCAGCCTGCTGGTGAGTGGGGCCAGTTCCTGACTTCGCTGGCTGTGGGGCCCAGGGTTTCCCAGAGTTGATATTGACCCACTGGTAGGTGGGGCTGGATCCCTGGGTAGCTGGCCAATAAATATATGGAGAGGTGATGATCAGCATCATTACTAATCATGGAAATGTAAATTAGGACCATAGTGAGAAATCTTTTCATACCCATTCCACTGGTAAAAATTAAGAGAATCTTTTTATATTATTACTGAAAGGAGTAAAAATTGATGTAACTGCTTTAGCTTACAGTTTGGCATTATCTCCTTAGGTTGAATATTCACATACCTTATAACTCTGCAGTTCCTCTTCTAGGGTATACCCAGGAGAATCTCTTATATATGTACTACAGGGGACATATGCACAAATGTTCATAGCAGCATTGTTCATAATAGCCAAAACTAAGAAGTAGTAAAACCCAGAAACAACCTGAATACCCATCAAAAGAACAGATTTTTGAAAAGCGAAACAACGAAGTGTCGTATACAACAGAATAAACAACAAAGATATATAACGTTGTGGATGAGACTAAGTGAAAAAATAAGTCCCAAAAGGTCTCATTCTGCATGATAGCCTTTTCATAAAACTAAAATACCCTTCAAAAATTAAAATAAAAAATATAAGGATTACATATAAATGCAGGAAAAAACTATAAAAAGAAAAACAAGGGAATAACGAAACATGGTTGAGCATAATAATTTTGGGAGTTAGAGAAACAGGGAGATAGGGTGAAGGAGGCAGAGACTATATGGTTAGAAATGTTTTTGTCAAGGTCTTAGCTTTTAGTTTGCTTTTCACAATGTTAAAAATAACTAAATAGGGACTTTCGTGGTGGTCCAGTGGTTAAGACTCTGCACTTCCACTGTAGGTGGCACAGGTTCAATCCCTGGTTGGGGAACTAAGATCCCACATCATGTATGGCATGGTCAAAAAAATAAAAGTAAAATAAAAATAACCAAATTAAATATCCAAACAAAGAGTTTGCCAAAATGAGACTGTGTTATGAACCAAGGATTGTGATTAATCCAGTTCTGTACACCTGAGGTCCAAATAAAGAAAATAGATACCATTTATGACCTACATTAGGGAAAACACATACACACACACACACACATACACACTAAACCTAAGTTCTTTAGGATCATGTTGTTTCCTTTTGCTTTTTTTCTTTCCAAGAAGAAGCCTAAATACTTCAGTATTTGGGAAGAATCCCTTAGTTAAGGATCTCACACCTTTCACCCAGAAATCAGCTAAGAGTGCTGTATCTCCTTTTGCTATTATAAGCAGCTTATGAATAGCAAATAATGTGTCCTTTGAAGATGAATTTTCAGCTAAAAACAAGATTAAATGGCAAGGGAGCATTGGAAACAATTTGTTGATCATAATGTACATTGAAGATTCATTCAGATCAATAGCATGGACTAGATCAGGGTCTATTTGACATATGTAAGCAGAACTTGGGTGATGTTGTCATGGCCAAATTGTCATCATTCTTTTCTTCTAATCACTTTTGCATTGTATAAGGAGAGTCTCTTCTGTGTGTTCAGTAGCACAATTCCTGTTGGTTACTAGAGGTTTGAGAAAGTGAGAACATTTTAATATTCAGATCCTACATAGAATGAGATGTTACCATTTAAAAGCCTTAAGAAATCTGTAGGTGGGAATTAAGGAAGCAACAAAATAAAGATCTCTGATATCTGGAATTTTGGGTTTTGCTATTGAATACAGAGCCCAGATATTACTAGAATTGCTTTCCCTTCAGTGGTTTGTGCTATTGTGAGAATTTATCAGTTACTGTCTTCTGGCATTCATTCCATAGAATTAATTCATGAGGATAAAGAGAGAAATGGCATGGTGTGGATTTTCAACATTTACATATTGAGAAATTTGGAAATTATTTCAAAGCTGAAGTTTGAAACTTTGACTTGCAGAATCCAGAGAGACAAAATTAGATCACTGATCAGAGATAAGTTGTACACTTTGCCCACTCGTAATTCATTCCTTTTCCCTTATTGGGGTCTAACTCAGCAAAGAGTATCTCAGGAGGGCTGTAACTTGTTACCCTTGGAAGCTGGCTTTGCAATCTGAACATTCTAACTTTTTTTTTTAAGAGCTCTTTATTGGAGTATAATTACTTCACAATACTGTGTTAGTTTCTGTTGCACACCAAAGTGAATCAGCCATATGCATACATATGTCCCCATATGCCCTCCCTCTTGAGCCTCCCTCCCATCTTCCCTATCCCACCCTTCTAGGTCATCGCAAATCACCGAGCTGATCTCCCTGTGCTATGCTGCTGCTTCCCATAACTGTTTTACATTTGGTAGTGTATAAATGTTGATGCTAATCTCACTGCGCCCCAGCTTCCCCCTCCCACCCTGTGTCCTCAAGTCCATTTTCTATGTCTACATCTTTATTCCTGCCCTGCAACTAGGTTCATCAGTACCTTTTTTTTTTTTTTTTTTAGATTCCATATATATGTGTTAGAATATGGTATTTGCTTTTCTCTTTCTGACTTACTTCACTCTGTATGACAGACTCTGGGTCCATCCACCTCACTACAAATAACTCAATTTCGTTTCTTTTTATGGCTAAGTAATATTACATTGTATATATGTGCCACATCTTCTTTATCCATTCATCTGTCGATGGACATTTAGGTTGCTTCCATGTCCTGGCTATTGTAAATAGTGCTGCAGTGAACATTGTGGTACATGTCTCTTTTTGAATTATGGTTTTCTCTGGGTATATGTCCAGTAGTGGGATTGCTGGGTCATATGGTAGTTCTATTTTTAGTTTTTTAAGGAACCTCCATACTGTTTTCCATAGTGGTTGTATCAATTTACATTCTCACCGACAGTGCAGGAGGGTTCCCTTTTCACCACACCCTTTCCAGCATTTATTGTTTCTAGATTTTTTGATGATAGCCATTCTGACTGGCATGAGGTGATACCTCATTGTAGTTTTTTTTTTTTTCCCCTGGGAATACTTATTTATTTGGTCTATTAACACCAAGATCTGCAAAAAACAAACAAAAAAACACAACTTCTAAACACAGGATAATAAAACTTGAACATTAACATTCTTCTTCGATTTTGTGTAAGCTCTGCAGTATGGAAAATATACAGACTTCAAACAGCTGCAAAAATAGTGTCTTTGGGAGAAAATAGAGTTTCTACATCGATACAAGAAAAATAGGCATTTTTCTAACCCAGCCCAGTCCTGGGGCAGGTGGAGGGTGGAGAGTCACCACTTGCCACCTGGAGGAATGCCAGTTCTCCCTCTCCCCTACTACCCACCTGGGGCTGGGCAGGCTGGGCTGCTGCTTAAGACAATCTTAGGGTGAAAGCGAGATGAAAATGCCACTTAGGAAAACGCTTGGTTCCCCCTCTGCCAGCAGCTGGATTGGTCAAGTATTATGGCCCTTTCGAGCTGCTTTGGTCAGCTCCTCCAATGAGAGGGAGGTAGGGGGATGGGACTGAGAGGATCGGGGAATCTATTCGGGTCTCCTCATCTGTGTCTGGGGAGGAGAGGTAAGGAAATCTGTGGTGTCCCCTCTCCTTTAATCATGGCTAGCTTGCTCCATGATAAAGACATGGGCCCCATACACTGTCCTTCGGACTCACACCCAGGGGTGGGGGACCCAAGACCTTCTGGTTGAGTTTTCCACCAAGTGAGGGGGTGACAAGAACACGGGTGTGACTTGTGAGCTGCCCAGCTTCTAGTGGAGGAGGCAGGTCCCCTCACATTCGAAGGGGCAGGGGTCCATCGGAAAGCGGACCCAGGGCTTTGACACAATAAATGAAAGTGCTCAAAGGCCAGGAGGGAAGGGCTCCTTCATCCCCCATCTCAGGGGAGCTCGGGAGGGGCCTGCCACCAAGGCTCTGATCTCCATGGTGAAGTGGGAGTGGGGCCCTCAGACCACCAGGGAGCTCTGGAAAAGCGCAGGCTCTTCTGACGGTGGGGGCGCTGCCAAGACTCAAATGGCAGCGAGGAGGCCTTGGGGGGGCCTCTGGATCCTTCTGAGGCGGTGGCCTGGGGCTGGCCGGGGGAAGGGGGGACCCCGGGCTTGAGGGGCAGTTACGGAAGATGAAGCCCATGCTGGGGAAGAGGGGCTTCATCAAGCTGACGGGGCAGAAAGCCGAGCCGGTTGGGTTGAAACGGACTTTGTTCTTGTCAGGACAGGAAGTCAGGAAGGCCAGGTCAGGACCTGGGGACGTGGCCTCTTCAAACACCCGCAGTCTCTCACAGCCTTCCGGGGGTTCCCGTTTGAAGATGTAGCTGTGATTGGGCTGAGGGGAGGCGGCAAAGGCAAGGACTGGAGATGGGCTGCCCTCTTCAAGGAAGGCTGGGTGGCCTGGAGGGGAAGCTTTGTCACTGGGGATGGACGTCAGCTCCTCGGCTGCACCCTGGTGTTCCTCACGGCCAGTCTGGCCAGAAGACTGGGGGGATGCCAGGGGCATGGAGGGAGAGCTGGCAAGGTTTCCAGGCTCCAGGAGGAGGAGGGGATGATCACAGCTGCCGCTCTGGAGGGGACCTGGGGCTCGGTGTCCGTCAGGGATTTCAAGGATCCGCAGCAGCTCCTCCTCACCCTGCTCTTTCACAAACACCTCCTCCAGCTCTTGGTTGAGCCCTTCCAGGCTCCGGTGCAGGCAGGGGCTCAGTCGCAGGACAGAGGACCCTGAGGGGAAGCTGGGAGGGGACGCCCTCAGTGCTCCCCGCACAGCATGGTCCCCTTGGAGGGGGAGCCCCGCTCCTTCTCTTTCCCGCTGCGGCTAAGCTTTGTCCTCTGCAGCTGTTGCTTCAACTTGGTAATCTCTTTTCGGTGGTCTGTGCTGCCCCAGGACGCTGAGCGCTTGTGTGTACACGAGCTGGCCCGCTCACCTTCAAGCTCTTGCCAGGACAGGGGGGTCTGGGTGGCCTTGTCATTGGTACAGCAGGTGAAGGCCCCATCAGCATCTCGTGGCCACTGGCCCAGAAGGTAGGAGCTGAGGATGGTGTCCAGGGAGAATGTACGCCGGACCTGGGGTGGCTAAGGCCTACACACTGGCTTTTCTGGGGCCACGGAACACGGGACGCTGGCTGCGCGGCCACTCCCGTCCCGGCGCTGGTGCGGCTGCTGCAGCTGGAAAGGGACGGTGGCCCTGAGCGGCTGCAGCCCAGCCCGGGGAAAGCCGGCGGGGGCTGGGGGAGAGCAGCCCCGCCGGAGGCCCCCTGCCCCTCCGTGCCCTGGCCCCCAGGCACCTCCGCCTCTGCCGCCCACTGCGGCCCCCGCCATCGCCCGCCCGCCTGACTGCTGGCCTGCCTCGGCCCCACAGCGAGCCCCACACTCTCATTGTAGTTTTGATTTGCATTTCTCTAATAATTAGTGATGTTGAGCATCTTTTCATGTGCCTCTTGCCCATCTGTATGAATATTCTAACTTTTGAAGTTTTGTAGGATATGGTCAATTGGAGAAGACAGTGACCAGTGATCATTAAATTCAGCGTGCTATCGCAAGCTTGACAAACATCATCTAATTCCGTGTATGAGCCAGCCAGTCTGAGGGTTTACATTAAGGTGGAAAAATTCTAGAAGCACTGTCAGCCTGTGTATATCTTTAGTTCCTATTTGATAATCTTCCTTCAAGTCCAGAGAATATATTTTTTGACGGATATTTTCATTTGTAATGAGACTATGGTCGTTTCTCATGGATCATGGACATTCATGAGTTGATTCAGCAGGGAGTCAGTCATTTTCTTTGCAAATGAGTGTGTCCAAACCAGGGAAATGGATGCTAATGGATCTTGGTTAATTTTAAGGGCAAGTGAAGAACAAAGTAGTCTGTTGTGATCTCTTTTTGTATGTTTCTCATTTGCTAATAAGCACAGTTAACTTACAAACAGTTTGTGTTTCCATACGAATTGTAAAATTTTTTGTTCTAATTCTGTGAAGAGTGCCATTGGTAGTTTGATAGGGATTGCATTGAATCTGTAGGTTGATTTGGGTAGTACAGTCATTTTCACAATATTGATTCTTCCAATCCAAGAACATGGTATATTTCTCCATCTGTTTATGTCATCTTTGATTTCTTTCATCAGTGTTTTAGCCTGAGAAAACCATAATTCAAAAAGAGACATGTACCACAATGTTCATTGCAGCACTATTTATAATAGCCAGGACATGGAAGCAACCTAAATGTCCATCGACAGATGAATGGTTAAAGAAGATATGGCATATATATACAATGAAATATTACTCAGCCATAAAAAGAAATGAAATTGAATTATTTTTAGTGAGGTGGATGGACCTAGAGTCTCATACAGAGTGAAGTAAGAAAGAGAAAAACAAATACCATATGCTAACACATATATATATATATATGGAATTCAAAAAAAAAGAATGGTACTGATGAACCTAGTGACAGGGCAGGAATAAAGATGTAGACATAGAGAATGGACTTGAGGACACAGGGCGGAGGGGGAAGCTGGGGCGAAGTGAGATTAGCATCGACATATATACACTACTGAATGTAAAATAGTTATGGGAAGCAGCAGCATAGCACAGGGAGATCAGTTCAGTGCTTTGAGATGACCTAGAAATGTGGGATAGGGAGGATGGGAGGGAGGCTCAAGAGGGAGGGGATATGGGGATATATGTATGCATATGACTGATTCACTTTGTTGTACAACAGAAACTAACAGTATTATGAAGCAGTTATCCTCCAATAAAGGTCTATTAAAAAAACAACAACGGTTTGGCTCTTTTGGAAGCCATTCCTACCTGCATTAAAGTATTACTGAACTGTCAGGCATCCTATTTATAGTTCTGTTCCCTTTGACTTCACATTTAAGTGGAAAGAGGTGGGTGGTGAGAGGCTATTTGATGTTACTCTTCTCACCTTATAAGAAACTGAAATTTTAGGATTGAAATTGTCACAAAGGCCTCTCAAGTTGTAGGGTTCTTTCTACCCTAGGAAATGTTTTTCTAGACTTGCGATCACTCAAGTCATCATCATTGAGGAAATCCAGTCATAGTCTTTCTGTGTGTTATCAAAGACCTAGTCTACTCTTCCCTGGAAAAAGACATTGGGGAATACCTAATTCACCAATGCCACTAAGCTAGCTTTACTCCCTTCCTTCCTTCCTTGTGTGAGGAACTCAGACTGATTTTTAACACCAGTAGGGTTGTAGACTTGCTTTTTAAGCAAAGGAATGGTGATGTTCTTGAGAAATTTGGGAAGTTTAGTTTGAGAAGTAAGTATATAAGACCAGGTTGACTGAATAAGACTTTCTTGAGACTGCCTGCCCTTAAGAGAATGTGTGGTCTTGTCTGAGGGGAAGACTGTTTTCCTTTTAATGCTTTTGTACTTAAGAAGGAATACTTGGTAATATGTGTGATTCATTACAATCAGTTATAAATTTGAGCGATAATTATAAGAAGAAAACTCATTGATCAGGATCATACTCATCCCTGGACACTATTTGATAGTGGTTAGAGGCTTTGCTTTCAAGTAGGGGAGGGATCATAGGAGGAGAGTTGTGAGAGAGGAGTTTTTAAATTATTGTTGCATTTAATTTATACTTCCTAAATCACAGAAGCATGGAAAAGATTCTTCCTGAGATTGAAGGAAGGGCTTTGGTGTATACATTCTCAGTGACTAAGTCTTTATTGATTTATTTATTAAATTGAAGTATCGTTGATTTACCGTATTGTGCTAATTACTGCTGCACAGCAAAGTGATTCAATTATACATAAATATACTTTTTTTTGTATTCTTTTCCATTATGGTTTATCATAGGATATTGAATATAGTTCTCTGTGCTGTACAGTAGGACCTTGTTGTTTATCCATTCTGTGTATAAAAGCTTACATCTGCTAACACCCACCTCCCACTCTATCCCTCCCGCAACCCCCTCTCCCTTGGCAACCACCAGTCTGTTCTCTATGCTCAGTGACTAAGTCTTGATTACATGAGTAGATGACCTATTTTGTGCACATTTAAATTTTTGAATGATTTTTGCTAAGCCAGTAAATGTGATTTGGGGCTAATTTTCCCATCTCTGCATAATTTGATATGTTCTGAGAATACAAAGTAACTTAGATTATTTGATGTTTTTGGATTATGCATCCCACCACTTTCCTTTATGAGGACACATATTTAAGAATTACACATACATACATTCATTTCTTCATCAAATATTTACTGAGTGCCTACTGTGTGCCAGGCCCTGTTCTAGAAGTTTGGCATGCACCTGTGAACAGTAGACAGAAATCTCTACCTATTTCTTTTTTATTTTTAAAATATTTATTTATTTATTTAGGCTGTGCTGGGTCTTAGTTGTGGCACGTGGGATCTTTGTTGTGGCATGCGGGATCTTTTAAGTTGTGGCATGCGGGATCTGTAAGTTGCGGCATGCAGGCTCATAGTTGCGGCATGTGGGCTTCTTAGTTATGGTGTGCGGACTCCTTAGTTGTGGCATGCGGACTCCTTATTTGTGGCATGCGGACTCTTAGTCATGGCATGTGAACTCTTAGTTGTGGCATGCATGCAGGATCTAGTTCCCCGACCAGGGATTGAATCCAGGGCCCCTGCATTGGGAGCTCGGAGTCTTACCCACTGGACCACCAGGGAAGTCCCTCTACCTATTTCTTTATGAGGATTATTAACTGTTTATATGAGGAGGTCCTTAGAGTACATTTATTCTTCAACTTTTTGTTAACCCTGTTTTAATGATGGAAGGGAGAAGAACAAAACTAGGGATATCTGACTTCAGGAAAGGAGTTTTTGCAAAAATGATCTATTTGGTAACAAAAATGTCACTATTGCTTACATCAATTTTAGATCTTGTCTTTGGAAGTGTGGTTCACACACAAATATTAGTCACATTGCTTTATAATCAATTCTAATTTTTTACATCTCTCTCCAAATTTGCCTGCTTGTTCATTCACTTTACTTACCACATTGGCTTTGAATGATCTTTCACTTTCTGAAAATAAAATCTACCCTTAAAATCTGGTAATTGCCTCTGAAGATATTTAAAACAATGTGTTGGAGGTAATTGTAATATCAAAAATAAGATCATGGGCCCCCTGAAGGCAGTAGCCCTCTTTTGTACATATAATTTCAGGCATCTTTATTAAAAGTAAATCTTGTTTTACAGTGACCTTGAACATATATTCTCTGTTAAGTGTGTATCAGAATATGCCTAACCGGTATCAATCTGAGCCTGACTGTAGGTGATTCTGTGATTTAATTTGCAGTAAGTAGGCTTTTTTTTGTTCTTCACCCTCACCAGGTATACAATGTTTACATGGCAGGGAGGCAGTTGTGTTCTAAGCGGTACCGGGAGTTTGCCATCCTACACCAGAACCTGAAGAGAGAGTTTGCCAACTTTACATTTCCCCGACTTCCAGGGAAGTGGCCATTCTCTTTATCAGAACAGCAATTAGATGCCCGACGTCGGGGGTTGGAAGAATATCTAGAAAAAGGTAAGCCAGGCTATTAAACTCTACTATCTTGAGTAAAAATAGGGTCTAGGTATATATTGCAGCTCCTAAACTGCATAGCTAAGTTTCCTGAAACTCAACAGTGAAAGTAAATCAAGTTTTTGACTTAGATGTTGAATGATCTGAGCTTTGAAGCCAAGAGTAAAATGTTCAGTACAGCAATTAATAGCCTATTTTATTGACTCGCCAAACACTTAACAACAACAGAAAACTGCATAATTATTTTTTGATGCATTAAGGACCTTTATTTATTTGTAGGGTTATATTTTTGCACACAGCAAACATATACAGACTCAGCAACATGCTAAATTGATTTGGGAACTAGATGGGCAGTATTTAAGACATTTTTATGAAAGTGATTTTGGTTCACTGGCATGTCCTACTTGAAAATTCCTTATTCCTCTTACACGTGTCCATGGATAGGTTTGATGAGTTGTAGGTAAGCTAATGTTCCCTTTTTCTAAGTAGGTTATAGGTAGAAATATTAAAACTTATTTGTTATCTCAGGACCTCCAAACAATACATAGGAGTCTTTGGATGTGGATGCTGAAACGTTTGTCTAGAAAGGCAGGGAGAAATGACACAGATCTCCTGAATAAGATGGTTCAGTTTGTGGCTCAGAGAAGAGACCTTGTTTTGCTACGTTATAGTTACATAATTTGCTAGGCATGCAATAGGCTTTTCTTTAAAATACTAATTTAACAGAATAATGGTCTTATGTGGTATTTAATAATTCTGTGTCCTTGTAGAAGAACTAATTGACCTAGTTGAATTTTTTTTAAACTTTGGTAGAGAGCTTTATCCCTGAAGAAAAACCATTTCCCCCATAGAAGGTAGTTAAACTTCATCTATTTTTAGCTTTTCTCTAACATGGAATGGCCTCCTAACACAGCCTTTGGGAAATGAGAAAGAGTACAATTTTTTTTTTAATAAAATGAAGTAAAATCAGCAGTGTAATTTATTATCCTCAGGAGAATGTTAGGAAATTAACTCTCTTAGATTTAGATGATTACCTACCTACCTGCCTGTTTTCTTTTCCTTCCTTCTCCCTTTCTCTCTCTCTCTTTTTTTTAGTTGTAGTTGTTTTGAAGTTAAAGTTAGTGAGGTGAGAAGATGAGAAGATGTGCTCAGCTTAATACTTGATTACCTACCCATTTTTTTCCAAAGTGGCTTTAAATGCTTATGATTCTCTTACTGGCCTGCTCCTAGGCCAAATAGATATTTTTCTTTGTATTTTAATTTTGTGTTTATTCCTAATTGACCTTACCCTTGCTCTATTGTCTAGCTTATTAATAGTTAACACAAGACAGCAAAGTTAGATTTACTGAACTTTTATTTTTCTTTTACAGGTAACTTCCTTTGTCTATGTTTAATGTTTTTAATAAGCTACATCTTTGTACGTCTATTATTCCTCTGTTCTGGTTCATATTTATATAAATGTTTGTTGTGCCGTAAAATATCATGTGTCAGGGATGGCATACTACCTCAGCACTGCCTGCTAATGATGATTTATACTTAAACCTTGATATGTTCTTGACTTTATATTCTTGATTTTAGGGCCTCATGCCAGATTCTGTCTTTGTTTTCTATAGTGTGCTCAATACGAGTCATTGGTGAGAGTGACATCATGCAGGAATTCTTATCAGAATCAGATGAGGTAGGTGAATACCCACTATAGTGACTGTTTACCTCTTGGCTCCTTGTGGGGGAAAATAAAGATATCGATGATGGATTGAATTGCCATAAATTCTCTAAATGACTGTTTTTTCAACTTCCTTTTGTTATGTGTCCTGCTTATCCTTCAAGACCTGGTGCTAGGTCCACCTTCTCTTTGAAGCCTCCCCTGATATTCAGGGGATACACATTGATTTTTCATTCCACCAAGAACTTCTGCAGTCAGTACACATAATTATCACCTTGTTGCTATCTCAGTCTCTAATTTTTTTTTTTTTTTTTTTTTTTTTTTGCGATACGCGGGCCTCTCACTGTTGTGGCCTCTCCCGTTGCGGAGCACAGGCTCCGGATGTGCAGGCTCAGTGGCCGTGTCTCACGGGCCTAGCCGCTCCGCGGCATGTGGGATCTTCCTGGACCAGGGCACAAACCTGTGTCCCCTGCATCGGCAGGCGGACTCTCAACCACTGCGCCACCCGGGAAGCCCTCTAATTTTTTATACATATAGTCAGATGATCCCTTTATAATTTTACTTTACTAGATCATGAGCTACCTGTAGGTAAGAGCTAAATCTTTTTTTTTTCAGCTTTTTGAATATAATTGTCAAATATGAATTGTATATATTAAGGTGTACAACTTGATGTTTTGATATCTGTATACATTGTGAAATGATCACCATAATCAAGTTAACTAACCTATCCATCATCTCATTACCATTTCCTCCTCCCTTTTCTCTTCTTTCCTTCCTTCCTTTCTTCACTTCAGATCTACCCCCTTAGCAAATTTCAAATATAGAATATAGTATTGTTAACTATGATCACCACGCTGTACATTAGATCTTCAGAACAAGAGCTAAATCTTGAACATCTTTATATTCCCAGTGCCTTACCACAATGTCAGGCATTTTGTAGGTGCTTAATAAATATTAATTAAATAGAAGAATGACTATGTAATGCTGCTGTATTAAATAGTGTGTCATCCACTAATTATTTTATATGTATATGTTTTATTTCCCCAGCTAGATTATAAGTTTCTTGCAGACAAGGGCTTTTATAACAAAGTAATGCTTAGGATAGTTTTAGGCAATGAATAGTAGTTTTTTTAAAGTGGTAAATGAAGATGGACTTGTTTCTAAATAGTTGTTTCTCTGTAATAAAAATTACAAGGTCACAAATTTGTTAGAGGAATGTGTTAATTTTCAAAAGCAGTAAGAGAGAAAGACTTCTTTCGAATTAAGGAGGATAAGAATTGTTTACTCTTTGCTAGAAGAAAATTGGACATCAGACTAACTCAGATTCCTGAGTTTCATCAATTTTTCCTTTCAAAGGTGTCATGATTATTTCAGGGTTCAGAAAGGAACTTAGGATACCTCTTGAGCCAATCTAGCATGCCTAACCATTTAAAACCAAAGAATATTTGTTGAAACTACTGCTTTTGGTTGTTTTCTTTTCTCATTTGTGAGTTCTGAATGTTTGAAAGTAAGCCAAAAATCTTATCTGTGTTTGACCTAGACTGATTCACACAAGTTTTCTGTTTTGAGATATGAACACGTTGGGTTCAACATATTTCTTTCCTCCCTGTTCATCTTAAAGGTTAACTTCTGCTGCAGCCTAAAGTCAGCTTTATGACTTGAAATGTATTGACTTATGTCTTTTTTCCCCTTTTCATTGGAACTCACTTTCTTTCTATCACAAGTTTAGGTTGTTTAGCTAGCATGTTGCAAGGAGAATGAGGATATACTGGGTCATAAATTCTTTTTTTTTTTTTAATTAATTCTTTTTCTGCCTTTTCCCCAGAACTACAATGGTGTGTCTGACGTAGAGCTGAGAGTAGCATTACCAGATGGAACAACAGTTACAGTCAGGGTTAAAAAGAACAGTACTACAGACCAAGTATATCAGGTAAATTAAACTTGAACAAGTAGGCTTGACATTGGTTGGTTTAAAACTAAGAAAGATAGATTAAATGAGTTAATACATATAAGGAGCTTGGAGTATCTGGCATGTATTAAATTTATTAAATGTTAGCTGCTGCTGTTGATGTTATGATTATTAACGTGGAAGTACTTTGTCCTCCTTGAAAGAAAGATACAATAAATATCCCCAGGTTGTAATGGTTGTGATTAGCACCCCCTCTTTTTAATTGTAAAAGACTTTCTAATGTATGTGAAAATAGAATAGTACAGTGAAACTCCATGTACTCATCACTCATATTTAATAATCCTCAAGATTTTGCCACATTTGTGTTATATATCCTTTTTTCCTTTTCCTTTGTTTAAATATTTTAAAGCAAATTCCATGTTTTTCGACCTGTGTATATTTCAGTATACATCTCTAAAAAATATGGATGTTCCTCTTACATAATCACAAAGCCATTATCAAACCTAAAAAATTAACTACTTCCATGGTATTAACTAATAATAAATCCATAGTCAAGTTTTCCCAATTGTCTAAAAATGATTTTTAACAGTTGGTTTGTTATAATTTGGATCTAAACAAGGTCCTTATGTCCTTAAAAAACATTTGGTTTTTATGTTTGTTTTAATATAGAGCAGTCTGCCTTCCCTTCCCTTACCCAACTTTTTTCCCTTATGTTATTGTTTTATTGCAGAAATTGGGTCTGTGTCCTGTGGAATGTCCCACATTCTGAATTTATTTGTTTGCTTCTTTTGTCTATTTGTGTCATTTAATATGCCTTTCTGTCTACTTATATTTTCTATCAATGGAATTTTTCTCTAGAGGCTTGATTAGATTCAGGTTCAGCTTTTTGATGAGAGTACTTCATAATCGGTGCTGTGTACTTCATATTGCTTCTCAACCGGAGGAACACAATATCTGGTTATCCACTTTTAGTGATTAATCAGTAGGTTTACATGGTAATAACCTGATGTCTCCATTGTTAAGTTCTTCACTGATCTTTTATCCAATAAGTGTATCACTGATGATTACTGTCCTAACCAGTGATTTCATTAAGGGTTGCAAAACGCTGATTTTCCAATTTTCTCATTTCTTCACATTTATTAACTAGAATTCTTCTGTAAAGAACTTCCCCTTATCAACTGAGGCTATTTAGTATCCTGAAATACAGTTTATAGGAAAAGGGGGATAAATATGTAATTCTTCCCTTTTATTGTCAGTTTTTGGCATAAAGGATCAATGCCCTAGCTGATTCCAGTGATGTCCAATGAGATAATTATTTTTTTAGTGTCATGTGGCTTTTTAGATACTCAGTATGATTTAATCAAGAACATATATTCTTTTTGGTGCTCACATTGTTCTGTCTTTGGTCAGTGGAATCTCCTTCACGTCTGCTCCTGTATTTTTGTGGTGCAACCCATTTGTTTATGATAGCATCCTGGCTTTTTGGTAGAACAAGATGCTCTGGGCTCATCTTTGTATATTTCCTATACTAGATCTTGAATGAGTCATTTCCCCAAGGAGTCTTTCCTTTCAGTGAGGAATGATATTTAAAGATCATGATCCGGGTGCTGGGTATAATTGTTTCTTTTAGGCCTTTTCATTGGTCTTTAATCCTGATTTGATCAAGATTTTCAGGGAGACTAGTGGGTTTCTGGATATTAGTACTTATTTCTCCTTTGTGGCAAACAAAAACTTTACCCCCCAAATATTTACTGTATACCATGGCAAAGGATATGTACAGGATCTGAGGTATTTCAGAAATTATAAAATGGTGGATTGATTGCAAGGAAAACATTAATTTTATATAGCTTATTGATGTTTTGTTTCATTTTCAATACTTCTCTAGCAAGGCCCAACTTTTTCTTTCACTTCTCTCCTCACCCTGTTACTGAGACTTCTAGCTATAAGCCGTTTTCCAAACCTTGAGAAGATTTCAGTTTCTATCTAGTGCAGTATAGAATGGTAACTTAGAACACTTACAGTCTCCAGTTTCTGCCTCACATCAGGGATGAACCTAGGTCTGATATGTGAGTAGATACAGGAAGAAGGATATCATATTTGGTTTACTGAGACACTAATACTCAATAATTTTCTCTTGTTTAATTAACACCTTATTTATACATTTTGGGATTGATCTTGAAAAGGAATTTTGGTACTACTAGTTTGTGTTTTTTGCTTTGTGTTTTCTTGTTGTTATTTGTATGTAATTTCAATTTTCCTTTATTTGCATATGGAGTCTTTCAATTTCTTTTTATTTATCATGTTGGGACCTTAGTTCCTAGAGAGAAGGACTGATACTTGTTTAAAATGTCTCTGTTGTCCCAACATTTTGCTATTTTCACATGGATAAGGATGATGATAATTCTTAGGATATAGAGGTCCCCAGCATGAGACGTGGATCATCTGAAAAGTAAACAAGAATAATTTGTGAAGTATGAGCAAAATTGATAAACAATGTTTTAAGCTCAAGAACCAAAGATATAGATCTTGTATGTTAACAGCCTGTATATTAAATGTAGGCTGAATGTGTGAGACTAGATATTTAAGAATTTATTTTCTTTTTAAAATCTGTCCTTATGTAGCACATTTTTTGTAAGTGCTATTCTAAAAGATCCTCATGATATGAAGTCCTGTTTCAGAGAGCAAAGCTGATATTTAAGGAGAGACTGTTATTAGCTTTAATTGGAGGGGAGAAACTCATATTTAGAGATCATAGCTGTTTGGATCAAATAAAGGTATTTTTCTCTTTTATTTCATGCATATGTATTCATACATACAAAAAAGAGTAGCTGTGGACCATGAATTTAGTTTCTATGAAACCAAGATGGCAAAACCCTTCTCTTCTCCCTGCTCCTCATGCATATACCTGTCTTTTCCCACAGCACTGTCTGATTTTGTTTTCCTGAAACTAATCTATCCTGTTTACACTTTAGGCTATTGCAGCAAAGGTTGGCATGGACAGTACGACAGTGAATTACTTTGCCTTATTTGAAGTGATCAATCATTCCTTTGGTAAGTGCCAGTAACTAATATTACGTTTTGTTTGAGGATATTTTATCCTAATACTAAGAAACTGAAGCTCCCAAAAGCTGTCAAATTGAAACTGTTTGCCTAGAGAAGAAGATCTTGAAGACAAGGGGCAATCCCACTAATTGGGACTGTTTCTAACAAGCAGACAGGACAAATCCCATTAAGCATAATCCCACTAAGGCTAGATACCTGATCACCCCTTTTTCCTCTGTTGGCAGTATCAGTTACTTACACCCAGCACTGAATCAGATACTTTCATGAGATTTTTAAAAATCAGAGTTCAAAATTAATATATTCCAATGAAACAACCTTAAAAAGAGGGGATTTTCTACTTAGCCACAGCTTGTTTTAGCGTACTTTATGGTTTTTGTAGATTTTTAAGAATAGCTTTTTGTTTTCAGGAGTTAGAAAGAAATATGTTGATTAAAAGCCTTTGCTTTTTAAAAAAATTAGTTTATTTTTGGCTGTGTTGGGTCTTCGTTGCTGCGTGCAGGCTTTCTCTAGTTGCGGCGAGTGGGGGCTACTCTTCGCTGCAGTGCGTGGGCTTCTCATTGCGGTGGCTTCTCGTTGTGGAGCACGAGCTCTAGGCGGGCGGGCTTCAGTAGTTGTGGCACGCGGGCTCAGTACTTGTGGCTCTTGGGCTCTAGAGTGCACGCTCAGTAGTTGTGGTGCGCGGGCTCAGTTACTCCGTGGCATGTGGGATCTTCCTGGACCAGGGCTCGAACCCATGTCCCCTGCATTGGCAGGTGGATTCTTAACCACCGCTCCACGAGAGAAGTCCTGCAAACCACTTTTGACACGTTTGATCAGTCACAGCACCTTCTCCATACATTGCACAAATCTTTTTTTGCGTTTCAGTTGCGCTTTTACCTTTCTTGAAATAATAAAGCATAATATGCCGAAAATGTTGCTTTTTTCTTCCATCTTCAATATTAAAATGGCTATACAAAAATTCACCAATTTTGATAAGTTTTTTTAAATGCATGCTGATATGATAGCTGTCACAATACAGTCTGTTTCGAATGAAGTTAAAGACAACCAAGCACTACTGGAGCCATTTTATGGAAAAGACCGAACGAACTTTTTGGCCAACCCGGTGTTTAAGTTTGTGTAAACAGATATCCTCTTCCTAGGAAGTTTTATTGCACTGTGACAGAGATTTTCTCTTATATATTCTTTTATAAAAGCTAGGGATAGTTGCACTGAGACCACAAAGGGGAGGAAGTTGGAAGGCTTGCTTTAAATGACAGATTTCCTACGGTTTATGGGTCTTTTCCACATCATATATGTACAGGGCTAAGGCCAGAAACAACAGATAATATTGACTGATCAGAACTTCCTCATCCCGGAAAGGGAGAGAGTTTGGTAGATTTGAGTCGCCTTGCCATCCCAGGTCAAGGTAGAACAACTTTGATGCCCCCTAAAGCAGCTATCTCCCAATTGTTTATTGTCTTCCCAAATCTCTACAGTCTAACTAGGCAGATATAAATATTACAAAGGATTGCTAAGGATCCAGGACACTTGGATTCTAATCTTACCTTCTTCTCTAAGCTTTAGTTAACAAATAAAATGGGAAATATTAAATCTGTCTTTTGCTCTGTTATAAAGCCAAGTAAACATCAAGAGAAGAAAACTCCGCCTTTTTAAAGAAAAACAATATAGAAATTAAAAGTGGTAGTGTTTTATACTGCTTGAGTATTGTTAGGAAGAGGAAGTAAGGCTACCCAGAAGTCACTTTTCTTTGGTAAATGTCTAGACTTGTGGGGGGATGTGGAGAGCCTTTCAGCTCTTAACAATAAAAGCTGTTCATTGAGAACTGCCACATGAGAGACTCTGAATGCACCATAACTGGGTAAGAGGGGGAGGCTTGCTGTAAAGATGTTCAGTGGACATTGCTGTAACTTAACTCAGTTATGGATCAGATTTTTTAACTGACTTTGGAGTAGCTGATGTCTGCAAAGTCAGCATGTTAACTGAAAGGCATGTCATTCAGGTGAAAGATTTCAGTTAGCTTGAGGCTCAGTTGGCCAGTCATATTAGAAGGCGTAGATTTGGCTAGGCAAATTGATATTTTGTGGTCCCAAGGCAGAGCTCCTGGATGGAACTAAGCTGATGTGCTGGTTAATGATAACTTCCATTCTTGTCTGCTTTACACAGTTCATACTAGGGAGATGCCTTGTATGTCTTCTCACTCTAGCTTTCTTTGCTTTGTCTTCTCTTTAGTACGTAAGCTGGCACCTAATGAATTTCCTCATAAACTCTACGTCCAGAATTACACATCAGCTGTGCCAGGCACCTGCCTAACCATTCGAAAGTGGCTTTTTACGACAGAAGAAGAAATCCTCTTAAATGACAATGACCTTGCTGTTACCTACTTCTTTCATCAGGTGGGTGAACTGATCTCCCTGGAAAGGCCTGATTTCTTTTTCTGTTTGTATGTAGTGGTCATTTGCCAATACAGTGTGAATCCTTGAGTAAGCTGTTTTGTCTCCTGGATCTTAGTTAAATTTGTAAAATGTTCTGTCCCATTTTGACAAAAGATAAGTTTAAGAAGGTGGGGGGACTTCCCTGGTGGTGCACTGGTTAAGAATCCGCCTGCCAGTGCAGGGGACACGGGTCCGAGCCCTGGTCCAAGAAGATCCCACGTGCTGCAGAGCAGCTAAGCCAGTGCACCACAACTACTGAGCCTGTGCTCTAGAGCCCACAAGCCACAACTACGGAGCCTGTGTGCCACAACTACTGAAGCCCACACGCCTCGAGCCTGTGCTCCGCAACAAGAGAGGCCATCGTGATGAGAAGCCCTCACACTGCATTGAAGAGTAGCGACCACTCACTGCAACTAAAGAAAGCCGGTGCACAGCAATGAAGAACCAACGCAGCCAAAAATAAATAAATAAAGCCATTAAAAAAAAAAAAAGTTTAATAAGGGGATATCCTGGAGTTCAAAATGTATTTATTATTATTTTTTAAAGCAATAACAAATGAACATTATGGGGCTATGTTCTTTTTCAAAAAATTTTTCATCACAATTATACATACACAGAGCTTAAAGTATCAAATAGTTCTACACAGGTTATTATGAAAAATATTAGTTATTCCCACTTCTTTTCCTCTCATAGGCAACCATTTCATCTCTTTTAGCTTGTTTTTTGTTTTATTTCATCTTTTTAAAAAATTTTATTGAAGTATAGTTTATTCATAATGTTGTGTTAATTTCTGGTGTACAGCAGAGTGATTCAGTTATACATATATATTCTTTTTCATAGTCTTTTCCATTACGGTTTATTACAAGATATTGAATATAGTTCCCTGCGCTACATAGTAGGTCCTTGTTGGTTATCTGTTTTATATATAGTAGTGTGTACCTGCTAATCCTAAACTCTTAGTTTATCCCTCCCCCAGCCTGTTTCCCCTTTGGTAACCATGAAGTTTGTTTTTTATGTCTGTGAGTCTGTTTCTGTTTTGTAAAGAAGTTCATTTGTGTCATATTTTAGATCCCACATATAAATGATATCATATGATATTTGTCTTTCTCTGTCTGACTTCACTCAGTATGATAATCTCTAGCTCCATCCATGTTGCTGCAAGTGGCATTGTTTCATTCTTTTTTATGGTTGAGTAATATTCCATTGTGTGTGTGTGTGTGTGTGTGTATGTGTGTGTGTGTGAGTGTGTGTATACACACACACATACCACATCTTCTTTATCCATTCATCTGTCCACGGACATTTAGGTTGCTTCCATGACTTGGCTATTATAAATAGTGCTGCTATGAACATTGGGGCGCATGTATCTTTTCAAATTAGAGTTTTCTTCAGATGTATGCCCGAGAGTGGGATTGCTGGGTATTATGGTAATTCTATTTTTAGTTTACTGAGGAACCTCCATACTGTTTTCCATAGTGGCTACCCCAACTTACATTCCCACAAACAGGTATAGGAGGGTTCCCTTTTCTCCACATCCTCTCCAGCATTTGTTATTTGTAGATTTTTTTAACGATGGCCATTCTGATTGGTGTTAAGTGGTATCTTATTGTAGTTTTGATTTGTATTTCTCTAATAATTAGCGATGTTGAGCATCTTTCCATGTGCGTATTGGCCATCTGTATGTCTTCTTGGGAGAAATGGCTGTTTAGATCTTCTGCCCATTTTTTGATTGGGTTGTTTATTTTTTTGTTATTGAGTTGTATGAGCTGCTTGTATATTTTGGAAATTAAGCCCTTGTCAGTAGCATGGTTTGCAGATATTTTCTCCCAGTATGTAGGTTGTCATTTTGTTTTGTTTATGGCTTCCTTTGCTGTGCAAAAGCTTAAAAGTTTGATTAGCTCCCATTCGTTTATTTTTGCTTTTATTTCTATTGCCTTGGGGAGACTGACCTAAGAACACATTGCTACAATTTATGTCTGAGAATGTTTTGACTATGTTCTCTTCTAGGAGTTTTATTGTGTCATGTCTTATATTTAAGTCTTTAAGCCATTTTGAGTTTATTTTTGTGCATGGTGTAAGGGAGTGTTCTAGCTTCATTGATTTGCACACGGCTGTCCAGCTATCCCAACACCACTTGCTAAAGAGACTATCTTTTCTCCACTGTATATTCTTGCTTCCTTTTCAAAGATTAAGTGACCATAGGTGTGTGGGTTTATTTCTGGGCTCTCTATTCTGTTCCATTGATCCATATATCTGTTTTTGTGCCAGTACCACACTGTTTTGATTACTGTAGCTTTGCAGTATTGTCCAAAGTCTAGGAAGATTATGCCTCCAGCTTTGTCATTTTTCCTTTTGGATTTCTTTGGCAATTCTGGGTCTTTTATGGTTCCATATAAATTTTAGGATTATTTATTCTAGTTCTGTGAAAAATGTCATGGGTAATTTGATAAGGCTCACATAAAATCTGTGGATAGCTTTGGGTAGTATGGCCTTTTTAACAATATTAATTCTTCCAATCCAAGAATATGGGATATTTATTTCATTTTATATTTACTTCCATACCTCTATTATAATTTGATTATATTACTCCTACTTGATGTTTCCTATTCAAGCAATATTGCTTAATTACCTGCTATTGAAGATGGGACTTTAGCTCCATTTCCTCCCCCACTCCACTACATATTCGTACCTTTTCATCTGTCCTATCTTCTTACTATAGTCAAATTACAATATTTGTTAGATTAATAGTCAGTGTTTGTACTGCTGTGACTGTAAATAATGAATTTAGCAGAGCCACATAGAGAATACTATCCTTACTTTTTACTTTCTTTTAAACATTTTGTTTTAAAATTATTTTGAAAATAATTAACCCATTTCATAACACTTTATAAAGTATCCCATTACAATTCTAATTGGGTTTTTGTTAAATTTATAGTTTAACTGAAGAAGAGTCACTATTTTTATTAAATGTGGTATTCCCAACTAAATGTGTGATGTTTCTGTTTTATTCATCTCATCTTTTGTTTCCCCAAATAAAGTTTCTGTTTTATTCATCTCATCTTGTTTCCCCAAATAAAGTTCTGTCATTTTATGTTTCACATATGCCCCTTTAAATTATTCCCAAGTATTTTATATTTTTATTACAATTATGAATGGGATATTTTTTCTTTGTATTGTTGGAACGGAGTAATTATTTACCAGGAGTCAGAATATCTGGTTCAAGTACAAGCTCTCCATTGGGTAAATCCTTAACATAGCTTTGCTGAGATCTGTTTTATGATCTATTAAAGGGTAATAGTAGTACCTCACATTTTTTTAATCAGTGTCAAAATTTAAACAAAGCAGAGCTTGTGAAATTACTTTTTGAATTATAAAACTGTAAAGCAAAAATAAAATATTTAGGTATATAGAAAGAAAAGCTGTTACTTTTGTAGCAGTATCTCATATGCAACAACTTTTCTGAACTCTTCTGTTTCTTCAAACAATTTTTTAAACAACTTTATTGAGGTATAATTGACATACAATAAACTGAACATATTTAAAATTTATAATTTAATACGTTTTTTTTTACCCCCTTAACCATTTTAAAATGTACAGTTCAGTAGTATTAAATATATTCACATTATTGTCAGTGGAATCTCAGAAATTTTTCATCTTGCAAAACTAAAACTCTACCCATTAAACAACTCATTTCCCCCTCCCCTACCTCTGGCAACTACCATTCTACACTCTGTGAATTTGACTTACTTTAGGTATCTCATGTAAGTAGAATCATACGTTATTTTTCCTTTTGTGACTTGCTTATTTCATTTAGCGTAATGTCCTTAAGGCTTTTTCATGTTGTAGCATATGACAGGATTTCCTTCCTTATTAAGGCTGAATAATTATATTTCATTGTACATGTATATCACATTTTGTTTATTCATCTGTGGATGGACATTTAGGTTGCTTCCACCTCTTGGCTGTTATGAATAATGCTGTCATGAACATGGTTATGTAAATATCTCTTCAAACTTCTGCTTTTAATATACCCAGAATTGGGATTGCTGGATCATATGGTAATTCTATTTTTAAATTTTGAGGAAATCGCCACACTGTTTTCCATAGCAGCTGTACCATTTTACATTCCCAGCAGTGCACAACAGCTCAAATGATTTTTTTGATTGACTAGGTAAACAGTTGTGCCTTTTGGAAAATAATACTAAATTTTTTCCCTCACTTAATTTTAGTTATTTTTTTGTATCATATGTTGATGTTGGGAATATCTCATGCATCTCGTCAATTCTAAGATGCCATCAGTTGTAAGATGCGCTAGTATTTTATGTACTGCCAAGAGAAAAAAGCTACCAATTAAACAACACACGTTGATTATAAGATGCATCCCAATTTTAGGAACAATAAAATGTGAAAAAATGTGCACCTTAGAATTGATGAAATACTGGATAATAATGATAGTAATGTGCCTTTTCCTTAAAAAATTGATAAGGTCAAAATCCATAGTAGGATATATTTAATTTCTGGCTAAGCCTGGCAGACTAAACATACTTTTAAACTACTTCTTCCTGAAAGCTCACTAAAGTAACATTAATGGATTTTAAGAGGCATAAACCTGCAAAGAGAAGAGGATGAGACACAGCAGATGAGAACAGTCAACAGTTTTTAGAAAATGAATGTTTGAATGAATCAACATGACTTTGGTTATCATGGAAGAATTGGTGAGAGGCATGTGGAAGGTTACAAACAAACAGGCAGTTAACCTAAGAGGAAAAAAAAAATGTACAAGAGAGGAAGCCCTGGTACAGTACATGATTTAGTTGTGAACAATGTTTACATGCTTACAATAATCAATACTCATTATTGATTTAATTAATTAATTAATTTTTTTTTTGGCGGTACGTGGGCCTCTCACTGTTGTGACCTCTCCCATTGCGGAGCACAGGCTCCGGATGCGCAGGCTCAGTGGCCATGGCTCACGGGCCCAGCCGCTCCACGGCATGTGGGATCTTCCCAGGCCAGGGCACGAACCCGTGTCCCCTGCATCGGCAGGCGGACTCTCAACCACTGCGCCACCAGGGAAGCCCTTGATTTAATTTTTATTGAGGTGTTGAAGGAAGAAGAAGTGAGAGTGTAGGAGTGGTATAAGAAAGCTAAAACTTATTTATTTATTTTATTATTATTATTTTTTTTGGCCACACTGTGTGGCCTGTGGGATCCTAGTTCCCTGACTAGGGATCGAACCCATGCCCTCTGCAGTGGAAGCATGGATTCTCAACCACTGGACCTCCAGGGAAGTCCCTAAAACTTACTATTTTTAACAGCAAGTCAACATTGTCTAAAATTGATAAGTTAGGAATTAGCAGCATAGGCATGACATTTAGAATTATGAAAGGAATATCACAAAAAACTGTTTACAGTGCTTTAAAGTATCTGTGTAATGAGGCTGTGGAATCAGGAGACTTATTTTTATTAGGCACCTCTTAGTAATACACATTTTAAAAAATTATGTATGTCTTTTACCTTAATAAAAAATTTTTAATTAAGGGAAAAAGGAATCTAGTGTGGTAATATTTATGTTTTTCACTCAGGGCTAGTCAAGCAGTATAATCTTGATTAGAAATGAGTGAGGAGAGAACATTTTTACTGCCCCATGTGAAAATAGGTCACTTAGAGCTGCTGGAGTAGATGTTCACTCTGGGTAGATGACCCACCTCTGCCCTGGGGAAACATTCATCAATATTTAAGTGCTATTACTAGTCAGACACAGTTCTAGGTATTGGGGAAACTGAATAGATAAACCAGTATTCATTTGTTTGTTTTCCCTCTTTACTTCTCTCCCAGCTTTTCAGTAACTGATTTAAATTTGACCTGGAGCAGCTGAGTCTTTTGGTGATAAACAACAGAATGTTCAGGTTCTTCAGGACATTGGTGGCAGTTCTTATTGAGCATCGCCTCTGTGAATATAATCCTCTCTGACTAAGTGAATCCTTGCTTATACGGCTAGGACTGGGGAGACACTGCCATAATCTTTCCATTAGGCAGTCCCAGGCAGGATATTAATATCCTTGTGTGGTTCTTAGAGGAATTTTAACAGCTAAATGATGCTAATATAAATGATAGTAATAGTAACTATTTATATATATTTATATATACTTTACAAAACTATTAACATCTTTTATCTCATTTTGTTGTCCACCTACAAGATGAATGTTATTCCTGTTTTACAGACTGAGAGGGTTTAAGTGACTTACTCAAGTGCATATTGGTAGGTGACAGCTAGAATTTGAACTAGTCTCTTAACTTCAGTCCTGAATTCATTCTGTTATGCAAATATTTTCCCTTAAAAGACTATGGGGAATGATTTCTGCCTTAAGGAAATCAGCAGTTTTCTGATAAAGATTCAAGTGGGCCCCTGCCTGGTGTCTGTGTAGAGTTGTCCTTTCAGTAACTCACTGAGGTTAGATCCTGAATGCCCTAGACAAATGGTTCTATTTGTTCTTTTTCTTTTTTTCCTTCCAAAGATCAGTTTTCCCTTCCATTAGATTTTTTACGTTTTTCTTGGAGTGGAGGAGTAGAGTAAGGTTGGAAAGGGGACGTATGTTTCATATGGCTGAACCAGGAATAGTTTAGAATTAGCATATTAGAATATTATATCTGGGTACCTTCATGCCTGTATCAAGTCCTCTCTGAAAGTTTTTTGGTTCATGGTCTCAGATTTATCACTTCCTCTCTTCCAGTTGTTACCACCCTAGATTAAGGTCTTGTTTCATTTCATGCTTAAAGTACCACAACATCGTTGATCTCCCTTGTTTCATTCTCTCCTTGGCTTAAATCATTTGGGCAGTCATATACAGATCAATCTTTCTTAAAAAACAACAATAACAACAGTTTTTTTATTATTTATTTTAGCTCTCTACTCTCCTTAAGTCTAAATTCCTGTGCCTGCTCTTTAGGATCCTTCATACCCTATTAACCTACCCATTCAGAATTATTTTTCATTGTCCCCTAACATGTACCCTTTATTCAAATCAGGCAAGTCTGTCTCCTGAATGTATTTAAGGTCAAACCCATTCCTGTTTCCTGACTTTAGCTTGTAGTTTCTTCTATTCAACCTCTCCTTTGAGGTCCAACCGAGACTTCCTTGATAACTACGGTTAGCAATAAGCTCTCCTGTTCTGGCTGCATGTATCACTTACTATCTATGTCACACATTTTTTGCTACTTCACTATTATCTTTAATACAGTATTGTATACTATCTTGCAGTGTTCTGTAATTCTTTCTCATGTATAAATTAACCAGAATTTAAATCTCTTTACAGGAGAAACCAGATCCCTCACGTGCCTAGAACAATCCTTGAGCACATACCAGACACTCATTAAATACTACTTATTCCAGTAAATATACCCATGTGGCAGAGTTTACTGGTGATAACCAGATGGATAAGAGTTATTGTGAAAATGAATCTATGTCTCTTTATTTTTATCAAGAATGTACTTGATACTAATTTTTACATTTCTTTCTTCCCTGCCTTGTTTTGGTGACAGGCTGTTGATGATGTGAAAAAAGGTTACATCAAAGCAGAGGAAAAATCCTACCAATTACAGAAGCTGTATGAACAAAGGAAAATGGTCATGGTAGGTTTATGTCCCCATAATCTCTTTATAAAATGCCCCTTTTTATCTCTTTTTTTTATTTAATTTAATTTTATATTGGAGTATAGTTGATTTACAAAGTTGTGTTAGTTTCAGATATACAACAAAGTGACTCAGTTATACATATATCCATTCTTTTTCAGATTCTTTTCCCATATAGGTTATTACAGAATATTGAGTAGAGTTCCCTGTGCTATACAGTACGTCCTTGTTGATTATCTATTTATCCCTATTTTACATATAGTAAAATATAGAGTGTATGTGTTAGTGTGTATATGTTAATCCTAAACCTCCTACTTTAATACATATAGTGTGTATATGTTAATCCCAAACCTCCTAATTTATCCCTCCCCCGCACCGTTCCCCTTTGGTAACCATAAGTTTGTTTTCAAAGTCTGTGAGTCAGTTTCTGTTTTGTATATACATTCATTTGTATTATTTTTTAGATTTCACATATGGGTGATATCATATGGTATTTGTCTTTCACCTCCTGACTTCCTTCATTTAGTATGATAATCTCTAGGTCCATCCATGTTGCTGCAAATGGCATTATTTCATTCTTTTTTATGGCTGAGTAATATTCCATTGTATATATGTACCACATCTTCTTTATCCATTCCTCTGCTGATGGACATTTAGTTGTTTCCGTGTCTTGGCTATTGTGAATAGTGCTGCAGTAAACATCGGGGTGCATGTATCTTTCTGAATTTTGGTTTTCTCCAGATACATGCCCAGGAGTGGGATTGCTGTATCATATGGTAGTTCTATTTTTAGTTTTTTTTTGTTTTTTGGTTTTTTTACTTTTTTATTGACAGAATTTATAGCAGTTTCATATTACAGAAAAAACTAAGGAGATAGTACAGAGTTCCTATCTTACTTAATATGGTACACTTGTTATATATTAACTAAAGTCCAACAATTATTAATTTCTTTACTTTTTTTTTACATCTTTATTGGAATATAATTGCTTTACAATGTTGTGTTAGTTTCTGCTGTACAACAAAGTGAATCAGCTATGTGTATACATATATACATATATCCCCATATCCCCTCCTTGTTGAGCCTCCCTCCTGCCCTCCCTATCCCACCCCTCTAGGTTGTCACAAAGCATTGAGCTGATCTCCTGTGCTCTGCAGCAGCTTCCCACTAGCCATCCATTTTACATTTAGTAGTGTATATATGTCAATGCTACTCTCTTACTTCGTCCCAGCTTCCTCTTCCCTCCTCAAGTCCGTTCTTTATGTTTGCGTCTTTATTCCTGCCTTGCCACTAGGTTCATCAGTACCATTTTTTTAGATTCCATATATGTGCGTTAGCATACAGTATTTGTTTTTCTTTTTCTGACTTACTTCACTCTGTATGACAGACTCTAGATCCATCCACCTCATTACAAATAACTCAATTTTGTTCCTTTTTATGGCTGAGTAATATTCCATTGTATACATGTGCCACATCTTCTTTATCCATTCATCTGTCGATGGACACTTAGGTTGCTTCCATGTCCTGGCTATTGTAAATAGTGCTGCAGTGAACATTGGGGTCCATGTATCTTTTTGAATTATGGTTTTCTCCGGATATATGCCCAGGAGTGGGATTGCTAGGTCATATGGTAGCTCTATTTTTAGTTTTTTAAGGAACCTCCATACTGTTCTCCATAGTGGTTGTACCAATTTACATTCCCACCAACAGTGCAGGAGGCTTCCCTTTTCTCCATACCCTCTCCAGCATTTACTGTTTATAGATTTTATTTTTCGATATATTTTTAATTGAAGTATAGTTGATTTACAATGTTGTGTTAATTCTACTGCACAGCAAAGTGATTCAGCCATATATGTATATGTGTGTGTGTGTGTGTGTGTGTGTATGTATATATGTGTGTGTGTGTGTGTGTGTGTGTATATATATATACATACACACACACTTTTTTTTTTTAAACATCTCTATTGGAGTATAATTGCTTTACAATGCTGTGTTAGTTTCTGCTTTATAACAAAGTGAATCAGCTATACATATACATGTATCCCCATATCTCCTCCCTCTTGCGTCTCCCTCCCACCCTCCCTATCCCACCCCTCTAGGTGGTCACAAAGCACTGAACTTATCTCCCTGTACTATGCGGCTGGTTCCCACTAGCTATCTATTTTACATTTGGTAGTATATATGAGTCCATGCCACTCTCTCATTTCATCCCAGCTTACCCTTCCCCCTCCCCGTGTCCTCAAGTCCATTCTCTACATCTGCGTCATTATTCCTGTCCTGCCCCTAGGTTCTTCATAACTGTGTTTTTTTTTTCTTAGATTCCATATATATGTGTTAGCATATGGTATTTGTTTTTCTCTTTCTGACTTACTTCACTCTGTATGACAGACTCTAGGTCCATCCACCTCACTACAAATAACTCAATTTCGTTTCTTTTTATGGCTGAGTAATATTCCATTGTATATATGTGCCGCATCTTCTTTATCCATTCATCTGTCAGTGGACACTTAGGTTGCTTCCATGTCCTGGCCATTGTAAATAGAGCTGCAGTGAACATTGTGGTACATGTCTCTTTTTGAATTATGGCTTTCTCAGGGTATGTGCCCAGGAGTGGGATTCCTGGGTCATATGGTAGCTCTATTTTTAGTTTTTTAAGGAACCTCCATACCGTTCTCCATAGTGGCTATACCAATTTACATTCCCACCAACAGTGCAGGAGGGTTCCCTTTTCTCCATACCCTCTCCAGTATTTATTGTTTTATAGATTTTATTTTTCAATATTTTTTAATGAAGTATAGTTGATTTACAATGTTGTGTTAATTCCTGCTGCACAGCAAAGTGATTCAGCTATATATATATATATATATATATATATATATATATATAAAAATATATATATATATACACACACACATATACACATACTTCATTTTAATATTCTTTTTCATTATGGTTTATCATAGGATATTGAATATAGTTCTCTGTGCTGTACAGTAGGACCTTGTTGTTCATCCATTCTGTATATAAAAGCTTACATCTGCTAACACCAACCTCCCACTCCATTTTTCCTTCAACCTCCTCCCCCTTGGCAACCACCAGTCTGGTCTCTGTGTCTGTGTTTCTGTTTTGTAGATAGGTTCATTTGTGTCATAATTTAGATTCCACATATAAGTGATATTGTATGGTATTTGTCTTTCTCCTTCTGACTTCATTTAGTATGATAATCTCTAGTTGCATCCATGTTGCTGCAAATGGCATTATTTTGTTCTTTTTTATAGCACTGAGTAGTATTCCATTGTATATATGTAACACATCTTTATCCATTCATCTGTTGATGGACATTTAGGTTGTTTCTATGTCTTGGCTATTGTGAATAGTGCTGCTATGAACATAGGGGTGCATTTTTTTTTATAAATTTATTTTATTTATTTTCATTTTTGGCTGTGTTGGGTCTCTGTTGCTGTGTGCGGGCTTTCTCTTGTTGTGATGAGTGGGGGCTACTCTTCATTGAGGTGCGTGGGCTTCTCATTGCAGTGGCTTCTCTTGTTGCCGAGCACAGGCTCTAGGGGCATGGGCTTTAGTAGTTGTGGCACACCAGCTCAGTAGTTGTGACTCGCGGGCTCTAGAGCACAGGCTCAGAAGCTGTGACGCACGGGCTTAGTTGTTCTGCTGCATGTGGGATCTTCCCAGACCAGGGCTCTAACCCATGTCCCCTGCATTGGCAGGCGGATTCTTAACCACTGCACCACCAGGGAAGCCCGCATATATCTTTTTGAATGACGGTTTTGTATAGATATATGCCCAGGAGTGGAGTTGCTGGGTCATATGGTAGTTCTATTTTTAGTTTTATGAGGAACTGCCATACTGTTTTCCACAGTGGCTGCATCAGCTTACATTTCCACCAACAGTGTAAGAGGGTTCCCTTTTCTCCACACCCTCTCCAGTATTTGTTATTTGTAGACTTTTTGATGATGGCCATTCTGACTGGTGTGAGGTGATACCTCATTGTAGTTTTGATTTGCATTTCTCTAATAATTAGTGATGTTGAGCATCTTTTCATGTGCTTTTTGAAAATGCCCCTTCTTATCTCTGAAACCTATTCTAGTCATTTTTGAAAGATGTTTACAACCTGGTCAGTGGCTTAACTGATTTAAAAAGAAGGAGGGAGATACAGACCTTGATATAAAGTCCATTGTGTTCCTCCATTTAGCACACAGAAAGCTTATTGTGGTATATATAGGTATATAACTTTATTATTAATAATAACCAAACAGTATTCTTTTTGATAATAAAAAGTCCTAAAATTAGATGTGTAAAACATTTAATATGATAAAAATAAGATTCTGTAAGAATTAATATTTGGATGTTTAACATTAGAAATTATTTTAGTTGTGATTTAGCAATCACAAAATCATTTGTTTTCCTAACTCCCATCTGTGTAGTTGCTTAAACATTTACGCTCAGTAGTGCGTTTGGTTAGTATGATATCCTAGAGCTGTGTTGTTTGATTCCATAGCTGCTAGCCTCATGTGGCTATTTAAATTTAATTTTAAATTCATTTAACTTAAATAAAATTTAAAATCCAGTTCTTCCGATGCATTAGCACATTTCAGGTGTTGAGTAGTCACATGTGGCTAGTAGCTACTGTATTGGACAGCCCAGATATGGAACATTTTCATCATCACAGAAAGTTCTGTTGGAGAGGGCTACCTATGATGTTCTTGGAATATTTCAAAATTAGTTTTGAATTGGTATCTGCTGTAAATAGAGGGATGAAAATTGTCAAAAATAAAATTTGTGAAGAACATTTATGAAAACTTCCACTCATATCATCTTAAAACTTCTTTCTTGGCCAATTCAGATAGTTGAAAATTTTCCAGTTATAGTTTTTCATAATAGTTTTCGTACAGTTTTTACACAAGGCAGTAATTGCATTGGTAATAATTCTGATAGGTCACTTGAATTTCTTTTGTACTTTCTGAGCAGTTCTTAGGAGGGAATGTTGATCTATCTAAATTAATTGTATTGGGACTTCCCTGGTGGCACAGTGGTTAAGAATCTGCCTGCCAATGCAGGGGACATGGGTTCGAGCCCTGGTCCGGGAAGATACCACATGCCACGGAGCAGCTAAGCCCATGCACCACAACTGCTGAGCCTGTGCTCTAGAGCCTGTGAACCACAACTACTGAGCTGGTGTGCCACAACTGCTGAAGCCTGTGCGCCTAGAACCTGTGCTCGGCAGCAAGAGAAGCCACCACAATGAGAAACCCGCGCACTGCGATGAATACCCAACGCAGCCAAAAATAAATAAATAACTTTATTTATTTTTTAAATTAATTAATTGTATTGGAATAAGAATGGAAACAAGTTAGCCACTGAACTTAAGCTCATAGTCTTATATCTAGGTGGAATAGTTATTTTATCACTCACGTAACAAAAAGGGAACCATCCACCAATGTTCTGCATACCAACAGGCTGAAATAGACAACACAAAAATCTTTTAAATAGAATTAAGTTTTGGGACTTCCCTGGTGGTCCAGTGGTTAAGACTCCATGCTCCCAATGCAGGGGGCCTGGGTTCAATCCCTGGTCAGGGAACTAGATCCCACATGCCACAGCTAAGAGCCTCAACTAAAAAGATCCCGCACACTGCAACGAAGATCCCGTGTGCTACGGGGCAGCCAAATAAATAAATAAATATTTGAAAATAAATAAAAATGTTTTTTAAAAAATAGAATAAAGTCTTGGCAGAATTTTGGTAAAGGGAATTTTGCTATGTGGGAGACAGGATTTTAAAACTCAACTTCCACCTCTTCTTTAAGATAATGGTATTGTCTTCTATATATTAATGCATGATTCTGACCAACACATCTGCATCTTCTACTGAAAAGGGCTATCCACCTCTGCAATAGTTCTTTGCCTTTGTCAAAGCCAGCAGAATCAAAGTAATTTCATAAGGCCTTCTGAATATGGAATACAGATCGTTTCTTTGCACATATAGCACTCTAAACACACTAGCTTCCATTTATACATTTAACAAAAAATATTTGTTGAGCACCAAGTGTGTGCCAAGCACAGTGCAAAGTGCTAGAGAAATAAATAGGTTTGGGTTGTTCTGTGGCAAAATATAGAAAATCTGAGTTTAACAAGCATAGTAATCTATTATGAAATTATTTTTTAGACTCAAGTTTGTATCTTGTAATCCTCAGTTAAGAACACAAGTGCAGTTAGTACATTGATAGGTTTCCCCGTGGGTCATCTGAACTGAGTATAAAATATGCTTCTCTTGAAAACCTAGTGCCAGTGTACAAGTGTGTACCGGCCCCATAATACTGCAGTCCTATTTTAAAGACCTCCCCCCTGACAAAAGTTTGGGTTTTATTCAGGTATCAGTGTTCAAAGACATTAGCCTAGTCAATGGTCAATACATTGAAACTACCACCTCAGATGGACCCTTCAGAGCCCGTAGGTCTTGATACCATTATAACAACTTAGCACAGTTGATAGGCCTGAGATTAGGCCGTATCACTACGATTAGTTGCCAGATCACTGTGAGACCTTCAGCAATTCACAAACTTGTCACTTTCAGTTTCTTTTCTGTAAATTGGGGATGTTCAGGTTGTTAGCTCTCAAGTAGAATCTTGACAAAATATTCCAAAGTTAACAGATAAATAAGCTTTGTGTAAGTTCCCTTGCTCTCCGAATACAGAGGACAGCTCATACCTTTGCCATAGTTTGTAATACCCAGTGTGATCAAAATGTTTTTGTTTTTTACCGGTTTGCAAAGTTAGATTGAATCTCAAATTAGGATGGTTGAGAATATAGTGTACATAAGACTTGTTTTTTCTTTTTTCTCTCTCTCTCTTTTTTTTAAGTCTTTAATATTTATTTATCTTATTTTTGGCTGCGTTGGGTCTTCGTTGCTGCACGTGGGCTTTCTCTAGTTGCAGCGAGCGGGGGCTACTCTTCGTTGCGGTGCACGGGCTTCTCATTACAGTGGCTTCTCTTGTTGCGGAGCACGGGCTCTGGGCGCGCAGGCTTCAGTAGTTGTGGCTCGCGGGCTCCGTAGTTGTAGCTTGCAGGCTCTAGAGTGCAGGCTCAGTAGCTGTTGCACACAGGCTTAGTTGCTCTGTGGCATGTGGGATCTTCCCGGACCAGAGCTTGAACCCGTGTCCCCTGCATTGGCAGGCGGATTCATAACAACTGCACCACCAGGGAAGTCCCTCTCTCTTTTTTTTCAACTCTCACACAAGCAGTGAACATGTGTAACTTATATCTTGCCATTGTTGAACTGACAAATAAGAAGTTTCTGGGTTTGGGGTTCCCTGGTGGCGCAGTGGTTAAGAATCCGCCTGCCGATGCAGAGGACGTGGGTTCGAGCCCTGGTCCAGGAAGATCCCACATGCCGCGGAGCAAATAAGCCTGTGCGCCACAACTACTGAAGCTGCACGCCTAGAGCCCGTGCTCCACAACAAGAGAAGCCACTGCAATGAGAAGCCCGCGCACTGCAACGAAGAGTAGCCTCCACTCGCCGCAAATAGAGAAAGCCTGCATGCAGCAACGAAGACCCAACACAGCCATAGATAAATAAATAAAATAAATAAACTTATTAAAAAAGAAAAAAAGTTTCTGGGTTTGTGTTTGTCAACATAATTTTTAATGATTTCACAAAAGGCAGTATTATGTGGAAGTCAGTGTTTCTCAAAGTGTAGTTGCCAGCCCAGTTACATGGGAATCACTTGTCAAGCCTGCTCAAAATGCAGATTTCTGGAGCCCACCTCACATTTACTAAACCAGAACCTCTACGGGTATGACCTAGAAATATTTGTGAAGATTTTTACAGAAGCACCCTAGTGAGTCTGCAACTTTAGGTGCTTGAGAAACACTACCCTTGGAATTTGGGAGAGTTGGCTTCCAAGTTTCCTCTCAGGCCTTTATTTCAATTTTAGATCTGGTTTGACCCTTGGCAGGTTGTTTGGGAGAACAGAGAGTTCTCCAGAATGGACCTCCATCCCTCACCTAAAGTGTTTTGCTCTGTTAAGTACTGTCTCTGCTTTAATAACCGTCCTGTTTCAGTATTTACCTATCTTGCTGAACATTGAACATTTATAAAATGTCCCATGCCATACCTGTCCTCTTCTCTTGCCTGATGTGCACCATCATCTAAGTGGTATACAAGTCAAGGAGGGTAATTTGGGATACATATTTAGCTACTCAGAATTTAATATGAAAGGAGAATAGACAGGATAATTTTTTGTTTGAAGTACATAGCTACACCCTTATGTAAACATGTTTGAAAACAAAAATTAACTTTCCTTTGGAAATTTGGATGTATGTAAAATTTTAAATATTTCTTCTCTATGTTTTCTGCAAATCGAGGAATGTAGAGATTGCCCACTTAAAACTGAGAGATACTACCTGACCTGATAATCTCGGGAAAACCTTAAATTTCCCCAATGACACCTTACCTTAATGGAGGCTTTAAAATTTTTTTTTAAAGCTGTCATGTATTGAATACCTAATTATGTTCTAAGTACTATGCTAGATACTTTTCAAGGTCACAAATAACTGTATGGTATAGATGCTATTATTATTTCCCTTTTTTTAAAAAAATTTATTTTATTTATTTATTATTTTTTTTGCGGTACGCGGGCCTCTCACTGTTGTGGCCTCTCCCATTGCGGGGCACGGGCTCTGGACGCGCAGGCTCAGCGGCCATGCCTCACGGGCCCAGCCGCTCCGCAGCACGTGGGATCCTCCCGGACCGGGGCACGAACTCGCGTCCCCTGCATTGGCAGGCGGACTGTCAACCACTGCGCCACCAGGGAAGCCCTATTATTTCCCTTTTTATGGAAGAGGAAACAAAGGCTCCTAGGATTTAATAATTTGCTAGAGTTCAAATAACTTGCCCAAGGTTACAGAGTTAGGAAGTTATGGGTCCAGGATTCAAGCCTGGGGCGTTCTGGGCCCAGGCTCTTGATCACTACTCTGTGCTGTTTGCTGCTTGTTATAACCCCAGAAGAGTTCTCTCCTATCATCCACTGCCTGTCATATTTACCAAAGTATAGATAGTAGCCAGCGATTTATTTTTGTTCATAGTGCCAGTAGAAGGCCTAAGCAGTTTATCACTGGTTCAGGATGGGTGATGGTCAAGGGGGATGGATGGGGTAATGGAGGGAGACAGAGAAGAAAAATGATGCAAATGAAGTATTTTGGCACTTCTGTATTGACCCTGTCCCTGTGTTCTTGCTACCCCTTTATAAGTTTTCACCTTTAAAGTTGCTATTATTTTACCCAAGCAGAAGTAAATACAAAGTAGGGAAGGGAGCCTGTGGTGTAATTTTTTTCCCCCTGGGCCCTTAGGTCTTCCCGGAAAGTCCCTGGTGGCAGTAGAGACAGTCTTAGGTGCGATTCCTTGGTACCAGAGCCATAGGTTGCCTAGGGTCCTTTTTGTGCCTGTCTCTTCTTTTCTCTTGGTGAGGCGGAAGGCAGCTCTCCAGTGTATTCTAACCTCCGTACCCATCTAGGTGAAATCAACTAGGGTGCTAGACCTTTGTCTTCTCTCTAACTCTCTGCGCACGTCACCACTATGCCTTGTTCTTCCTGTGTGACATGCAGATGGGGGTGTCACACAGACTTGAGACTATTTGCTTGTTTCCCCGGCAATCACTGAGGAAACCAGGTCAGAGTCCCTGCATCTTCTTTTTTCCTTATCATCTTTCCCTATTTCTCTTCTCTCCTTCCCATTCATTATCTTTTACTCTCTCCCCTCTCAACTCAACATAGTGAGTTAAGTAAGAGAGAGGCCAGCCTTAACTGTAGAGGAGAAGGGACAAAGAGTTCAGAGGCCTCTCTGGGTCAGTCTTGGCGCATTGTACCTGTGAGGGTCACGTATGTCACTTGTTCTGGGTCTAGATGCTTTTTAAGGAGACATATATGCGGGAGACCCAGGGGCAGTGGGGCTAAATGGGACTAGTTGGTAATAGAGAAAGGATCAGAGGCCTAGAAATTAAACCTGGCTTCTAATCCTGGTTGTGCCACTTACTATTACCTGTGACATTAAGCAAGTCTCATTATTATTCTGAGTTTCTGTAAAATGACTAACTTTTAAAGTTTCCTTCAGCTTAAACTTTTTATGAATATGAGATTTGGGATAGCTTAATCCTCATCACTGAGATCATTCTAACTTTTGATTGGAGAAGAGATGAGAAACATTAGCTCTCTTACCTTAATTATAAGGATAGATTTGATTCCATCCCTTAGGTACAGTGAAAATAGAGGGCTGGACTAAATGGCATTGTGAGTTCCCTCTAGTCCTAGGGCTCTTGGTTGCGGTATCTCTTCTGGCTTCATTTATATATATAAGTAGAGAAAGAGAGCAGGGTTGGAAGTATGGAGTTGGAAGTTAGAAGGATAGTGGATCATCTAGGAGCCCTGTCCCAGCTTGGCAATGGACGTGAGACCAGAGGCAAGGTCTCCAGGTTGCGAGGTTTCTCTCGGTTCTTTTGTGTGCCATCGCAGCAGCTCCTGATGACGGTGTAGTTCCATAGTAACACTGTTTCTCTTTCCTTTTTTCTCTAGTACCTCAACATGCTAAGGACTTGTGAGGGCTACAATGAAATCATCTTCCCCCACTGTGCCTGCGACTCCAGGAGAAAGGGGCATGTTATCACAGCCATCAGCATCACGCACTTTAAACTGCATGCCTGCACTGAAGAAGGACAGCTGGAGGTGAGAGTTCATTTAGCATGTAGCTGGGAAGTCAGGGGGCATGGTCCAGGAACACCGGGAATACTTTGATACTCACTTGCTATGTTTTAATTCCTCCTTGTGGGGGAAATGATATCAAGACTGTTTTGACTGGGGTAAATAGGCTCTGGATCTACACTGCTCCTCACCTTCACTGGCTGCTTACACTGACTTTTATTCTTCTGTCACAGTCTTTTCCCTGAAATGATGTAGACATCTCTACTGATTTCTTTTCTGCTGTCTGGTTCAGAACCATCTTACCTAAGCTCCCCAGCATTCTCAAACTTATGCTCTTGTTCTCGGTTGTTTAGAACCAGGTAATAGCATTTGAATGGGATGAGATGCAACGATGGGATACAGATGAAGAAGGAATGGCCTTCTGTTTTGAATATGCTCGAGGAGAGAAGAAGCCTCGATGGGTTAAAATCTTCACACCATATGTGAGTGGTAGTTGGGGAAGCATGCACGGGGAAAGTAGATTGGGCTTAAAGTTCTCCTTAAGCTAAATGCGTAAATGGAGAGAGCTGTAGAGCTGTTGTTTTGAGATCTGAATCTGTTTGAATCCTAGAGCCCCAGGTTCTTCCTGACTTTCCTTTAGGCCTGAGTAGGATTGGCAATTTCATATCCCACTTGACTCACAGTTAACCACTAGAAGGAGCCAGAGAATAGCAGATGAGCCAGGCCTGGGTTTTATGGAGCTTGTTAAGGTTTTTCTCTAGGCTGAGCAAGTTTGGAAGGTGACTCTGGGCAGGAGTTCAAAGGCATGGTCCTTTGGTGCCTGGTCTTGAGAAGCCAGTGAGTGTTGCTCTGTTTTTTTTTTCAGTTCAATTACATGCATGAATGCTTCGAGAGGGTGTTCTGCGAGCTCAAGTGGAGAAAAGAGGTAATTCTAAACAATCTTGAATTGACCTTTTTATCTTTTTTTGTTTGTTTGTTTAAAATGTATAGTCCTGTGGCCAAATACCTGGGGCCCTCATCTCCATCTGTCTAGGAGTATTAGTTAGAGACTGGTTATCCCATGTGAGCCAGGATCTTCTTCCAGAGAGGTTATTAGCCTTGGACGCTAAACGGACTATGCCAAAAAGCCCTTCTTCCATCGTCTAGAGATTGGCCATTGGCTACAGGCTGTTCCATCTCTCATGACTTCATGCACCCTCCTCTGCTTGTTTTTTGTCAGTCGCCCTCCGTGTTCTTCCTGACCCAGAAGGGCAGCTGTCCTCAGTTTTAGCCATTCTGACTGGGTGAGACGTGAAAGAGTCTGTCTAGGCTAACCAGGAGTGCGTGTGCATGAGAAGGTTTTTGCTGCTGCTTTCCTGCTGTCTGTATATGCCAGTGCTGGAACAGAATTTAAAACATTCAGAATAATTAGCTACTTACTCTCAGAGAAGATGTTTCCAAGGTTCAGAGGGTAAAGTCAGGAATAAGAAAATTTATATTCTTGGTATAGTAGAAAGAACATTGGGCTCTGGCAATCAGATCTGGATTCTCTCCCAGCTTTTTTTCTCTCTGTGATCTTGGACAAATCAGCCTCCCTGGATCTCAGTCTTCTCATCTTTCCTCATCTGTGAGACAGGAAGGCTGAACCAGATAGTTAATATCCTAGGTCCCTTCCAACTCTAAAAGGCTATGATTCTTGATGGAAAGTTATATCAAGTGAAGAGGCCAATCAGATCAAGTCATCCATCCAGTCATACGTTTTCTGTGTGAGGGGTTGTCTCTAGATGGGAGGAGATGAGGACACCTAAGGCTTCCCAGTAACTCTTTTCTTTTTTTCCTTTCAGAACATTTTCCAGATGGCGAGGTCACAGCAGAGGGATGTGGCCACCTAGCCTTTCGTTACCCTCTTCCCTTCTCTTCACCCTCATCCTCTTATCCCTTTCGTCTCCCATGTCAGACAGAGTAACCATTAACACGAAAGAAGAGAAAAAGGAAAAAAGTCATTATATTCAAAAGCCCTAAACTAAATATTATTAATAATCCCTCTGAATTTCATATCTCTGGAATTGAGCTGGTAGAGAACAACAGATGGGTCAGCACCAGGAGTCAACTGAGTTAAGACAGGAAAAGAAATAAGCCCAACCGACTCGCCAAAGGTATCTTTGTCTTTTCAACTGGGCCTCATACCAACAGACTCTCCTTGTACTATATTTTTAGAACTGGAACTATGAACTCCATCCATTTGCACTGTTCAGGCATATATATGTATGTATGTAAAAATTATATATACACAAATTAGCTGCACGTATATACATATATATATTTCTTTTTAAATTTCATATTGATGGCAGTACCTTTTTTAGCTTGTGTTTTTACACACCTTTCACTAGAATTCATGACTTCTCTCTTGCTCTCTTTATTTTGAAACAAACTTTAAAAAGGAAAAAAAAAATTTACAGGGAAAAATACCTCTCCTCATGAAGGACTCGAAAAGTTTACAACCTGCTTGGGTTTTTCCCCCCTTTTTTGTATTGAATGAAGATTCTGGATCATGGGTTGCCATAGAGTCTGAGGAGCAAGGAGCATAGTTTCTTTATCTTCCAAGAGGCTGCTGGGGAGGAGAAAGAGGTGTGTTTCTCAAGGGCAGCAAGGCTGCAGATCTGCAGCGAGAGTCTAAAGACTTGGTGTGGTCTCTCTTGATTCCAAGACAACTTTCCTGGTCCATCTCTGTCTCTTCCACTCATGGCTTTTAGCCACATTCCACATCTTCCTGCTTCCCGAGGGCCCCCTGTATGGTTTCCCTCAACAGGCCTAGAATGAAGGGGAGGGCGGGCTCAGGAGGTTGACGCCACAGACACCTGAAACACTCAGTGGTCATGATTTCCCATTTCCCCGCTCGTTCTGAAGCAGGGATGGTACTCGGGACCAGAGTTAAAGCTGATACCTTTAGGCACAAAGATTGGACTTAAGTAGGGGGAGGGAAAGAAGAAAGTCCCTATGAATATAAGCTTTTCCCTACTCCATTGCTGACCAATAACCACCCATAACTATTACATTCTCTGTGACTTCCTTAAACGCCCATGTTGGGGAAGGATCTGACAGCATCCCCAAGGCCTTGGGGAAACTTGGAAGGGTCGGTGGCCCATGCCGGGCAAACCATACCCCGTCCAAGCCAGCTGAGGACCCAGGAAGGAGCAGTAGTAATACGGTTGATTTGGGTTGGATCTCAGCTTTGAATTAAAAGGAACCTGAAGGAAAATCTTTTTGTCCCTCAAAGAGCTCCTCATCTGATCTTGCAGTTAGACCTTTTGAGACCTGAGAGCTACATGCCAGGATCTGGGGCCAGGGCTGACTGGGGTAGAGCAACATTCTCAACCCCCAGCCTCCAAAGGTACTGCATTGGGAGCTCTGATGCAGTCAGGCTCCGATGCACCTGAAACATTTTTGAGCCTTCTTTACTTTTTTCCTTCTCTACCTTCTAAGCAGAAACCTCCATAGGATGGCATCTTTTGCTTTGTCTAACTGGGAGGCAACCATAGTTGGTTGTAGTCGACTCCACTGAGCAGTGTTGGGGTGGTTTGAAGTTTCTGTTTTTGTAACTTGTTTTTGCAGATTGTTGTGAGGCCACTTTGCTTTCTCTCTCACTCTGTTGTCTTGGCAGGCGCTTGCCCCAGGGGGTGTGGGATCATATAGGACATCCTATCTTTCCTCACCTTCTCCAAACCCAGGTGGAATCACAGAGTACAAAATGTAAGAAAGCTGAATGTTTAAAATTGCAGGGCGTGATCCCTGATTTGGAGGCTTTGGCACAGAATTAACTTCTTCTGGCTTAAATAAATTTAATAATGAGCCAAGGGACCCTGGAAAGAAGGTATGTTGATTGCCCACTCCAAGATGCTGAAGAGGCTTTTGGCACCAGCTTCGTTCAAACTTTAAAAATAGCAGTTTGCCCCTATTCCTTCAGAGTGGGAGAGGAATGAACAAATCCGGGAGTCCGTGGGAAGCCCAGATGCTGACCTGTGATGTGAGAGTAGCGGGGATGCCTTTAGCGTGCATAGACGCTGCTCCTGTGTCGTTCTGACCTGGCACTCACTTGGTGCTTGGAGATTGGGTGAGGGCCCTGTAGGTAGTTAGCCTGTTTGGCCCCTGCTTGAGGCTGTACCACTAACAAAGCCCCAGCTACAGTGAGAAGGGGAAAGCAGGGAAGCCCTGGAGGACAGCGCCGCCTTCTCTCCCACCCACAGCAGCGTCCTGCAATGGAGGCAGAGGTCGCTGTGGCTGTACAGCTCCATCCAGTCAAGCTCTTCTTTGCACGAAGCAGTGTTAGTGTGATACCCTTTCCCCCTTGCTCTGCACTTCCTTTCTTGAATCCCTACCACCTTTCTCAGTCCAGGGTTCTGCCCAGGGAGTCTTCTGCTCAGTCTCTTTTTGCAGTTTGTCTCCGGGAAATAGAGAGGCTCCCCTTTCCCCCTACTTTGCCCCAGCAGAGCCAGCAGGATCTCTCTGATCTCTTGTTGTCCTCCCTTCCCAACGGAGAGTTTCTATCCATAAAAACTCAGAGTTTTTATGGATCAGGAGAAAATGCAGGCCCTGAGACACCTATCCCTGCAGAAAGGGTTCCCTTGGGCCATGCTTTGGGTTTTCTGCTCCTTATATTTTTATTTTACTCTCCATTTTTCTGCCCTCCCCTTGCCCTAGGTCTAAGCTCAGCACAGGCGAGTGCTCGGGGCAGCTCCTAGGCCTGGACAGCTCTCAGGGAGGAATTAGAGAAATGTTCAGCATCCCCGTGCCTGGCCCATCCAGTTTCATCCTTTAGTTACGCAGGCCAGTAGCTTCGGGTTATCCCCTCTTATATCTGCAAACCCAATGCTTGGAGCAGCAGCTCTAACAGGAGGTGATACCTCTCTCTTTCATTTCAGAATTTGCCAGCTTAGGGGCCTGGCTCTTGAAGGCAGTTTTCTTAAAGGGGACTGCATCCTGGGTGACCCGAAGTCTCCAGACCTAGAGGGACAACTGTGCCCTCCCTTCTCTGCTTCATGTTCTCTGGCTGGATTGATTCAGCGGTAGAAACCATTTGGTCTTTTGCACCCCAGCATACCGCTAGGTTCCTTCCAGAGTCACTGTGTCACATTAGCTTCCTTTTGGAGGGAGGGTGACGTGGTTAAATACTCAGATAGCAGAGGCAGTGGGTGCGCATCTTTAGTTCCCCATCTTCCGGTTTCACCTCCTGCCCTCCTCTTGCCCTAAACCTGAGCACATCATGCCAGGCCTCACTCATACAGGATGGTGTCAGCTCACTCCTCAGCAGTAATCTAGGGTGTGTGGGAAGCTTAAGGCTCTGGGGAAGAACAGAATCGAAGAGGGGATGATGTGGGTGGAGGCACTGGCCAACTAACTGCTAAACTTGGACACCAGTTTTATATCACATCCCCCTTTGTAAGCCAGTGAGCAGGGCTTCAGTTTTCCCCAGACCATGCACACTTTTAATTTATTTGAGAGAAACTCTAATTGTATTTTCACTGCAGTATCTTGTATTTTTTATTTGTGATTTAAGAAATGTGAAGAGAAAATACACAGACACATAATGGCTAACAGTGTTTCTTTCATTCCTTGTTCTAGAGCTAACCACTCTAAAATTGTTTGGTAATGTCACTTAGTGTAATTAATTGTAACATATTCTTTTAAATAAATTGATTTATTGATGAAACTATTCTTTGGTTTCCTAGACTTACAAATCCTTCGGGTTGTGTGGGAAGAGGTGAAGAAACACGTTTGAGATTTGAGTTTGAATGATCAGTCTGAAAATGGGAAGGAACATCTGACTAGTTCTCCTGACCAACTAGCTAGTGAGGCGGTTGTTTGAGAGCAGGAGATGGGGAAGGGTGGGAAAAGGAGAAGCTGGGAGGCCCCTGGTCCAAAGTTCTATTTCCAGAAAATTCCTCCTTTGAAAATTCCTTCTTCCCCCTCAACCCTCAGGGTTGGTTGTGCCAGCTTGCACAAACTCCACGTTAAGACTCACAGGACTTCTGTTCCTCAGCCTTATGCAGATAGAGCCTGGCAGAGCCCTTGGGACAGATCTTAGCACTGTCCGCCTGCCCCCAGCCACATGTATATACTTTTTCATTTTTCAAGTTACTTAGGAAACTTCTCTCTGGAATCTGAACTGAATGGTACCTTAATATTACCCCTAACGAATGCCAGCTCAATACCGTGTCCTCTGGGTGATTATATTCTCCCCTCTGCCCACACTCCTGAGAATAAGCGTGGTCTTGCATGTTCTTTGCTTTTGCGGAGGAATCTCAGGTGTTGTAGCCTGAGTACTACTCTTAAGGATGCCTACCCTACTCTGTCTTTGTGTTAGTTTATGGGCTGAATCTATTCTGAAAAGCTCAGCATTTGTGTTAGGTCGGATATTTAAAATTATTTTTTATAAACCTTCCTGTTTTGTTTTTCTAATCCCTAGCCATGTGCTTTTGCTCCTTGATTGGAGACCATAAGAGCAAGGTGTAGTCTGACATTTGGTTTGGCAGTTCGGGGAGAGACATTGCTGTGGGTCTCTCACTGAGCCGTCAGCATTCAATAATTGAAATCTGGTACATATTACTGTGCTAATGGGGAAAAAAATTTTTTTTTTCTTTAACAAGGGAAGAATCCACAGAGAAGTAGAAAGTGGAACTCCAGAGTTAGAATTATAGAAGTTAAAGTCAAACATTTATTGAACATCTACTGTGTGCAGGGTATTGTGTTAGATACTGCAATAGATACAGAAGCGAAGTAAGAGACACTGTGCTAACTTGCAGCCTCTCAGAGGAATGACCATATGACCTAGCTGTGGAAGGGTTAAGTGCCGGAAGGACTAGAAAAGGAGGGGAGAAAGATCTCTGGGTGAAGGCAATGAAGGAAATCTTTTTTTTTTTTTTTTTTGCGGTACGCGGGCCTCTCACTGTTGTGGCCTCTCCCGTTGTGGAGCACAGGCTCTGGACGCGTAGGCTCAGCGGCCATGGCTCACGGGCCCAGCCGCTCCGCGGCATGTGGGATCTTCCCAGACCGGGGCACGAACCCGTGTCCCCTGCATCGGCAGGCGGACTCTCAACCACTGCGCCACCAGGGAAGCCCAATGAAGGAAATCTTGATGAAGAAAGTGAACTGTTTAGAATGAGCAGAATTTCAACAGGAAGGCATTCAGCAAGCTTTACTGAGCCATTATGTGCCAGACACTAGTAATTGGGAATGAAAAGACATGGGTGTGGTGGGGATCAAACTTGGCCAGATGAACAACGAATAGTCCTGTTTGATTAGAACTGAAGGTGTGTGTAGGAATAAAACAGAAGATAAGCCTTCGAAGAGCCTTAAATGCCAGGTGAAGTGCTCTACGTTAAAAAAAAGAAAAGGGAGGGGGGATTCCCTGGCGGCCCAGTGGTTAGGACTCTTCGCTGTCACTCCTGATGGCCCAGGTTCAATCCCTGGTTGGGGAACTAAGATCCCACAAGCCACGGCACAGCCAGAAAAAAGAACCAGAGAAGTTTTGTTTTTCATCAGCTCCGCTTTAGAAACACTGATATTTCAGAATACGTACAGAGGGATCAATTAGGAGACTGCCGTGATTAGTTAGTAAGTGGAGGCAGTGATAACTTGAAACGAGAGAAATGGGTATGAAAAAACTGTGGAAGTACAATCATTTATGATTTAGCATTAAACACTGAGTTGATGTGAGAGGAGTAAAAGACTCCCAAGGTTTCACGGCTAGGTGAACCTTGGGGAAGAAAATATTTTAGCTTTGGACCGATTATAATTCAGGCATGTGTGAGAAATCTAGATACAGGTGTCCAGCAGTTATTTCTTAATTATTTGCTGAGCACCTTCTAATGTTCTGGGCACTGATGAGGATGGTGGGGATACAGGGGTGATAAGGCAGAGTAAATACCTGTGAATGAATTCGTAGAAGACAGGTGTCTTCTCTGGAGAGCACGTTGTAGGAGAGGAGGAGGGGAAATGCAGAGACAGGTAAGGAGGATACTGCAGGCCAAGGTGGGCGAGGGTGACCTGGACAGTGTTGATGGCGGTGGAGATGGAGAGACAGACGTGAGTACATCACCAATGCATTTTAGAGAACCAGGAGGGCTTTGCAGTGGGGTTGGATATGAAATGTGAGAGAAAGGGTGTGATCAGAGTTTTGGCCTGGGTGGATACACACTGGTGATCTTTACAAGCAAGGAGGACTGAGCGAGGAAAGGCACTACTGAAACTGAGTTCAGGAGAAACATTAGGTTAGAAACACATAGCTGGGAGTTGTTTTCACTGAGCAGATGGGAAGATGCAACCCCATTTATGGGGAGCAAGAGGGAGCTGACTACTCAGGGAGATAGACCGAAAGAGGGGCCAGAGAAGGGAGAATCTAAGAGCCGGGAGCTTGAGCCAGGGCTGCTCAAGTTCTCAGATTTGGAGACGAGAATGAGGCTTGGCCATGAGTGGCAATTCCTTCAATCACAAATACAAGCAGCCAAGGCTGTGACAGCCTTTGAAATTTTAGCAGGAGGATGAAAAGACAAAGGCAACCCTGAAAGTCAGAGAGAGGGTGTCAAGCTACTGAAGGGTCCAACCCTAAGGAAGCAAGACACTTTGCATCACATTCATACATTTTAAAGCTCAGAAAATACAGACGGGATGAGAATGCATTGAAGGAACGATCCAGGGCTTCCCCTGCCACATTCTCATCACCACAGTCCCCCCTAAGTGAGGATGTTTTTCTAAATGTCTGTTTTTGTTTCTAAAACTAGAAGGCTTCTCCCAATCCCTGCTACTAACCTGTCAGCTCCACTCTTCTGCCTCGAGAAGTTATTTTCCTTCTCTCTTCTCTTTATTCTGCCATTAACATTTGAACAGTAACTTGATTATTTTAGAAGAAACTGGTGCTGAGTTTCATCTTGTTTGGTCTGAAGTTAGGAGATCCTATTGTCATCATTTTCTGTTTCTTCTGCATTTTATTACTGGGGCCTCTTCTGCTCAGAAGAGATGTTAGTGAACTTTGGTAGTTAGCAGAACTATCCCTCCTTTATACCCTTCCTACTACATTTGAAGCCAGTATGATGTCTGAAAAAGTCTGTGTTCATACAAGAAACAAGTTAGGAGCTTCCTTTTCCGTCTCAGATGGCCTCCTATGTTTTGCTGTCAAAGGGCCTGGAGAATCCCTGCCCAGATGTTGTTTTGACTCCCCAGAAGAACCCTTTGTGTCTTCTTCATCCCCATCATTCAGCCTGACTTATCTACTGCTCCTCTGGAGAAAATCTGGCTGCAGCCTTGCAGGGAGAGGGGACAGCAGTGAGCAGTGACAGACAATAAGTGTAGTCTTCAATGTTTGTGTGAAGGGCTACCACACTGAGGGGCTGCCTGAGATCTGGAAAGATACCAGGAAGGAGGAGACTTCCGAGTCTCCCCAGCTCCCACATCTCAGGAGAACCCACCAGTCAGTAAATCACTCTGGGAGATGCCCTTTGGTTTAAACCCAACCTTCCATCTCTCTGTCCTGACCAGAAACTGTTGCAAAGCCACGGTGAGCAGCTCAGGGGAAAATTCATAGTGTTAATACCAACTCCTGTTACCTTCCTCCTTGCACACTTCTTCCCATCTCTGACTGCACGCACATGCGCGTGCACGCGCGCGCACACACACACACACACATCTCTCTATTTAACAGATTTCAGATGCTGCGTACTTGGTTCAGAATCCTGACTGGATTCTCTTTCTTCTGAGTAAGTCCCATCCCTGATGTCTTTCCAATCCGAGAGACGTTTTTTCCTGAAACAATGTCCACAGATAGTCCCTATAGTGCTGCACATGTTACTTCTGTTTTTAACTCTTCTTAGTTTGGGGCAGTTTAAGAGAAGGCAGAAGTATGGGGCAGAGTGAGGGGTGAGTTGTGGGGATTTACTCATCCTGGCCTCAGGCCAGATCTGGGCTGGAAAGTGAGCAACTTTATAAGCAGGACGTAGTGAGGGTGGGGTAGCAGGTAGCTGCCTAGAAGCAAATGGCCCGTATGTTGTGAAGTTAAAGACGATACCTGTGTGAAGCCCAGCCTGAAAGCAATTCACAGAGAGGAATCTAGAAACTGCAGGGACCTTAGGGCTAATGCGTCCACCTTCACTGCTCCAGCCTGCTAGATACTCCTTGGGATCTTTGCCTCAGGTCACAGAACAGGTAGTTGAAGCTATGAGACAAGCACCTCATGGGCTTTGGGGCCTGGGTTCTATTCCTGCAGCCATCCCTTAGTCGCTCTGTGACACTGGGTAAGTTAACTAACCTCCAAATCCTCCGTTTCCCTGTCTGTAAAATTCTGTCCTGCCTCATAGGGCTGTTGGGAGGTTAAATGAGAAAATGCACATTACGGGCCTAGAACAGAATCACATGCAGAGCAACTGCTTCATAAACGGTGATGGTATAGTCAGCTCCCAGTAGCCCCACTGGCTGGGTGCTGGGACAGCTCCCTCACACGAACAAGGGAGAAGTGGAGGTCTGGAGTGTGAGGCTGCACGTCCTCAGCCTTCAGAAGGACAGGGCTGGATGCGGGGGACAGGGCTGGATGCGGGAGAGAGGCCTGCTGACCTGCTTTCTTCCCTCTGTGCCCAGCTCTACAGAGCATTCCAGAATTAAGCCCAAAAGAAGGGCAGAAGAATAGGATCATGAAGCCGTGATCAGTGCCTGGACACTGCTCAAAGGCAAGGGCTGGGCCTTCCTGATAGAGTTTTCTCTCCCAAACCTCACTCTCCTCACGTCCCTCCCACCCCGTCCCCGATCCATCCCCTACCTTCAACCTCCCAAGACACTTATTTGATGCTTTTAAACTTTTTCTTTATTTAGACAGAAAAGACCAACTCTTTAAAAGTAAAATGCAATAAATAAATAAGTTAAGCATAGAGAAGTGTCTGAAACGGACTCCCCACTCTCCCCGGACCACTCCCACCCCCACCCCATTTCTCTTCCCTAAAACCTCTTTCTAGAGAAAATGATCAGGTAATAAACCCCTTTAGCCCGCCCCACACCCCTCCTCCCAAATACCCAATTACCCCCCAAAGCAAAGGGAGAACTCAAGAGAGAGAGAAAATCCAAGGGAAACATTGTCTAAACCCCCAGAAAGAGAAATGGCAGCGTCCGGGCTGGGCCGGGCTGGATAACGCACGGGTGGTAGTGCTATTTACACGGAGGGGCCAGCAGAGACTGTAAACATTTTTAGGGGTTTGGGGGAGGTCTTTTCCTCGTGAAAGGAGGAGGGTCTCTGTGGCTGACTGGCGGAGAGGCAGCCCTCAGGGCTCCTCCACGTTCTCCTTGGAGGGGGCCCTTGGGGGAGGCAGTGAGTTTTAGGGCTGGGAGCCCAGGGTTCAGGGATATCCTACCTCGAGCTGAGGGTGGCCACAGGGAGTGTGACAACCAGCTTCTGAGAAACCCCGAATATGGGGGCGAGGCTGGGGCGAGGGTGGGCAGGGAGCATGTGGGAGGCCCCTGCTGCCCTCCCGGGCCGCACAGGTAGAAGAGGCCCGCTGCTGGGGGAGGCAAGTGCGAAGGCTGGGCGCAGAAGGCCCGTCACAGGAGCCCCAGCAGAAGGCAGATACCCCAGAGCCTTCGAGCCTGTTCCTTGCTCCCTCACAAAGGCCAAAAGGGCACCTGGGAGGAAACAGGCCCTTCGGGGAGGCGGGGTGGTGGGAGTGGGCCGGTGTCCTGTGCCCCCAGGGCCATGAAGCAGCGTTTGCCCCAGAGCCCAATCAAGGCCCAGGGCGGATGTGCAGAGAGGGCTGGGGCCAGTCGTGGGGCGAGGGGGTGAGGCGCCCCTTCCTCTGGTGTCTCCAGGCCTGTGAAGGAAGGAAACGTGGGTGAAGCTATGGAGAAGATGGCAGCTGAGGCAGGTCCCAGGCCCTGGGTGAGGAGAGGGAGCTGGGGCGGCTGAGGAAGGCAGGTCATCAGAAAGGCCTCCGTCCAAACTGAACCATCCGGCCCCCCAGCCATTCGACAAGGGGCAGGGATGGAGGAGACGGGAGGGAGGGGCGAATGACACAAGAAACCAAAGGATATTAGGAAGGAAATACTCAAACAGCCCGTGAGGGAAGGAACATGGAAGATAACGGAGACAGGGACTAGAGGAGGAGGGGCAAAGAAATGAGACAACAAACAGGCAGGCAGAGGTGACTCAGAGAAAGGAGGAGGGTGCAGTGTCGGGACAGACACCTGGAAAAAGAGCAAGGGGGCATCCGCAAAAGGGCGGCAGAGCAGGCCAGGGTGGAACCAGGGCTGGACTTAGGGCTGGAGTCTAGTGGGGGCGAGCGAGACCCCCCCCAGCCCCTAGGGGGCGCTCTCATTCCTTTTTGGAAAGGAACAAAGAAAGCGAGAGAGAAATGCACGGAACACAGACCACAGTCACCAACCACTGTTGACCAAGCACATCCCGCGAGCTGCCCCCGGCCCTGACTCTGGGCTGGGGGGCGCTTCCCTCCGCGGACCCCTCCCCAAATAACAAACAATCGGCTCCAAAGACAACACGCTCGTTCCATGCAACTTACAGGGGCCCGGAGCAGGGGTCCGGGGATGGGGGCTTCGGCCGACAATGGACACGGGCCCTGGGCTGGGGGGCCCCCAGGGTGGGAGGAGTTAAGCAGCCAGGATTGGGGGGAAAGGGGGAAAAACAGAAAATGTGGGTATTGTTCTTGGGTTGTTTTTTTTTCAGGGGTTTGGTCCAAAGGAGATTAAACAACACAAAAGTAATGAAAGCTCACAGCTCTGTGGCCATGAGGTTGGCGGCTGGCGGGCAGTGGGGAGGAGGGGACCTGTTAAGTGAAATTCACAGGCAGTCCAGCATTCCAGCTGCCTCCACCTGAACCAGAGCTGCTCCCCAGAGCCCTGACACTCGGACTCCCCCCAGTCTGTTCTGTGTACTCTCCCCTGTCCCGTGGGTCTGCTGCCACATGAGGGAAATCACCTGGGGTCCAGGGCACCGGGACCTGATGTCCCCACTTCTCAGGACAACAGATATTCTAGGAGCCAGTGATTCTAGGACCCTCCAGTACCCTAAACCAGCCCCCTATTCCCCAAACCCTACTCCCCTAATTCTACTCCAACCTAAAGGAAAACCAGAAAAAGAGACACACAAGACACATGGACACTGACCAGACAAACGAGACCAGATATTGGGGAGGTTCTAGGGAGTGGACACAGACATATACAGACCTGGCTCTCTCTGGGGTCACAGTGTGAGTGTGTGTGCACACGTGCACGCGTGTGTGTCTGCGTGTGTGTGTGTGAGAGAGAGCGAGAGAGAGAAAGTGAAAGAGAGAGAGACTTGGGTGATTGAAAAACAGCTGAGGAAGCTGCTGCAGATCCCTGCCTCCAGTGCCCAGAGTCAGGGGTGGGCATCCCTGAGGGTGGTGGGAAAGGGGGTGGGGGCAGTCCAAGTGAGGGCCCTGGCTGCCATGTGAAGGGGCTGCAGAGGTCACAGGACGGGAGTGGGACCCACCTGGGGCCCTCAGTAGGGCCGGTTGGCATCCTTAGGCCGCTTTAGCTGGACTTTGAGGCGCTTCATGCCAATCTGGAAACCGTTCATGGCCTGGATGGCAGCCTGGGCACTGGCCGGATTGTCGAAACTCACAAAGCCTGAGGTGAGAGGGGCATAAGGCCTGGCCCAGCGCCAACCCCCCCGCCCTCCCCAGCCCTGCCCCACTGTCCTGTGCTTAGGCCGAGGCCTGCTCTTTGCTTTCCCGTCACCACCCTACTTCCTCCAGGTCTCCCAAATGCCCGGAAAACTGCCCAGCACACAGGAGGCTTTCGGTAAGTAGTTGTTGGTTGACAGGCTGAGTGAATGAGTCCAGTCCAGCCTCTCACACACCCTGGGACATTCCTTTCAGCATTCTTTGAGGGGCGGCAGCCGCTTCCTTGGCCTGGGTAGCTCAGAACCTGCCTTTTGAAACCTCCACTCTGGACCCTAAATGACTTCTGAAGCCCAGAGGACAAGCACGTCCCCTTTCTCCCCTGAAGCAGCCTTTCAAAGAGTGAAGGCAGCTAAACCCTGCTCCCTAAGCCTTCCTTTTGACAACTGAACTTCCCCAGTTCCCGAGCCTCTTCCAATCCTCACAGAGCATGGATCTGACCAGTTCTTAAGGAGAAAAGATGTGGTTTTCTGGAGGAAGAGATGGGCCTGGGCAGCAGCTGGTATGGGATGTCAGGAGTGTAAAAACTGGTCCTTTCAGACTCTTGGACAATCTGGATTTCAACTACTGGGTCCATTGCAACCATAAGTGCCTGCAAATGCATCAGATCTTGACCTCATCTGGAGTTTGGCCAAAATGTGCTATATTTTATCTTTTAGATCATCATATTCTTACCAAAACACTTGCTCTGATTGGTGGCCCGGTCAACAAAGACTTTGGCTGAGATGACGTGGCCAAAGGGGACAAACATCTGGAGGATCTCTGAGTCAGTGAACTCCTGGGGCAGGTGGTAGATGAAGATGTTGCAGCCATCAGGGCCTGGGTGGCAGTGGAGACAGAAGGAAGAGCTCAGTGACTGGGAGACAGACTCAAGGTGCAGGGGGCTGGGGAAGGCAGCCCCCAACATGTGGGCCAGGGCGCCAGCCACCTCACCTGCCCCCCTCCCCCCAGTTTCATCCCCACACAGGGGGCCAGAGCTGGCCTTGGAGCCCACGGCAAGGGCACCCCAGCCCTGAAGGCTCTTGGCTGGGACTCCCCGCCCAGGCCACACCTTCCCGTTGCTGCTGCTGCTGCTGCTGCTGCTGCTGCTGCTGCTGCTGGGGGGGAGGCGGAGGCTGCTGGGCCACCAGGGCGGGAGGCTGTGGGAACGCGGGCGCCACCAGGCTGTAGGCTGCCGGGTAGGCTGCTGCGGGGGGAGGACAGAGAGAGCTAATGGGGTTCCTGAGAGGCCCCTGCCCCACCTGGCCCTCCCAGCCACCCCAGTCCCCCTCTCCCTCGCCCAGGCCGATGGAGTGGACAGGGCCGAGAGGTGTCAGAGGGGGAGCTGCCTCAGACCGTGCCCGTAAAGGCGTGTCCTCACAGGTATGGCCTGCTGGGAAGTCTGACGGGGTGGCTGGCAGACAGCACGAAGCCCAGGCCCAACTTCTGGGCCTCTTTTGCTCTTACCAACCCCTCCACCCAGGCCGGGGCCTGCGCTGGGGCTCCTCACCTGTATAGTGCTGCATCCCCGCGTAGGCCTGCTGCAGGGGGTCCACGGGGGCCGCGGGGCTCTGGGCTGGGGAGAGCAGCACTGACCGTGAGGGTGGGGCTGGGATGCTGCTGGGAGCCCCACCAGTGCCTCTTGGAGCAGAGGCCAGGCAGGTGGGGAGGAGAGCCTCATGGGAGAGCGTGGGATGTGAAATGAGAGGGTGGAAATGCACAGAGCCGTAGGGAGAGGGGAGAGCCTGGCGTTAGCAAGACTTGAGTCTGTGACTGGCTGTGCAACCCTGGACGAACTCACTTCGCCTCTCTGTGCCTCAGCTTCCCTGGCTGAGACCAGGAAGGAACATCCCTGCCCAGGGTGACAGAGCAGGAGAAAGCGCCGTTATCACCCCACAGCCTGGAGAGGGAAGGTGTGTCATGCCTGCCGGCAGTGAGAGCGATAGCTGGGGCGGTTGCTGGGGAGAGGGGTGGGTAGGCAGAGAACCCCACCTGGGTAGGGGTGAACCCCGTTGGGATACAGAGCATCAGGGGCAGGCTGCCCAGTGGGCTGGGTGGGCACCGGGCTGTAGCCGTTGACGCCCAGGGCAGCAGGGATTGCAGAGACGGGCGTGGCAGCGATGGCAGGAGGGGTGCTGGTTCCTGGGGAAGAGAAAGCGGCAGAGACAGAACAGAGAAGCAGACACACACATACACACAAATGCAGAGAAGCAGTCAACAAGTCTGAGGGCAGAGGGGAGGAAGCAGGCTACTCTCTGACCCCTGAACCCCTCCCAGCCCCCATGGCTTCCCTGAGTGATGCCCTGTGCCCCCCTCCCCTCCCCCACCACGTGGTAGCTCCCCTGACCTGCCCCACTCACACCCAGCCCAGCCCTGCCTTACCTGAGGATGGGGTGATGGGGGTGGCGATGAGGCCATTGGCATTGATGGCGGCCATGTGCTGCATCTGCACGGCAGCCATGGTGGCCATGGGGCTGAGGTAGGCACTGTGAGCCGCTACCAGGGCCGCCTGCTGCTGCATCAGCTGGGGACAGGGGAAGAGAGGAGAGTGGGGCCAGCCCCCCTGCAGCCTGGCCTGGCTCCCCTCCCAACCCTGGTCCTGGGCATTGGTGGTGGGGGCGGGGGGGCAGGACGCTGGAGAGCGTGGGGATGGGTCCGGCCCAGCACGGGGAGGAGGGGTTGGGGGGCGTGAGGGCAGGGCGGGGGGCGGCGGGCAGTGCTCACGGCCTGGGTGTAGGCGCTGTAGGCTCCGAACTGGAGGGCGATGGGGCTGAACATGCCCAGCTGGGTGGCCACCTGCTGCATTCGGCGGAGACCTCGCTCCTTCTCCGTGTCAGCAAACTTCACCACCAGGCTGGACGAGGCACCCTGGGCACCGGCCCCCCATGTGGTCAGAGGGACAGAGTCGGGGTCTTTCTTCCCCAGAGCCCTCACGACCTGGCCTCAGTTCCACCACGCGTGGCTTGGCCTCTTTGGGAGGGCAGCCATCATTGTGCCTATGTCAAAGCGGGGAGACTTTCATCCCACCCTCCCCCTGTGCCAGAGTGTGCAAAAGACTAAAAAACGTAGAGGAATGTGCTGGGAAAGGGAAAGTGCTCCCAGAATGCAAAGGGCAGTCCTGGCTTCTCCATGAAGATTCTGAGCCGGAAATCCTCCCCAGGGTGGATCAAGCCACAGCAAACGTTTAACCTCAAGCTCGTCTTGCCTGGTAGCTACCCCACCCCCTTACCTCACCCCATGCTCCCACATCCCAGTCCTCACGGTGTGCTCAGGGATGCAGCCTCAAAGTTTCATACCAGCCTATGCCAAATAAAAACCAGCCTGGAACATTTGCAAGGACTGTTGTGGAATCCTAGGGTCTGGAACGCAGTTCTCTATCTGATGCTGCCCAGGTCCCTGCTAAGTGTTTGCCCAGCCTCTGCTGGAGAACCTCGAGTTACAGGAAGCTCACCTCCTTGGGAGCTAGCTAGTTCCTTCTGAGAGGTTTGTTCTGCTGGGGGAGCCCTCTGCGAGATCAGTCAGCTGACCCACTGCTAATGTGTGGGGCAGCAGGATGAATGTGCAGAGGGCACGCAGGGCCTCTAAGCAAGTGTCCCGATGCCCAGCCAGTGAGGCGGGGTGGGGGGGAGGGGGGGATGCGATATGGGAAGGAAGGAGAAGAGGTGAGAGGTGACCAGGGCTGAGGGCTGGAGGAGGCAGGAGAGGAGGGGCTGGGAGATGTTATTGGAAAGGGGAAGCTGTCCCTAAGAGGTTTGATTCTTCTGCCAGAAAATTCTTTTTGAATAATAGTCATTCAATAATAGGCAGTCCATTCTGGATAGTAAAGACCCTATCCAACACGGACTGCGCCCTCTGAGCCAGGGTCTGGCATGGGCCCAGCCAGGCTGGAAGAGGCCTGAGGGCTGGGGCAACGGGACTCACCGGCAGGGTCCGGCTGCTGTGAAGGGTGTTGATGGCGGCCTGGGCCTCGGCGTGAGTCTGGAACTTCACGAAGGCGCAGCCTGGAGAGTTCAAGAGGGAGGAGGAAGGGGTGAGTGCCCACCCTTGAGGGCCCCGACAGTCCCCATAGCCCACGGAACCAGTGGGGGAGGGGCAGGAAGGCGGAATGCCCGGCGGGGAAGGGGTATCTGTGGGCTACCTTTGCTGGTGCCGTCTGGGCCCCGGAGCACAGTGCACTCGTCTATGGTCCCGAAAGGCTCGAACATCTTCCGGACGTCCTCATCTGTCTGCTGCTTCCCTAGCATCCCCACAAAGAGCTTCCGGTCTTCTGGCGGGTAGGGCACAGGAGGAGGGGCAGGTTCAGGGCCTCCAGGCTGCTTTCCCAGCCCTGCTCCAGCTTGGGACAGGCAGAGAGACCCCTCCCCTTCGCCTTCAGCTCTTCCCTGGAACTCCCCTCACCCCTGACCGATGGCTCTAGGGCGTGAAAGAAGGGATGGTTGGGGGATGGGCTGCAGATACATAGACTGTGCATACCAGTTCTGAAGGACTGACTTGCACTCCACTCTGGGCCTCAGTCTTGCCGTCTCTGCAATGGGCTGGATCACATCCCCTCTGGCCACCCTGACTCCTATGCCCATCTTGACTGGGAACCCTTCAGAATTCTCAGACTTTCTTCCTCAGAAAGCCTGCCCCTCAGCTACTCCAAGTCCTAGGCCTGCGGATTGAGGGAGAAGGATTGAGTCCCAAGGTACAAAACCTACCTCCTCGGCTCTCGCTGTCGGCTGGCTTGACCTGGATCGGCCTGTTCATCTAAAGGAAAGAAGAGAAAGCAACTGCTGGGGACCTCCTCTGACCACCCCAGGAGGCCTCCCCAGGCCAGGACCTGTGGAGAGGCTAGAGGGAGTAAGCCCCAGGCCCAGCCCTCTAAAGTGCTGATGGGAAGGGAGGGATGGGGCTTAATCTTGTTTAGGATTGGACCTGAGGGGATTAGAGGTAGTGGAAGGAGAGGATGTAGAGGAGGATGCTCCTGGGGCACGACTCTAAGCTCAGGTAGGGCCCCAGATGATTTGGCCGGGGAGAGGTGCTGCCCTCCTTAGGGGGAGAGTGGGGCTGCCCATAGGACCCGGGTCCTGAGTTAGAGCCCAACTAAGGGCTGTTCAGCAAAAGCTGCCTCAGTTCTACAAAGTAGGAGCAACAGAGGCCACCCCCTCAAGCAGCCCCAAGGAAGACTCTAGACTGAGGGAGACCCCACAGATGCCCCGACTTCCTTCTGACCCCTAGAGGTGTGTTTGCCTCTCTTTCTGCCCCCCTACACCCCTTGACCCCTGGGGGAAGGCACTCGGGCAGCACAAAGGGAGCAGATGCCCAGTCTCCGTGGCAACGGGAGAATGCGCGCCATGGCAACCGCCCACTCAGCCTGATTTATCCGTCCCCGTCGCCCAGGCGACCATGGTGACGTCATCACTTGTGCTGCTCCACACACCCGGAGAAGGAGTGGGGAGGGGGGGTGGGAACAGGGTATGCTGGGGGTGGAGGATTTGGTGGGGGCTGGGAGGTGGGGGAGGGGCCCAGGAGAGCTTCCTGATTCTGGAGGGAGGCGCTGAGCAGGCCCTGCAGGGGCCATACTGTCCAAGCTCCTGCCTTCCTCCTCCAGATCAAATCCTTGATGTCTCACCGCCAAGACAGCTCTAAAGGAGGAAATGCTGTCCTGTGCTCTTTCGCGATTCTCCGGGTACCCGGAAGTCCTCCTGAGCTCTACCCTCTCCCTACTCCTGCAGCATCTCCCTTTGTTCAGCCTCCAGTGGAAATGCAGACAGTTCCCCACTCCATGTTCCTGTCTGGTAAGAGGACTTGGGAATGACTCCCGCAGGTTGATTGCCTTAACCAGTGTGGGGAGCATCTTAGGAACTGGAGAGGGAGGAAAGGACTCAGTATTTCACATCTGAAAATATTTTGCTGTTGAAGGCTTTGACCGCTGGGGCCACACCTGGCCACCCCACTCATCTGATGGTGGGGCAGCCTTAGTTCTAGTGACCAAAAAAATAAGTAAACAGAAGAAAACATTCATCCAAATTCTGAGGGTGGGGCCAAAGTTACCCTCAGGAAAGGCACTGGACTTCGAGGACTGGCTCTGCCACTCACTGGCTGGGTGACCTTGGACAAGTCATTTCTCTCCTCTAGGCCTCAGCTTCCTCATCTGTAAAATGGGCTGGATCAGGCGATCTAGAGTCAGGTTCCCCTCAGCTCTAGTATTCTAGCCTTGAGGTCTTGTGTGTCAGCACTTAACACAGAGAAGTGCAGAAATGATAGTTGCCCCTGCCCCTTCTCACACTGCACCCTGTTCCCAGGTGTCACGCCATGCCAGTCAGTCTGGCTGGACTCTGCAAGTGAGGTATTTTCAGCCCGGATCAAATCTAGGCCCCGCCTCAACCACTACTTCCTCCCTGTCCACCCCTCCCCCCCAATCTCTGGATCTGAGAGCAGCTGGGGGTGGGGGTGGGGGTGGTGGAGGGGGAACAGTCACACAAATCCTCCGGCCAATCTGCCCCAGCTTTATCCTCCACCAATCTGGGATTATCCCATCGGAGGTTCAATCTCCTCAGGAGCGCGTGTGAGTTTGTGTGTGAGTTGGTGTGTGTGTAGCAAGGGGTGGGGGTCAGACACTCAGGACTCTTGGTCCTTCACTCCCCTTCTCTCCCGTACTCCAGTCAAAGCCATCAGGAAGTCCTCTTACAGGCAGGTCAGCAGCCAGCCCCCCAGCTCCCACTACAGGAGAGGTAGGATTGGAGTCACAGCTTCGGGGAATTCTTAATCTCGGCACTAACCCCTTCCCAACAGGCCCCTGGGGATTTGTTGCTCTAGCTGGGGCTGGGGAACCTGGGATCCAGGGAGAAAGGATGGTGTTCCCTCCCTGCAAGGCTCCCAGGCACAAAAATAGCATATCAATAAGTATCCACAGCTGACATGGATTCGCACAAAAACACACACAAGTGCGCAGACCACAGCACAGACCACGTTGACGGAAGGCTCTCCCCACTCCCTCACAGACAGACTCCTCCCTCAGTGGCCCCCAGTGCCCCGTTCCCAGCCTCTCCTTCTTGGCCTGGCACTTCCTGTGGGAAGCTCGGCCTTTGTTAGCTCAGCTCGGGCACACCTGCCTCCTCCCCTGAGTCCAGCTGGGCCCTGTTTACCGGGCAACCTGGCGCCGGGCGCCTCTCTTCCCTAGCTACCACCCGCCAGGTGATAAGCCCTCCCCAGGGCCTCCCAAAGAAGAAGGGGCTATTTATACTCCTACCAAGTATCCCTGAGGCCCCTACCAACATGGTCACTTGTAAGTAAGTCCCTCTCACCAATAGCTAAGACTCCACTTCCAAGAAGAGCTCCCCATGCCCACAGATCTAATTTTCCTGAGGGCACAGTCCTGGTGCCCTGCCACTTCCGACTCCAGACTTGCGCCCGGTGTCCCAGACCACACACAGGTCCTCTCCATGGAGCCAGAATCCACCTGCCCAACGGCAAGATGACGGGGAGGACCCGTGTCCCCAGAGTGGGATTTTGGCCCAAGTAGAGGGGGAAGCGCAGGCCAGACAGGGGTCCTTCACACCACCACCTCCAGGAGGTCACACCCTGCTCCTAGGAAGAATCCAGGGACCTGTGACAGAGCCTCTCCTGGGAACTCTTAGGGGAGAGAGAAGGAAATGCGGTTCCATGGCCATAGGCCCAGCTCCCATTCTTTCTCTCTGCAGCCTGAAGCGTCACTCAAATATGGTGGCATCTTCCGGATTCTGAGCTGACAAAGATGGGGAGAAAGGAGAGCGGGTAAATGCCCCCATTAGAGAAAGAACCTGCAGTCAGAGGGCACGGAGATTAGACAGTAGGAGGAACTTCCCAACACAGTTGTGCAAGAGCTGGCACGCTGGACACACACACACACACACACACACACACACACTCACACTCAATGACTGTCTGAGGGGAAACACTGCTGCCAGAAAGGCAGGTGGCTGAGAAAAGATCTGGGGGCACAAAGGGTCAGGCAGAGCTTGGTTATAGACATCTGCTCCCCCAAACCCCCAGCACGGGGGGCCCCTTGGAGGATAGAACCCCTCATTTCCTACTAAAGGCTCTGTCAGGTGCCTCTGGATTCTGTCCCCTGGGGCAAGGGCCAAAGTGGAGGACTCAACCTCACCTGGGAGCTTGGGGCAAGGCTCGACGATTATTAACTGGGGCTCCCTTCTCACTCGCCTCCCACCCTGGGCCTTATTACCTCAGGAAGAGGAGGCAGCGCCTTTCCACACCCAGGGCGTAGCCCTGCCTGAGCCACACAGGCAGCTGGAGGGGGACAGAGCCAGGGCAGAAGCCCCCAGCTGGCACAGATGGCCCTGGGGCTCCTGTGCACCCGGCGCCATCTCTCTCACCCATGTCCCCACTCCAGTACCCCTGCTTTCTACCTTCTCCCTTGTCCCTCTCTGGTTTCCGCAGGGGCTCTGAGAGATAGGAGACAACAGAAAAAGACAGAGAAACGGCAATGGAAATGAAAACTGCTGATTTGTGGGGGGCCTCCTCAGAGGAAAGAGAGAGGAGAGTTGTGAGGTCATGTGATAGGAACAGGGCTTCATGTGCCCAAACACACACACACACACACACACACACACACACACACACACACACACGCTGCTTAGAGCCCGAGCCTGCTCACACATACACAGATCCTTAACTCTGTGGGCGATGGCTGTTCTGGGCTACCTTGCCCCCGACTGGATAAGATAGTGGGGTGAAGGTGGGGAGCTGGCAGCAGATCTGCTTTCCTATAGTGGTGTTTAGGGTTGAGGGCCACAGAGGGTCACAGAGCCATGGAGGGGGTGAAGTTGGGAGTGGTGGAGACAGTTCTAATTTTCCTAGATCCCCCCCGCCGCCCTTCCCATCTGTTTTGTCTATTTCTCTCCCAGGAAGAGCTAGAGGATCGGGCTCCATCTCCATTCCCACACGAGGGAAGGAGAAGATGTGACAGGTGTGTCTCCAGCACTCAGACTGTGTTTAGCAAATGTTGGCTGGAGGGAAGGGTGGAGTTAGCTCTCAAGAGGTACTTTCCAGGGAAGACAACAGAAGCCGATAGATACAGAAAGGGAACGGCACATCCCTTCCCCACAGGATGGGTAACTGGGGGGCAGTCTGAGATTCTTTATTCCTGTCCGTGCCAGCCCAGGCCTGGGATGAGCTGCAAGGCTGCCTGGGAAGAAGACAAAGAGCTCTGACCTTGCAGGAGGGAGGCCACGTCAGAGGCACCCCCTGCCTCCCTGGGCACACTTGGTGGGGTCAGGCCTGAACTTCCACACTGATGGCTGCCCCTGCCCTTGTCTGCTGCCCGCAGCCCCCCTCCGCAGGGCTTACTCCCAGCCCAGGCCCACCAGGCCCTGACCACCCTGATGCCCTGTGGCACTGTTCCCGCGGCTTTTCCTGGGAGACGCGAGGTGAGCCTGTTCGACCTCAGAAGTCAGCACAGAGATGCCAGGCGGGCAGGCACCAGCTGCCCATCTCTGGCCGCAGGCACCCCTCCCCCATTTCACAGGCAGATTTCCTCCCCAGAGCCAGAAAGAGTGCCTGAGTGCCTCCTGCTCACTCGGCCCTGCACTTGGTGTCCAAAGTCTTCTCCCCATGCCTCCCAACCAGCTAAGTCCCTCCTCTGAGTGCTGCCCCGGGGACAGGTTGGGAAGTGGGGAAAGGGCTACCTCTGCTCTTTGCAAGGGTTATATCTACTCTGCTCCTCGCTGTTTTCCTTCTCTCTTGGTGAGAAGAAATGCGTGCATCTTCAGCAAGGAGGCGGGGGCTTCCCGGTGATGAGAGGAGGTGGAAAATACACTCAGTGTCTTGGGAAGGTGGTGCCCCTTCTAAGGCCCTTCTCAGCCCCCTGGCCTTGAAAAGGCCGGGACTCACCCCTGGAAGCGTCTTCTGTTCGTGCAGGGCGCTCTGGGCCTTCAGGGCTGAATCGCGGGCACAGTATGTCAGGAAGGCACATCCTGAGGAGGGGCAGGGGCAGAGAGACCGGGTCGGGGGTAAGTCCCCGGTCTCCCCTCCCTAAAAGGCCCCCTACCCCCCACGAAACTGAGGACTGGGAAGCTTGTCCCTTCTTGCCACCTTCTGCCTGCTGGGGTGGGGAGGTGTCTGAGAGGGGGTGCACATTCGTCCCCGGAGTCTCTGGGCTGATGAGCACAGGGCAGAGACCCCGAGACCAGGAGGCTTACATGGTGGGGTGATGGAAGAGGGAGAACGCCTGGGCTGTGGGAGCTGGGGCTTTGTGTGGGGGGAGGAGAAGGGGCATGTGATCTCCAGACAAGTACGTGTGGTGTGGTTTTCTCTCTTCCTTAGCTGGTCTCCTTTCCCCTTTCTCCTTTGCCTCCACCTCCCTCCATCTTGGTCATCATCAGCCCTCTCCTCTCCCATTTTCTCTATTTCCTCCTCTCTCTCCAGCTCCATGGGAGGCAGGTGGAGGGTGGAGAGCTGACTAGAGAAGGAAAGGGAAGAGTGGGGAGCCGGAGTCCCTGGGCCAGTGGAGGGGGAGGCAGCGTGGCCCCTCTGACTCCCAGTGTCTGGGGCTCTCCAAGGCCTGACCCCAGGCCTGACCCTGCTTAGCTGCACAGCCCTTTGGCCTGAGGCACATCCTCTTTCACCCCCAGCTCCCTTAACTTTCGAGTCCCTACGCTTCCCAGATCTTTACCAATCTGTGTCCTACACTGTTTCCCAGGTCCCCCTCTTTAGTTCTGGGGCTGCCCTGCCCACTCCACGAACATCCACTCTTTCCAGGTTGAGCACCTGACCCTGTGTCCCGACCCCCATCCCAATAGTATCTGAGGCTACTAAGACTCTCAGTCTTGTGCGTGCTGCCCCCCTCCACACACACACCCCTGCCCAGCTCCTTATCTTTCAAACCAGCTCTCTCGTTCCTCCATCCTTCCTTGAGTTCATCCACATCATCCCCCTCAACTTTGGGGTCCACATCTCTGCAGCCACCTGGACAACTCTTCCCCCAGAGAGGCTCTCCTTGGTCCTCCACCTGAGGTCCCCTGGTCACCCTAGCTGAGTTCTCTTCTAGCTCCTCCATCCACACTCCCCAGCCCATGAACTCTTTTCCTTCCAGATCAGCCTTCTCCAGCCACTCCATCCCTCCAGCCTGGCTTCCCCACCTCCTCCCAGCCTCCCAACCTCCCAGCCCACTCCCTGAAGCCTCTCCAGCCTGGCCTGACCCCTCACCCTTGTGCAGCCCGGTGTACTTGTCCTTGATGACAGTCAGCTCGAAGATCCGACCAAACTGTTCGAAGATGGGTTTCAGGTCCTTTTCCTCCAGATGCCTCGGTATCTGCCCCACAAACAGCTTGATGGCATCCGGTTCCTTCATTGGGGCGGCCCAGGAGAAGGGGCCGAGGGGAGCAGGGAGAGGCCCGAAGGCCAGGGGGAGCTGCCCAGCAAGGAGGCAAGTGGCTGGGGCTGGCTTTCCCTTTGGCCTCAACCACAGTGCTGAGCGGAGGGGCCGCTCTTCACACAAAGGAGGCCCAGGGAGTTGAGGGCTCGGGGTCAGGGGTCTAGGCAGACACTGTCATGCCACCAGGGGGCATAGCCCAAGCAAACGATCTCCCTCCCAGAGATCTGGCAGATATCCCAGGATGGGGGGCAGTGTGGCCAAGACCTGGAGGGTTAGGGTGGTAGCAGGGGCGCTGGGAACTAGGGGTTGAGATTAGAGCTGGAGGTGGAGGAAAGGGCCTGAGGAGGGTGATGGGGTTGCAGGCTGAGGGGTTAGGGTCCTGGTATGGTTGCCAGCAGCGTTGGGGGGGGCACTCCTGATGTGGGGCAGGTGGAGCTCTCGTTGGCTTCCCTGGGAGGACACCTCCCCTGTGGCTGATCCTTCTGCTGGGTCCGAAGATCCCTGATGCCAGATGCTTGATCTCTGATGGCGGCAGGGCGCCGGGGGTCCCTTTGGCCCTGCCGCCTCCCTTCAGGTCCTCCCCTCAGCCCCCCTCCCACCCCCACCCCGGTCCCCGGGCCTGGGCTGCTGCTGGCTGCTCCCGCCGCTGGGGCTGCCTGCTTTCCCGGTCACCTGGGTCCCGGAGCTCTGCTCTCCGGCCGCGCTCTCCTCAACAAAAACCTCCCCCCTCCACACCCCCCTCCCCACTCCCACCTCCTTTCCCCTGACATCAGTGATGTCAGTCTCAGGGGTGGAAGACAAATTCTCTACCCTGGAGAGGGACGCACAATCCAGACAAGAGCCACGCCCTCTTCCTATCTCCTTCCTCCCTGACTCCCTTCCCACCCCCAGAAGAGCAGCTGGTCCTGTTGATAATAACCCTTCCCCCATCTTACTCCCTAATCACGAGTTGGGCAAGGCACTAAGATGGAGAATTTATAGAGGAGCCCTAAGGTGGGGTCCATTGTTCCGGGGGCTGGAGCTGTCCCCGGTGCTGGAAGAGAAGACCCAGGAGAGGGGAGCAGGGGGGAGGAAGAGAGAGGAGCTGGCATCTGGGGAGACTGAGAGTGGGGAGCCAAGGGAAGAAAACAGGGAAAAGAAGATGGCATAGAGATGGCTGGGCAGATTAGGGGCGGGTGGGGAGAAGGGTGTAGCTGGGGAGGGAAGCAGGTCGCAGAGCCTGGGGGAAAGGGCAGAAGGGACCCAGAGAGAAAGATGGAAAGGGGGCTGTGGAAGAGAGAGCAGGGTGAGATGAGTGCAGAGAGGGAACTGTGTTTTCCAGAAAGGGAACCAAGAAAAACTCGATCTTGCTGGCATTTGCCGACGCCCCCTTCTCGCCCTCTGGGGCGTTTGTGTGTATAAGTGCGTGGGCAGGGAGGCAGCAGTGGTGACAGCGGGAGCTCGCACTTGGAAGCTGTTTGAAGACCAGGACACTGTTTAATTCAGCTTTTACTGTTCACAGTGTCCAGCACAGTGTCTTGTTCACACGTAGTAGGAGCTTAACAAATATTTCTCGAATAAGTAGTCAATGCCAAGAACCTCTGATGAGAGTAGATTCCTGATTCCTTCAATGGGCAGAATCACAGCTGGCAAGTTCCCCTTTAGGGCAGAGGAAACCCCCAAATTCCTTCCTTCTGCTTCTCCCCTCCCCCCACCCCAGTTATGTTCCCTGACTGGGACTTTCTAATTGAGTCAGGTAACAAAGAGGGATGAGGGAAGCATATTTGGGGGCCATTACTCCCCTAAACAGTTAAACTTCTACAGATGATCAGTTTGCCCTGTGATGTCGAGGGAGCTTGACCCCTCTGTACACTGGGCTCACTCACAGCTCCCCCTCAATGCAGGGAGTGTCTGCTGGCATCAAACCTCTTGGACGGGGCAGCCCTTGCCTGCCATCAGGTGCTCACCGACCTGGGCTCACAGCTTTTGTGGAACTCCTCGCCTCCTGTCACCCCTTCTTCGCCCCAGAATGGGGCTGATGTCTCCACAGTGGTGCTGGTGTCTCTGAAATCTGTCCTGCCTGAATCCCAGCAGCCCTGCCTCAGCTCTCTGGACAGGCAGGCTTTTCTTCTGGAAGGGAATTAGTAGTACTATCACTTAGATGGCTCTTACGGTGTTGGTCCGTGTCATAGGCATTGTTTAAGTGCTTTAGATTTACTAACTTGTTTAACCCTCAGCACCACCCTATGATGTAGGTTCTATTGTTATCTTCGAGTAAAGATGAGGAAACTGAGGCACAGAGAGACTAAATGACTTGCCTAAGGTCACACACTGGAAAGAGGTATAGCTGAGAGTGGAGCCCGGACAGTGTGGTTCCAAGTCCATGCGTTTAACTTCCCTGTCAAATCTCCTCTTGGGAATGGGGGGAGTGGTTGAGCCTGGCCTTTCTTCCTCTTGTGTCTTCATCTGAGCCCTGGGTGAGAGCTATCCTTCCTTCTACTGCTTGATTCTCCATTCACCACCATCCATCCTTCCCTAGCATCATTTCTGTGGCCTGAAGCCACATTCTGACAGGTATGTATGTTTGAGTGTGAGTGTGAGTGTGTGTGTGTGTGTGTGTGTGTGTGTGTGTATGTGTAGACGTGATTACACTTCATGGTACGGATGTCCAGGTGCTCCCAATAGGGTCCTCTAAAATGGGTGGGTAGGGGGAGATGGGAGAGGGCCCAGTGCAGGGTGGTCAGAATATGCGATGGCAGTGCCAGGGAGTCAAGAGTGCAAATACATCTGGAAAGTAACTTTCCACCCATCTCCCCACCCCCACTGCTCCTTCCCTTGCCTCCTAATCTGATCTTGGTATTTATGGAGATGCTAAACAGATCATGCCCTCTGAGGATGGAGCCTAGGAAGACCCCATGGCCCTGTTGATCTCATTACTCTGTGTCTTGTCAGCAGATCTGCCGCCCTGCTGCTCATTCAGGCTTGGGGCTGATCATATTAATTGAAATATTAAACATTCACAAAAATGAATTATAATGAACTCCCCTCACTCCTCCTCCCAGTCAGCAATTGAGGAGACAGCTGCAGGCAGCAAAACGCCTCCAATCCTTCGTTTAGTTTGTGGTCCCCAGACGGAAGGCTTCAGTCTGAGAGGAGAGGTGGGGTTTAGGAGAGAAGATGTGGGAGCTCTCTTCAGGCCCTCCTTGCTGGGCTACTGTGGGCACCTCTCTGTTGTCCTTCAGGCTGTAGGGGAGGGAAGCTCTGTGGGGTGAAGACTGGGGGGAAAAATGACCCAGAGGCGCATACCAGGGAATTGCTCTCCAGGAGGAGGTGAGGCTTCCAACTAGGTTCCTCCAAGGTACTTTCTCTGCCCACCATCCCCAAGCTCACCCTCTTTCTTATTCTCTGCACTCAATGTTAAGATGCCCTACATTAAAAGATTATTGACTTTATAAAGAGAGAGCTCACTCCTGGTTTTAGATTCTTAGGAAACGAGACATGCTAAATAATTGGGGTACTTTTCAGAAAGGTCAAAATGTAGTGAAGGTATGCGTGGGCAGAATGGCTAGTCATCAAATACTTGCTGGCCTCACTAATTGAAAACAGAGTGAAGACTTCTGTAGCAGAATCTGTGAGAGTGTACAAAGAATTGATTATATAATCTTCCTTCCCTCGAGTGGCTTCTACCTCAAGTGGAGAGGTAAGAAAGGCCAACACAATTTACAATAGTGAGAACTGAGGTGCTGTTAAAAAAAGAAAAGTAGCCTCTCTCATTTACACATATGTGTATTTGGGGTTTGGGCCATGGGATGTGGTCAGTCAAGAAAGGCTTGACTGATTCTCAAAGCACAAGAAGATCATAGTTTAGCAGAAGGAAGACATTAATTATTTTATGCATGGGGGTGGGGGATGGAGGGAATTGTGCATGTATATGCCTGTGTGTGTGTGTGTGTGTGTGTGTGTAGATTCGACAGTCCAGACCAGCACCATTTACTGTAATGCAAGCTGTATATATAATTTAAAAATTTCTAGTAGCCACATTAAAAAAGTGAAAGGAAAAAGTGAAATGACTTTTAATAATATATTTTATTTAACCAGTATATTCAATGTATTATTCAACGAGTTTATATGATATATCCAAAATATTCAACATGTAATCAATGTAAGGATTATTAGAGATATTTACATTTTAAAATACCAAGTCTTCAAAATCCAGTGAGTGATTTATACTTACAGCTCATCTGACACTTTCAGCAAATTTCAAGCGCTTAATAGCCACAGGTGGCTCGTGGTGACCACATTGGATGGTGCAACTTAGAGGTTCCAACACTAGCTTCTCTGGGGGGTGGAGGGGTGGGAAGAGACAGGTCTTAGCCAACAGGAACTATCACGTCTGATTAACCTCTGCTCCTGCCTAAAAAAATCACTTCTGACAGATGGCAGCTTATCTACCTCTCACTATAACTCTCGCTCCTAAAAAACAATCAAAATGATTACTACCCAGATGGGGTTTCTGAGAAGAGGTTTGTAGCCCACTATTTAATTTACCTCTTGAGGTGTTTTTCCTGGCTTGGGAACTGCCAACATTTTCACTTCTTTTCCTCAGTCTTTTTTTTTTTGGCCATGTTGTGTGGCTTGCGGGATCTTACTTCCCTGACCAGGGATTGAACCCAGCCCCAGCAGTGAAAGCACGGAGTGCTAATCACTGGACCGCCGGCGAATTCCCTCCTCAGTCTTTTCTGAGAGGCAGATGGCAGAGAGACCCCCTCCCAGGCCATGGCCTAATGCTGGGCTTGTTAAGCTCTTTCCTTGCTCCTTGGGCAGTTTTCTCAAATCTGAAAAGACTGCCTCCTTTTGGGCTCTTCTCTGCCTCTCACAAGGTCTCTGCTGCTCATGATCTCCGAGGGGGTGTAGAAATTCAGCACTTGCGTGTATTGTCAGACAGCCTCCTGCCCTTTCTAGGTGCTATTTTCAGCTCTCTGGCTTTCTGTCTCACGTTCTCTTCTTAATTAGATAGCAGAACACATCTTGAAGACCAACTGCCTTTCCCCTCCCCTACTCCATTGGGAGTGGGAAACATGATTTAGAATTTATAAGGAGCAGTTAATCTACACAAGAAAGTCAGTCCAAGAGGGGAAACTTCTGGCAGCATGTCCCCAGGTCCTTTCCAGCATTTTTAGTCTGAGAACATTCCTTCCTTTGTAGAACTCGGTTCATTCCATCCTATGGGGTGCTTTCATGTTGTGTTAAGAATCCAAGACTTCAGGGTCAAGTGTCTGCACTTGAAGGATGGAAGGGTTTGGCTCCCGGGCCGGTGGAAAGGGAAGAAGCCTAGATTTTCCTTCCCTACTACTAGGCTTTAAATGAGAGAGTCAGGAACCAGATTCTGGGAGACTCTGCCTTAGGAATCCCTTTTCCAGTTATGCTCTAGAGCTAAAGAAAAAACTATTTGAGGTTGGGTGGGGTCAAGAAGGGCTCATTTTCATATGCAGTCAAGTTGGGAATTCAGTCCCCAAATCTGGGGAAGGGGATCCTTTTGACACCTTCCAGAGCTTACTCCTCGGCTTCAGAGTGGCCCCCTTATTGCTTCTTTCAGCCCCGCCCCCTTCTGGAGAGGGCGGGGCCAGGCCAGGGGCGGGTCCTCACCAGCCGCGCCTCCCGTCGCCTTGACGACCGCGACAAGATGGCGACCCTGCCGGGCGGGATTCAAGGGCTGTACCCCGAGGCGCTGAGCCCCGAGCAGCTGGAGAAGCTGCGCGGCTTCAAGGTGGGTGCGGCCCCCGACCTCCGCCTCCATTAGACTGCAGCTCCCCGTGGGTAAGGGCCCCGGAGAAAAGGGACGTGGAGCCTGTTCCCAGATAAAGGGACGGAAGGCTGGGTGGGTGGGGACACACCCGGCGGACCCTAAGCTTCTGGAGCCCTGAACAGAGCCCGACAGGCGCCTGAAAGTCCAGAAAAAAACTTAAACAGGGATGGGCCAGAGAAATGGACCGAAATGACTGCCGGATACTTTAACTTAGATACAAACAAGAACTTCCCAACGGTAGAGACCCGACCTTAGTTAAGGCCCCTAAGCCTGAGCCGGAGGCAGCATTGAAGATGTTGCTCTGTAAGAAGACAGATGGCTTCAATGTTCAAACGTCCTGGGAAGAGACCCGGGTTAAGTGCGCACGTTGTTTCCCCAAGCCCCCCACACCTCCAGGGCTTGAACCCCGAAATCTTTCTCCTCATGAAGCATGACCTTTTTCACTTGCCCTCCAGATTCAGACTCGGATTACTAATGAAAAGTACCTAAGGACCCACAAAGAAGTGGAGTTGCTCATAAGTGGTTTCTTCAGGTAGGTGGTTTCCAGACTGGCCTTGAGCAAATAGTGGAAATCTCGTTGGGGATAGGTGAGTGTGAGTGACCTCTTCTTTCTTTAAACACTACTTGTTGCTTCCTTTAGGGTCTGAAGTTTAGAAAATATCCTGAGATTGAATATTTTCTAGCGCCGGGCTCTGTGGCACCCAGGGTTTTCTTGTTATCTCTAGAGGTTTCCTTCAGTTATCTCAAAATTCTCAAAAATATTAATATGCATTCACTTTAGCTCTAAGGATAAATACATACCTTCCAACACTTGGAAGAGGGAATTTGGCATTGAGAAACTCAGCAGGCAGCCATTGGGTGTAGAACCCTATTCTCTATCAGAGGCCTGTAACAAGGTCACTAGAACTTAAAAAAATTCAGACGCCTGGCCTTTCTCTACCTGAGAACATTGGTGTGGAAAGACTCCCAAGGGTTGGAAGCCACTCCCTTGTAAGTCATGGGGAAAAGAAAACCATTTGCCACCATGTCTTGGAGCACCTTTTTCCTTCCCCCACACTGCCTTTCAGCATGGCATTTGCTTGAATGAAAATGTTCCTAATAGGATGAAAAGCAAAGAACTGAGGGAAAAAAAAAATCATGGAGCATCAATGGATGAAAACAATAGAGCTATGTCGAATACTGTTTGGCTACAAACAGATAGGCACGATTTAAATAATAATGGCTTCCATTTCCAGGCACTGCTGTTGGTTTCCTACATTAGCAGTTATCACATTGTATAATTGCATTTTCTTTCTCTCCCTGGACCAAAGCTCTAAGCTGGTGGAGCCATGTTTGTGTCCCCAGGGCCCACAGTGTATGACATTTTGGTACATTTTTGCTGATCCTCCTAGCAAGTCTACAAAGATAGTTTATTATCACTTCCATTTTACATGTGAAATACCTTCCCCAGATTGCTGAACCAGGATCCAAACCCCTGGTTTTTCCACTGTGTTGCACTGTAAGCACACAGGAGCTGGGGAGCCAGAGGTAGGGCTCTCCTTTGTCTTTTTAAAAGTAGGCCTGGAGGGGTGTCTTTTTTCCATGCTTCATTGTTCTTCAAAGTGGCAGCCGATTCTCAGAGGGCAGATAGGGGAAGGGGAAAGGGAAAATGGAAACCTGTCTGTGAGGTTTGGTTTTTTGGGGCCAGGCTTAAAGCTTGGGCAAAAGATAGTTTAGGGGTTCTCTGTCAGTGTCAGCCCTGGAGATCAGGCCATCACTTTCTGTACCTTTTCTTCTAAAGGGAGATAAAGGATGACATCTTTCCTATCCTGGGGAGCTTGCAATCCAAGTTAAGAATGATTCCAGCAGCGAGATTGGGGATAGATGTTAAAACCTGAATTAACTCACCATTTGCAATGTTCACAAACAAAAGGATTAGAACCCTTGGGGGTGGTGAATAAAGAGGGTGTTGTTTTAGTCACATGGCAGGGGTGGCCCTGCTTCTCTGCCCAGGAACAGTTTCCAGGAGGAGCTGGGTGTCTGCAAGGACAGCTCTAGGCATCTTCCCTTTCCTTCCTTATCATCCCCCTCCCTGGGCCAGGTAGGCCACCAGGCTTCTCCTTTTGCTGTCCTGGAAGCTCCTCTCCTGAAATCCTCCTGGCCCCTTTTAGGCCTTTCTCTTTCTGAGGGGGAGGGGAGAGGGGAGAGGAAGTGTTTGAACTTTGAGGGTTTGCTTTTGGTTTTCTTTTTGGTGTGATTGTTATTTCCTTTGGATAATACCAGAGTGAACCAGAATCAGCCCCTCGTCTGCATTGGATGCTTCAGATGGTCCTTCCTGTGAGAAAAGAGGAAGGGAGAAGAGGGGACAGAATCCTGGGCAGCATGCCTGTCCTCACCTGTCTGCAGGTCTCTGCTGTACACTCACTGCAAGCCATGAGAAGCCCCACTCTGTTTTTGTTGGGAGGCAAGCTCACCACTTGGGTTTTGCAGATCCTAATGATTTATGGCCATTCAGCTACAACTCTCCAGCCTATACTCATATATACAGTATATGGAACTCTTAATGCCTTGAATTTTAGAACTGAAAAATGTTAGAAATAGGGATCTAACTTATTTTAGGCATCCAGAGATCTCAGGTTTTAGGCTGGAGATATGATAACAAAGTGTGAAATTGTAGACAGGCTTTATTAGGTGTTTTTGTAAACAGCCAGGCAGATGAATCTTCCCAAACCATAGCACAGATCATATCATTCCTTGGCTGGAAAAATCTTCAGTGGATCCACAATATTGCCTTTTTTTTTTTTTTAAACATTCTATTGAAATATAAAGTACAGACAAGTGGCATATCCTAAACTGGATGAACTTTCACAAGCTGAGAACACACATGATACTAGCGTCCAGATCAAGAACTAGAACCTGACTAGCACCTCAGACCCTTTGTGGCCCCTTTCAGTCACTTCCTCCAAAAAGTTAGCCAGTATCCTGACTTCTAATCACACAGATTCATTTTGCCTTTTTGTGTACTTTATACAAATGGAATTCCACAATATGTGCTCTTTTGTGCCTGGCTTCTTTTGCTCAGCAGTATCTTTTTTTTTTTTGAGGTATGCGAGCCTCTCACTGTTGTGGCCTCTCCCGTTGCGGAGCACAGGCTCCGGACGTGCAGGCTCAGCGGCCATGGCTCACGGGCCCAACCGCTCCACGGCATGTGGGATCTTCCCGGACCGGGGCCCGAACCTGCGTCCCCTGCATCGGCAGGCGGACTCTCAACCACTGCGCCACCAGGGAAGCCCCAGCAGTATCTTAGATCCTCCATTCTCATTGCTGTGTAGTATTCCACTGTGTGACTCTACCACGCTTTGTTTATCCATTCCCATTGTCTCTTTTTTCTTCTTTTTTTAAAAAAATTTTATTTTTATTTATTTTTGGCTGCGTTGGGTCTTTGTTGCTGCAGGTGGGCTTTCTCCAGTTGTGGCGAGCGGGGGCTACTCTTCATCGCGGTGGCGCATGGGCTTAGTTGCTCCGCGGCATGTGGGACCTTCCCGGACCAGGGCTCGAACCCGTGTCCCCTGCACTGGCAGGCAGACTCTCGACCGCTGTGCTACCAGGGAAGCCCGTCTCTCTCTTTTTTTAAAATATAAATATGTTTATTTATTTTTGGCTGCGTTGGGTCTTCATTGTGGTGCGTGGGCTTCTCATTGCGGTGGCTTGTCTTGTTGTGGAGCACGGGCTCTAGGCCCATGGGCTTCAGTAGTTGTGGCACTCGGGTCAGTAATTGTGGCTCGCAGGCTCTAGAGCGCAGGCGCATGGGCTTAGTTGCTCCGTGGCATGTGAGATCTTCCCGGACCAGGGCTCGAACCCATGTCCCCTGCATTGGCAGGCGGATTCTTTTTTTTTTTTTTTTTGCGGTACGAGGGCCTCTCACTGTTGTGGCCTCTCCCGCTGCGGAGCACAGGCTCTGGACGCGCAGGCTCAGCAGCCATGGCTCACGGGCCCAGCCGCTCCGTGGCATGTGGGATCTTCCTGGACCGGGGCACGAACCCGTGTCCCCTGCATCGGCAGGCGGACTCTCAACCACTGCGCCACCAGGGAAGCCCGGCAGGCGGATTCTTAACCACCGCACCATCAGGGAAGTCCCCCCATTGTCTCTCTCTTTTTTAAAAAATTTATTTATTTATTTATTTTTGGCTGCGATGGGTTTTCCTTGCTGCGCGTGGGCTTTCTCTAGTTGCGGTGCATGGGCTTCTCATTGCGGTGGCTTCTCTTGTTGCGGAACACGGGCTCTAGAGCGCAGGCTCAGTAGTTGTGGCGCACGGGCTTAGTTGCTCCACGGCATGTAGGATCTTCCCGGACCAGGGCTCAAACCCGTGTCCCCTGCATTGGCTGGCGGATTCTTATCCACTGTGCCACCAGGGAAGTCCCCCCACCATTGTCTCTTGAACTGAGTATGAATGTCTCTCCCTGGTCTTCAAGGCCCTCCATACTAGGGCCTCCTTCGCTTCCCACTACTCCCTGCACGTGCCCCCACTCCAGCCAGACTGGACCTCTCTGATCATTCCACCGCCCTCTGCAGGGGCACTGACACTCCCTGAGTGCTCTTCTAGACCCTGGGGAAACAAAGGTGGATACGACCCAGTTCCTACCCTCTGGAGTTCACTGTCAATAGGACATGGGCAGTTCCCTTTTATTTTGGGGCCTTTATTCCTGCTGCTCCTTGGTCTGGAAGGCTCTTGTCCCTCAGCCCTCGTCCCATGTGTACCTCAAGGGCGCTCTCAGACGCCAGCTGCTCTGTGAGGATTTGGGGGTCTTACCGTAAGGAATCACTCTTTCTCCTATGATCTCCCAGCACACTATTTCGTACCCTCCCGTAGCACTACCTGGAGGTTACTTGGCCTTTTGGACATTTGGGAACTTACCCATTTCCTTTCACTTGACAGTAATTCCTTTGAGGTGGGGCTATATTTTAGCTTTTTAAAATCAATCCCCCATATCTTATATAGTGACTTACACAGAATTTGTGCTCAACAGTTCTCAAATTGAATTGAAGGAGAAGAGGGGAAGCAAAGTTCCTGAAGCTTGGGAGGCAGGGGCCTCCTGGGCAGGGACAGCCTTCCATGCTGGTGGGGCAGGGCAGCCACGGCCACAAGGCCATGTTGTAGAGCACTGGCCTTGGAACCACAAGACCTGGGCTTCCTCTCCTTTATTTACTTGCTTTATGAACTTGGGCAAATGGTCAACCTTTTGAAAGCTTGCTTTCTTCATATGTAAAATGGGGCACAGTCATTGCTGTTTCACAGAGTGTAGAGTGAGATAACGTTTATGAACGAGCTTTATGAGCTATAAAAGTCGGTGGGCTATAAGGCAGTTTCAGCTTCCCAGTGGCACCGGCGCCCTGGGTTTTGTCCCAGTGTCCACTGTATGCAGGGCCAACAACCATCTCAAGTCCGTCCTCTCAGCGTGGTTTACTGTGCCCTCCCCCCCACCCGTGGCGATTCCTGGTTACACTTCCTTGGAAGGTTGTGGGTTGCACATCTGTCCCACCACACCTGAGTCCCTCGAGGAGGAGGCAGCGAGCTCTTCAACTTGCTGCCTGGCCTGGGCCTGGTCTCTGGTTCTGTGAAATGTTTGTGGAGTGAATGACAAGCTTCACTTGGCTGCAGCACTTGCTGTCTTGTGAGGTGAGCATTCCCTAGGCTTCTTGCCATTTAGAATGTCTTGCTCCTGGCCTCAGATCCTGACTAGAAGGAAAATCACGAAGGAAAGGGTCCTTGGCAGGAGTCCTCTGGCTTTCCGCCTGCCAGGACGGGTGTGTCTCGGGTCATCTGCCCCGACAGTGCAGGACCTGCTTTACCTCCTCCCCTTATCCCTTGATGTTTTCCAGAGAAATGCTTTTGAAAAGACCAGACAACATTCAAGAATTTGCTGCAGGTGAGTAAGGCAGCGTCCATTTTGGGCGTTTGATAAACGAGCACCAGGAGTGTTACTGTGAATTTAGACTCGGACAAGCCCAGGATTCTCCCTGCAGAGTCTGGGGTGCTTCTTTATCCAGTGTCTCCCAAGGGAGCTTTTTTCAAAAGGCTCTTTCCTCAATGTCATTTCCTCAAAATGAGGACAGATAAGAAACGAGGCAGAACTTCCTCGTGGTAAAGATTGTTAAGAATTTTGAGATTCCCTAAGGAACAGACTGGCAGCTCTTTCCCTGGGAATCTTAAAGCAGCGTTCTCAACCCTGGCTGCACATTAAAATAATCTGGGGAATTTTAAAAAAATACTGATGTCCGGGCCCACCCCCAGAGGTTTTTATTTAATTAGTCTGGGGTGGGGCCGGGCATCCACAGTTTTAAAGGCTCCCCAGGTGATTCTAATGGGCTCCGCTGCCCTGAGATGGCTTGAGGTCAATGGTATTTAAAGGGAAGGGGCTGGGCTCGATGATTTCTTGGGTCCTTTTAGCCCTGGGATTACAGCCTCAAACCGTTTCTGACTGAATCTAAGTATGTCTTTGCTGTCACAGCAGATGCTGCCTCTGATTCACGTTATGCTGGGTATATAAAAATCCTCTTCTGTCGTCATCCTGCAAGAGACTGGCTCTCCTCTGAGAGGATATTCTCAGAGAGGGCGTGATGTCTCAGAGACAGGAGCCAGCAGGCCGAGCTGAGACAAGAATAACACTTGGTATTTATTTGGGCCCCAAGATGGGCCTGGAGCAGAAAGCCAGAAACTCCCTCAGCCCTCTCATGGCTCCCTGTGCGTCAGCAAGCTGACAGGCCAGCGGCAGGGCGGTGTGGAGGGGACAGGGGCCGCCCTGTCAGCCCTTGCTGGGAACGCTGGAGCTGGAGGCTCAGAACTTCTGGGGGGGGGGCGCGAGGGCGGGGAAGACAGTGACCTTGGGATTTGTTGTGGCATCTCATATTACATTGTAAAGCAGGACCACCAGTAACAGTCCTGCTAAGACAGAGCCTTCCTGGCTTTTTAGCAGAGTGAGCTGTCTCTCGCCTAGTCTTTTTCCCTTGGGTTTAGATGATTTCTTCTTTTTAATTCTTATCCCAGACTATTTCACGGATCCAAGGCTTCCCAACAAGATTCACATGCAGCTAATTAAGGAGAAGAAAGCGGCTTAATTAGCAAAATCATGATGCTCAGCTGTTGAGAGAGAACAGAAAGCATCCAGCCTCGGGGTGGGTGTTAACCTCACTTACAGTCAGAGGCTTCTTTACTCCTGTGAAAATAAGCACTGGTTCCTCGGCCCAGGGTGTGAAAGAAACCAAACAGAGACGCTGCAGAGAAGTTCCGTGCAAGTGTTTCATTTTCCTGACACTACTTTAGGGAATGTGAAGAGAGGCCCAGGGTTTGTCTGGCATGTCCGTGGCAGGGAGAGACATCCGTCTTCTTAATCTAGTGACATGGATCAAGAGAATGGAAGTTGAGTAGTTCTGGAGGAAAGAGAGAGCCAGGGAAATGGGGTGGGATCCGTTAGTATCAAGAGCCTGCTCTCAGGCTGCAGAATTCCTGTGTGCTTCTGCAGGTGGCCTTTTCCTTGTGTCTTTGGCGGCGGGAGTAGAAGGGCTTTCCCACTGCTTCTGGAAAGGGTGGGGGCAGTTTCCCTCGTTGCATTTGGATTGGGCGCTTTCCTGCCCCCTTCAGCGTCAAACCAGGCTACGCCGTGAGGGCCATCACACATTTTTCAGGCAGGATTTCTGAAATGATTTTGAAGGTTGGGAGTTTTAAATGTGAGGTGGGAAAAAGCCACACTCCTGATTTAGCAGCACCATTTCTGTTTTGCAGGGTCATCTGGAAGCGAGAGAGCCCTGTTGCCATCAGTGTGGGTTTCCGGGCTGTGTCTGCTGTTGCAAAGGCTTTTAAAGATGCTCATTAAAAACAGACCTCCCTGTTCTCTCTGCTTTATTTCACTTAGAAGGAAGAAGACATCCTTCACGGGAGGCTGCTCTGCCCCCACTCTGACCGGGTAGGTAGTAGGCCTGTTTCTCTGTTCGTGGCAGAGGCCTCTGAGCTAGGTCAGTGGGTGTTTCCACATGTGCCTCAACCCCGTGTACTCCCTGCCCCTTCAGGCCACTCACTCCCAGAGCCAAGACCGGACAAAAGAGCAGGGATGGGGAATCCTGAGAGGAACACAGCTGGTCGTGGTTGTACGCAAGCAGAGTCCACGCTTCCAAGGTGGCTTTTGTTTTTTATCTTACCTCCGGGGTTACTGTACAAAGTGTACAGGTGATGATTAACTTTTATTTCCATAGAAGCAATAGTCAGAGGAATTGGGTTGGGTGGACGGAAGAGCGAATGAGATTAGACACAGAAAACCCATTCAGGGCCATGAATATTGTGAAATAAGAGCCCCATGGGTGACTCAGAGGTGGTGGACTTTGTTCTTGAGGATTTTTAGGAACAAGCTGCCCATCCATTTGATTTTTAGCTTAGAGGCAGGAGAGTGGGCCGGTTGGCCTGGTAAGTCCTTTCCAGGCCTAGGAGGCGTGGAAGTCTTGCATGTGTGTGTGTCCTACCTCTCTGGCCTCCAAAACTCACTGGTTCCACTGTAGGAAGGACCTCTCACCTGTGTGTCACTTGTCAACTTCACTATGGCAACAGAAGCAACAAATAATACAGACCGAAGTGGGGGCTGTATTATTTTTATTTCCCTTGTCTCTGCTGTCTTGTTCCCAGCTACCATCATCTGCAGTAGTAGAAAGGGCAACAAAATGGGGCATTTAGAGAACTATTAAAGCTACACATAATAAGCTATGGGGTAGGAACCTGAGGAGTTATTTTAAGTGCTTTCAGAATCACACTTCAGCAGCCATGGCTCTGACAATGAGGTATCCCTGTTTAGAAAATACAAACGAAGCCTTCAGCCAAACACACATCTACTAAGGATCTCTGATGTGAAGTGTTATGTTAGACACTCTTGGAACCTTTTGTAGGGGAAGAGACCTGCAACAGTGTGGGGAGAGAGCAGAGTGTTTTTCAAGATGCTTGAGTGCGTGATTTAATACATGAGAGTACAGCGGCTCATGCTTGGGGAGTTTCCTGGTAGAGATAAGAAATGCATTTTTAGGTCATAGTGCACCTTCTCTGTGTGAGACGGTGTGCTCGGTCCTGGGGGTAAGGCAGAGCGATCGTCCCTCCCGTGCAGCGGTTCATGGTCTGGGAGATGGGCTGCTTTTCTCCCCAAACCTTAACTGTCTGAATATCTCACTTTTTAGACTGAAAGCTCCACCAGGGCAGGGACCAAACCTAAAAATCGAACTTGGTCACTGTTGAGTTCCGGAGCCCTAGCACAGTGTCTGAATATAGCAAGTGCTTGGTATGCATTTGTGGAGAGAACGAATGCTTGTATAGTTGAATGAGCAGTCCCATTATGTCGACTGCTATCAAGACTGTTGTATACCTATGATGGAAGTAGGGACATGATATGGGAGGCGGTGGAAGAAGGAACACCTGGTCTTCTTGCGAAGTGAGGGAGTGAGGGAGGCTTCACGGAAACTGGCATGTGATGTGTAAGAAGGGATTTGCTAGGCAGACATGGCAAGAGGCATGGGGTAGTCAGGGTGTCGCGGTGCTTACATTCTGCTGAGCAGGATGCTGGTGGCCTGCTGATTTTTTTTTTTTAAATAAATTTATTTATTTATTGACTGTTGGGTCTTCATTGCTGTGCACGGGCTTTCTCTAGTTGCGGCGAGCAGGGGCTACTCTTCGTTGCGGTGCGCGGGCTTCTCATTGCGGTGGCTTCTCTTTGTTGCAGAGCACAGGCTCTAGGCGTGCGGGCTTTAGTAGCTGTGGCACGTGGGCTCAGTATAGTTGTGGTTCGTGGGCCCTAGAGCGCAGGCTCAGTAGTTGTGGCGCACAGGCTTAGTTGCTCCGCGGCATGTGGGAATCTTCCCGGACCAGGGCTCGAACCCATGTGCCCTGCATTGGCAGGCGGATTCTTTACCACTGCGCCACCAGGGAAGTCCTGGCCTGCTGATTCTTATTACTCCTTTCTTCCTTGCTTCCAGAGCTGAAGGGGGCAAGAGAAAAGGAGGGGGAGCAGCTGTTGGGTCAGTCCTGAAGCAGTGTCTGCCGTACCCTCCCTCCCTGACTCATTCTCCACGTGGTAGCTCGAATGATCTTTTAAGAAACTAAATCTGTATGTTACTTTCCTGCCTAAACCCCTTTAGTGGTCTTCTGTGCGCTTAAAGTCCGGATGGCCTTCCAGGGACTGCAAAGCTTCACGAGCCCCTCCACCTCTCGGTCGTCGGCTGCTCTTTTCCTCCCGCCTCACGGGGCTCCGGCCACACCAATCTTTTCTCTCCTCCTCGACCATGCCAAGGTAGTTCCCACTTGAGGGCCTTCGAACTCTGCCTGGATTTCTCTTCCCCAGAACCTCACAGAGCTAATGGTCCAAGTTAGGATGCTGTGTGCTGGAAGCAAGGAGAAGACTCTGCTAAGCGAGCAGGCCATGCTTTCCTCACGTGGCAGACCCGCAGGTGGCGGCTACTGGCGTTGTTTCAGGGGCCGCCTCTCTGCCGTTCCTTCCCTCCCTCATGGTCAGAGGAGACGCAGGAGGACCAGGAAGAGACTGTGCCAGTGGTACTTGTCTGTTTTCTCAGGAAAGCAAAAGCTTCCTCAGGACACCCACTTCCGCCCCCCAGCTTCCACTACCATCTCACTGGCCAGAACTGTGTACGTGGCCCCCTCTTGAAGGGAGGCTGGGAAGTTGAGGATTTAGCCATTGAACAGTGCCCTAGATAGCTTCTTGTCACTTCCTCAGAGAGTCCTTTTCTAGGGAGCAGACTGAAGTTGCTTCCCCCAGGCATTTAAACATATTTAATTAGAAAGGTATTCCTGCTAGCTGTTCTGTCACATCCCTCTGTCTGGTTTTCTTTACAACACCTATCACTGTCTGATATTGTCTTGTCTGCTTATTTTCCTGTTACTGTCTGTGGCCCCAGGAATGTGAGCCCCCGTGAGAGCAGGCCTTGTCAGTCGTGCTCGTCACTCCGAGGCCAGCACCTACAGCTGTGCCTAGCACGTGTAGCTACTCAGTGCACACTTGCTGAATGGTTGCAAGGATGGGTGGGTGGTGGTTAGAAGCCTGACTGCACGATGAAGGCTTGATCGAGGCAGTGGCATGAAAACAGGAGATGAATCTTAGTTGTTTTTAGGAGGAGGAATTGGCAGGGCTTGTGATTTGAATGGGGCGAGGTTATAAGGGGGGATGTAGATTCTAGACTGACTTCCAGGTTTCTTGTGTGGACAAGGAGAGGGAAGATAGGATCATCTGCTGATGCAGAAAGGAAGTCGACACGGGCAGGGGAAATGGGGAGATGAATTTATTTTTTTAATTTTAAAAATGTTAAAAAAATTTTAACTTATTTTTTGGCCCGTACTGTGTGGCTTGTGCGATCTCAGTTCCCCAACCAGGGATTGAAGCTGAGCTATGGCAGTGAAAGTGCCAAATTCTAACCACTAGACCACCAGGGAACTCCCCGGGGGATGAATTTAGGCCAGAAGGTTTCCGCTGATTTGCAATTGGGTCGTGCGTAGAATTAATATGATTAGCTTCAGTGGGGTTGACAGAAGTGAGACTGCAGTGGGCTTAGCAGCAATTTTGAGATGAGGTTGTGGAAGTGGATGCATGCTGCCCGTGGAGATGACCTTCTAGGAGCAAGGCTGTGAGGTGGACGGAGGAAGCGTAGTAGGTAGAAGGGGAGGCAGTGTTGAGGACGGGCTTTTGTAATGGGAGAAGCTTGAGCATCCAGGGGTTTGACATTTTCCATATCTTCGGGTCTATTTTACTTTTAGGCTAAAAGACATTAGGGGCTTCTTGGAAGTGTAGTGCAGATTGGCCCTGATGTCCAGAAGTAATGGGAACTAATGGGCAGGCCTAACTTTGCCACCACGTGACCTAGAGTGACCTCTGTATCAGGTTCCTGTCCTCACAGTTGGAGCAGAAGCTGTCACAGGCTTGCAGCAAGGATGGCCTCCGGCTGGCTCTCACTGGATGGGAAGGCAGGGCCAGAGCTGGAAAGCTCATCGCTCTCATCTCCCTGGATGGGCCTCTGCTGCCCTCTCCTGGGCAAGACACGGCTCCGCTCGGAGAATGCCCGTGCCACGCCTGAGTGGAGTGAGCAGGAGGGAGAGAGACAGGGCTGGGAGTGGGAGAATGGTCACAAATTTCCAGATTCCTATAATAGAAAGTTTCCTCAGAAGTTGCAAAATCCAGGGCCTAATCTCTGGCAGTGCTGTTTCATGAGCTCCTTAGATGCTTCCTTCTTAGAAGTGTCAGAAGAAAGAAACCTTGCAAGGTTGATTATTCATTCACTTGTTTGATCACTTATTCACTCGTTTATTCAGCAAACATTAGGGTACATTATATACTCAGGCTGCAAACTTTTGGAAGTCAGATACATTTTCCTCAAGGAACTCGTAGTCTAGTGAGTGGAGATGGATTAATAGATAATTATAATCAGTTTCAAAAGTGAAATGATAAGAGAAAAGGGCAAGCCACTGCAGGGGCACAGAGGAGGGATACCTAACTGGCGCTGTAGTGGCAGGTGGGCATGATGGGGGCTTGGCCAGAAAATGTTTCCCAGCGTGGGAGCTAAATGCTAACAGATGATTAGGAATTACAGGCACCAAGTTACTGTCTAATATCATATCTCCCCGTTATTAAATCTGAAGGGCAAGTCTTGCTTCTTCCAAGGAAACTTCTTCCCAAAGCCTTTCCTCACTGTTATCTTAGATATCACTGTTATCTAACAGTCTCGTAGGGCCTTGGTTTTCATATCTGTAAAAAAAAAAAAAAAAAAAAAAGTGGGGCACGCTACTAGATTTTATCTTTGAGCTTTGTTGTCATCGTGAATCTGAAATCCATGAATGCTAACATTTGCTTTGTAAAAACAGCTCCCTGGGAGCAGGCTGGCACATGCATATGGACATACAAACCCAGAAATTTTTCAGCATCCATGGGAAAGTTCGGCTTTAATCCAAAAGAATCAAATGTGCTTTGCATACAGTAGCTTTTCACTAAATGCTTGTTGCAAAAGAACAGGCTCTTGGCACTGTTAAAGCATTCCTGTTGTCCCCTTGGGTTGCTGAGTTTCTTCATCTATAAGGGGGATAACATGTCCCTTGTGGACTTGTGCGGGGTGTCATTACACATGCAGGCACCATTCCCATGTCTGGCCTATGGTAGGCCTTCGTAGATAGTAGCTATTGTTTCAGTGAGGTAGTAATTTAACCTGGCACAGGGGACAGTCACTGAGGAGAGTCACAAGGAGAAGAGGGAGTACACTAAAATTAAATGCAAGTTGATATGTTGGAGTTTAGGGCTATTTTGTGTGAGACTGAAGACTTAGCACTTTCTCCAGAAAGCTTCTTCAAGGCCCAACACAACAGTTCACTAGTCACACTCCTGACCCGTCTCTCACAGGCCCCAAGTGGCCTGGAATCTGAGGCGGGTCCTTCAGGAGCAGGACTTCACAAAGTATCCTATTCTTCAGTCACTGGGCTGGATAAGTGACAGCACAGAACCCTCAAAGAATTGCAGCGATAAGCGCATCTCAGGAGACTGGAAGAACAAACTCCTAATGGCTGTCTGGTAGCTGTAGGATAGGTTAATTGTTCAATTAAGATGTATCTGCAAACTAAATCTGATGGAAAAAGGCTAAATGGATTACTGCGTTTTGTTTCCACACTTTATGATTAGAGAAATGAAAACCAGATGCCAAAGGGGAGGACTGAATTGTAGAATTTGTTCAAGTAGAAATTGCCTTAGAGATCAGCCAGTCCAGTCTTATTTTACAGATGAAGAAACTTATCCACAGATGACAGAGTGGCACAGGGGGCTGACACTCTCCTGATTTCCAATCTAATGTGATTCCAGTATTTCACGCTAGGAAAAAAAATACCTAGACTCCTTTAGCTTGGAGAGCAAAAAATGACTGGATGACAGTTCAGGAACATGGATGTAGTTAGTACGCCTCTGGGCAATTAATCTATCATTCTAACTGTAGGTGAGGTCAAAATCCATTCGTTTATCGACAAACATTTTGAGTGCCAACTATCTCTCATTCAAGGTCATTTCCGTCTCCATGATTTTCATTTTTCAGTTTGCTGTTCTGTATATCGACTTGCACTAGATGTTATGGGACGATCTATTGAGTGTAAAGAAAAGTAGTCTGCCCCTTAGAGAGGAAGGTAAGAGGCACACTGTATGCTTGGTCACATGTATTCAATAGTTCATAGAGATGTTAGGACTAATATATAGTAAAATCTTAATACAATGTCTATTTGGTTTTGGAATACACCGTTTTTCTCCCCTCGGCTGATGACCCTTCCAGTAGTAAAGTAACTGATTGTAAGACCGCACACACCAAACCATCTAAGAGGGGAGAGAAATTGTCTATACCTGTCCCAGGTGAGAAGTATCAAAAAATATATATATATTCTACTTCTCGTATTTAATGGTCCTATAGTGGATGCCATGGTGTGCCATCCAGATACCCCTCCTTAGGACTGAAACACTCAACCCTGTGGCCTTCCTTCCTGCGCAAGGTGTGGGTAGTTTTGGTGGCTAACATTTCTAAGCTGAGACCCCTCTAGAAATTGCCCTCAACTGAAAAATCATCCAAGGTAGTGCCCCATCCTTAGACCGCCTGTATTCACTGGTCAGTATGGGAGTTCAAAGGCCTGATTCCCTTGCCTCTATGGGGGACAGCACTGAAGGGTCACCACAGCTCCATGGCTCCTTCTGTCCAGTCCTGTGGCCTTCACTTCTAACAGGTGTTGTTGATCCTGACAGCACACCCTAATAAAATTCCTTTACTCAAATCTCCATCTCAAAGTATATTTCCCAGGGAACCCAGCCTGGCAACAGTTGGTGCCAAGAGTACTGAGGAAGCAGATTCCAAAATGTGACTTTAAAGCCAAATCACCTGTTGGCCGGCTGGCAATGAGGACCCAGTCGCTGGTGGTGGGTAGAGCATGGATGGCCCCTGGCACACTGGATGGGTGCAACTGTCAAAACTTTCACTAGCGGTGCACTGGGATGGGATCCTGGTGGGAGGGAATGCATTAGTGGGGGAAATATATCAGGTTTGAGAAGTTAGAAAGACAGTGGAATTGGGTGGCTGCTGCTGGAGGCCCTCAGTGCACTGGAGAAAGACAGTGAAAGGCTGCGGGTGATAGTCACTAATTGAAGCCTGTGAAAGCCAGAGGCCCTCCTTGGCAGCTTGAGAGACTTTTATTTCCTGCATCTAGAGGACCCAGAAAGCTGAGAATAAAGTCTAGGATTTAATTATAAGAGTAGCAGAACTCTAGATAAGTTTTTTGTTTTTTAAATTTATTTTATTTGTTTTTATTTTTGGCCATGTTGGGTCTTCATTGCCGCGTGCAGGCTTTCTTTAGTTGCAGTGAGTGGGGGTCACTTGGTATATGATGGAAGAAGGTATCAAAGGGGTCAAAAAAGTTGGCAAGTTAGAGTGAATATGCCAGTTTTATATGCTACATCAAGTGAGAAAAGTCACCAAATGATTATGTTCTATCAGAGGGCCCAAAGGATATTTTATTTACTGAAGTGAGAAAGAATGTGCTGGTGAGATGAGCACCAGTTTCACTGAGAAGCTCAGGGATGGCCTTGCTCCATAGGCAGGACTGGACTGTCACAGAACCAGGCTCACTGATAGTAATGGGAACCATAGGACGCTGAAACGGGCAAGTGGTGGGTGCCTAGCCATTGGCATCAGAGTGGCTGAATTACTGTACTGAGCAGAAATGTTGGAGAGACTGCTAGGGTCTGACTGGCAGAGGGCTTTGGAGATCATTAATGGAATACAGCTCTCTTGGGAACAAGATAGGTGGCACTCAACAAGGATATCGCCCAATCTGTACAATTAAGAGTAACTGAGGATGGATGATCAGAAGACTGAGGGCAGCCCCCCCGATAAAAAGTTGTAATTCCTTGCTGTTTCTATACCTGAGCCAGCTTAAAAAATAAATCTTTATTGAAGTATTTATTTACATTAAAGTTCACCAATTTAAAACATACCTTGGGCTTCCCTGGTGGCGCAGTGGTTAAGAATCTGCCTGCCAAGACAGGGGACACGGGTTCGAGCCCTGGTCCGGGAAGATCCCACATGCCACGGAGCAACTAAGCCCGTGCGCCACAACTACTGAGCCTGCGCTCTAGAGCCCACGTGCCACAACTACTGAAGCCCGTGCACCTAGAGCCCGTGTTCTGCAATAAGAGAAGCCACCGCAATGAAAAGCCCGTGCACCGCAATGAAGAGTAGCCCCCACTCGCTGCAACTAGAGAAAGCCTGCGCGCAGCAACGAAGACCCAATGCAGCCAAAAATAAATAAGTAAAATAAATTTATTTTAAAAAATCCCTTTAATAAGTTTTTCAAATATATACGGTTGTTTAACCATCACTACAAGATAGGTAACATTTCTGCCACCCCACAACATTCCCCTGTGCCCAGTGGTGTGCTGGAGCCAACTTACACCAATTGTGGGATCCAGTTGTTAGCTAGCATTCTCTCCCCTGCTCAGTGTTTAGTGATGTCATATTGGTCATGTGAAATTGACAATGAAAGAGGTATTTACACCATAGACACTGGCAAATGCCACAAACCAGGGCTCCCTCCTCACTGAAAGCTGGTGGTTAAACACTTACCAGCCCATCACTGCTCGTGCCCCTTTGCAGCCAATCCCCATCCAAAACTCTGGCTCCTAGCTACTACTGATATTTTGTCACTAGATTTTGCCTTTTTAATAATTTCACATAAACGGAATCATACAGCATGTAGTGTTTTGTATCCAACTTCTTTCATGTAGCATATGTTTAGTTTTATCAATGTTGTATGTATCATTAGTTTGTTCCTTTATCTGCTGAGTAGCGTTCCATTCTTTATCTATGCAGCATTTGATGGTCATGTGGGTTATTCCATTTGAGGAAATAAAGCTTCTACGAACATTAAATATATTATTAGTAACTTTTTATTTCTCTTTAGTAAATACATGGGATTGGGACTGCTGAGTTAAATGGTAAGTGTATATTTAACTTTGTAAGGAATTGCCAAATTCTTTTTCTTTTTTTAATTAATTTTATTTATTTTTGGCTGCATTGGGTCTTCGTTGCTTGTGCGTGGGCTTTCTCTAGTTGCGGCGAGTGGGGGCTACTCTTCATTGCAGTGTGCGGGCTTCTCACTGCGGTGGCTTCTCTTCTTGCGGAGCACGGGCTCTAGGCGCACAGGCTTCAGTAGTTGTGACTCATGGGCTCTAGAGTGCAGGCTCAGTAGTTGTGGTGCACGGGCTTAGCTGCTCCGCGGCATGTGGAATCTTCCCGGACCAGGAATCGAACCCATGTCCCCTGCATTGGCAGGCAGATTCTTAACTACTCTGCCACCAGGGAAGTCCACCAAATTTTTTTTCAAAGTGGCTACCCCATTTTGCATTCCTACCAGCAGTGTATAACCAGTTTCTCTGTATCCTCACCAGGATTTGGTGGTGTCACAATTTTTTATTTTAGCCATTCTGATAGGTATATAGTAATATTTCATTGTGTTTTTAATTTGTATTTTTCTGGATAATTATCTTGAACATCTTTTCATGTGCTTCCTTTCCCTTGATAATATCCTTTTTGGTGAAATATATGTTCATGTCTTTTGCCCGTTTTCTGATTGGACTGTTTGTGGATTTTTTTACTTTGAGTATTTATTTAGATATGTTAGACATATGGTTTGCAAATATTGTTCCCCAGTAGCTTGTCTTTTCATCCCCTTCACGTGGGCTTTCCAGGAGCACAAGTTTTTAATTTTGATGAGGTCTGAATTCTTGGTTTTTCCTTTTATAGAGCATGCTTTTGGTGTCAAATTTAAGAACTCTAATTCCACGTCTTGAAGATTTTCTCCTTTTTGAAAGTTTTTTAATTTTACAGTTTACATTTAAGTCTGTGGCCATTTTGAATTTTTTAAAATAAATTAATTTATGGCTGCGTTGGGTCTTTGTTGCTGTGTGCCAGCTTTCTCCAGTTGCAGCGAGTGGGGGCTACTCTTCATTGTGGTGCATGGACTTATTGCAGTGGCTTCTCTTGTTGTGGAGCACAGGCTCTAGGTGCGTGGGCTTCAGTAGTTGTGGCACGTGGGCTCAGTAGTTACGGCTTGCGGGCTCAATAGCGCAGGCTCAGTAGTTGTGGTGCACGGGCTCTAGAGCGCAGGCTTAGTAGTTGTGGTGCCTGGGCTTTGTTGCTCCGTGGCATGTGGGATCTTCCCAGACGAGGGCTCGAACCCGTGTCCCTTGCATTGGCAGGCAGATTCTTAACCACTGCACCACCAGGGAAGTCCTGAATTAAATTTTGAATAAGGCATTAGACTTAGGTTGAGTTTCATTTTTTGCCTATGGCTGTCTAATTGCTTCAGCATCATTTGTTGAGAAAGCTATCTTTCCTCCATTGAATGGCTTTGGTATCTTTGTCAAAAAAAAAAAAAAAGTTGGGCATATTTGTGTGGGTCTATTTCTGGGATCTCTATTCTGTTCCACTGATTGATGTGTCTATCCCTCCACCTATAATACACAGCATTAATTATTGTTGCTATATAATAAGTCTTAAAATTGGGTAGACTGATTCCTTACACTTTATTGTTCTTTTTCAAAATTATTTTAGCGATTCTAGTTCCTTTGCCTTCCAAATAAATTTGGAACAGTATTGTTTATGTCAACAAAAAATGTTGGAATTTTGATAGTAAATTTCATTAAACCTGCATATCAGTTTGGGGAAAAATTGACATCTTTACTAAGTTGAGTCTTTTGACCCATGAACACAGAATGTCTCTCCATTTATTTAGATCTTTATTTCATCAACATTGTATAGTTTTTAGAATATAAATTTGTATTTGTTTTGTTATTTATGCCTAAGCAGTTTTTTGAGCAATTGTAAATAGTATTTTTAATTTTGGTGTCCACATGGGGTGTGTGTGTATGTGTACCATGTTAATTTGTTCCTAAGAGTTTTTTGGTTAGATTCATTAAGATTTTCTACATAGAAAATTACAGCATCTGCAAATGGGGACAGTTTTATTTTTTCTTTTCGAATCCGTATGCCTTTTTACTTCCCTTTCTTGTCTTATTGCACTGTCTAGAACTGCTAGCACTGTTTTGAACAAGAGGGATGAGAGCAAATATACTTGCCTTGTTACTGATTTTAGGAGGAAAGCACTCACTCATACTTTTCACCATTAAGTATAATGTTAGCTGTAGGCCTTGTAGGTACTCTTGTCAAGTTGAAGAGGTTTCCCTGTTTTCCTGAGAGTCTTTTTTTTTTTTTTTTAATCATGAGTGGGTGTTGAATTGTGTCAAATAATCCTTCTGAATCAATTGATATAATCATGTGATTTTCTTCAGAGTCTTATTGGTGGATTACATGGGTTGATTTTTTTTTTTTTTTTTTTTTTTTTTTGCCTTACGCGGGCCTCTCACTGTTGTGGCCTCTCCCATTGCGGAGCACAGGCTCCGGACGTGCAGGCCCAGCGGCCATGGCTCACGGGCCCAGCCGCTCCCGCGGCATGTGGGATCCTCCCGGACCGGGGCATGAACCCGTGTCCCCTGCATCGGCAGGCGGACCCTCAACCACTGCGCCACCAGGGAAGCCCCATGGGTTGATTTTTGAATACTGAACCAGACTTGCCTCCCTGGAATAAACTCCACTTGGGCATGATGTATAAATCTTTTTATACATCGCTAAAATCTATTTGCCGATAATTTGTTAAGGATTTTTTGATTTATATTCATGAGAGATATTGGTCTGTACTTATCTTTTTTTTTGTACTGTTGTTGTCTGTCCCCTTCCCCTACCCTCCCCCGCCCCGGGTAATATAGTTTCATAAAATGAATTGGGAGGCAATTCTTCTATTTTGTGAAAGAAATTATATAGAATTGGTGTTAATTTTTCTTTAAACATTTGGCAGAATTCTCCAGAGAAACTATCTGGCCCTGGAGAGGTTTTTTTCTTTTTGGTGGGGACGAGAAGGGGGCAGTTTAAAATTATTAATTTTCTTAATTGTTACAGGTCTATTCAAATGATGTATTTCCTATTGGGTTAATTGTGATAGTTTTTTGCCAAGGATTTAATCTGTTTTGTCTAAGTTATCAAATTTATGTGTATAGCGTTCATAGTATTCCCTTCTTTTTTTAAAAAATAAATAAATTTATTTATTTCTGGCTGCATTGAATCTTCATTACTACACGCGGGCTTTTTCTAGTTGCAGAGCGGGGACTACTATTCATTGCGGTGCGCGGCCTTCTTATTACGGTGGCTTCTCTTGTTGTGGAGCATGGACTCTAGGGCGTGCAGGCTTCAGTAGTTGTGGCACACGGGCTCAGTAGTTGTGGCTCGCGGGCTCTAGAGCGCAGGCTCAGTTGCTCCGTGGTATGTGGGATCTTCCCGGACTAGGGCTCGAACCCGTGTCCCCTGCATTGGCAGGCAGGTTCTTAACCACTGCGCCACCAGGGAAGCCCTCCCTTATCTTTTTGATATTTGTGAGGTCTTTAGTGATATGCCATGTTTCATTCCTATATTTGTAATTTGTGTCTTTTTCTTGTCACTCTTCCTAGTGGTTTGTCAATTTTATTGATTTTTTTCCTCAAAGAACCAACTCTTTGTTTCATGGATATTCTCTACTTTTCTTTTATAAGTTTCATTGATTTCTGTTCTTTTTCTTATCTTTTTTTAATTTCCTTGCTCATGATTGTTATGGGTTTAGTTTGTTCTTTTTCTAGGTTCTTGAAGTGGGAGTTTAGATGACTGATTTTTAGACCTTTCTTCTTTGCTAATGTATGTGTTTAGTGCTATAATTTCCCCTTAGCATTGCTTTAGCTGTGTGCCACAAATTTTGATATGTTGTTTTCATTTTTATTCAGTTCAATGTATTAAATTTTTTTTCCTTGAAACTTCTTCATTGACCCATAGGTTATTCAGAAGTGTATTGTTCAGTGTCTAAGTATTTGGAGATTTTCCTCTTATCCTTCTATTATTGATTTCTAGTTTGATTCGTGGTAGTCAGAGGACACATTGTTTGATTCAATTCTTTTAAATTAGTTGAGATTGGTTTTATGGTCCAGGATATGGCCTATATTGGTATATATTCTGTGGGAGAATTAAAAAATGTGTATTCTGCTGTTGTTGGTTAGAGTGTTCTATAAATGTTGATAAGGTCCTGTTGGTTGATGGTGTTGTTGAATTCTTCTGTATCTTTGCTGATTTTCTATCTAGTTGTTCTTTCACTTGTTGAGAGATGGGTATTGAAGTCTCCAAATATAACTGCGGATTTGTCTACTTCTCTTTTTAGTTCAGTTCATTTTTGCTTCACTTGTTTTTCAGCTTTTTGTTTGGGGCGTATACATTTAGGATTGTTATGTTTTCTTGGTGGATTGGTCCCTTTATTATTATTATTGATCTTCTTGGTGTCTGGTAATTCTTTGTTCTGAAGTTTGCTTTATCTGATATTGATACAATGATGCCTGCTTCCCATTGCTTAATATTTGCATGGTATACCTTTTCCCATCCTTTTACTTTCAACTTGCCTATATCATTATATATATATCTATCTTCCAGTTTTATTGAGATATAATTGACATACAGCACTGTATAAGTTTAAGGTGTACAACATAATGATTTGACTCACATATATCATGAAGTGATTATCACAGTAAGCTTAGTGACCATCCATTATCTCATATACAAAATTAAAGAAATAGAAAAAAATATTTTTCCTTGTGATGAGAACTCTTAGGATTTGCTCTCTTAACTTTTATATATAACATACACCAGTGTTAATTATATTTATCATGTACATTACATCCCTAGTACTTATTTATCTTAAAACTGGAAGTTTGTACTTATTGACTGTTTTAATCCAGTTCCCCTTCCTCCCATTGTATCATTATATTTAAAGTGAGTTTCCTGTAGACAGTATATAGTTGGGTCACATATTTTTTCATCCACACTGTTGATCTCTGTCTCTACTTGGTGTATTTAGACCATTTACATTTAATGTATTTATTGGTATGGTAGAGCTTAAGTCTGCCATTTTATTTTTTATTTTTGTTTGTTTTCTTTTTCCTGACTTCCTGAGGATTTCTTGAAAAAAAATTTTTTTTCATTTTTAAATTTTTTTAACATCTTTATTGGAGTATAATTACTTTACAATGGTGTGTTAGTTTCTGCTTTATAACAAAGTCAATCAGCTATACATATACATATATCCCCATATCTCTTCCCTCTTACGTCTCCCTCCCACCCTCCCTATCCCACCCCTCTAGGTGGTCACAAAGCACTAAGCTAATCTCCCTGTGCTGTGTGGCTGCTTCCCACTAGCTATCTATTTTACATTTGGTAGTGTATATATGTCCATTACACTCTCTCACTTTGTCCCAGCTTACGCTTCCCCCTCCCCGTGTCCTCAAGTCCATTCTCTAGTAGGTCTGCATCTTTATTCCCGTCTTGCCCCTAGGTTCTTCATGACCTTTTTTTTTTTTTTAGATTCCATATATATGTGTTAGCATACGGTATTTGTTTTTCTCTTTCTGACTTACTTCACTCAGTATGACAGACTCTAGGTCGATCCACCTCACTACAAATAACTGAATTTCATTTCTTTTTATGGCTGAGTAATATTCCATTGAATATAGGTGCCACATCTTCTTTGTCCATTCATCTGTCGATGGGCACTTAGGTTGCTTCCATGTTCTGGCTATTGTAAATAGAGCTGCAATGAACATTGTGGTACATGTCTCTTTTTGAATTATGGTTTTCTCAGGGTATATGCCCAGTAGTGGGATTGCTGGGTCATATGGTAGTTCTATTTGTAGTTTTTTAAGGAACCTCCATACTGTTCTCCACAGTGGCTGTATCAATTTACATTCCCACCCACAGTGCAAGAGGGTTCCCTTTTCTCCACACCCTCTCCAGCATTTATTGTTTGTAGATTTTTTGATGATGGCCATTCTGACTGGTGTGAGATGATATCTCATTGTAGTTTTGACTTGCATTTCTCTAATGATTAATGATGTTGAGCATTCTTTCATGTGTTTGTTGGCATTCTGTATATCTTCTTTGGAGAAATGTCTATTTAGGTCTTCTGCCCATTTTTGGATTGGGTTGTTTGTTTTTTTGATATTGAGCTGCTTGTAAATTTTGGAGATTAACCCTTTGTCAGTTGCTTCATTTGCAAATATTTTCTCCCATCTGAGGGTTGTCTTTTCATCTTGTTTATGGTTTCCTTTGCTGTGCAAAAGCTTTTAAATTTCATTAGGTCCCATTTGTTCATTTTTGTTTTTATTTCCATTTCTCTAGGAGATGGGTCAAAAAGGATCTTGCTGTGATTTATGTCATACAGTGTTCTGCCTATGTTTTCCTCTAAGAGTTTGCTAGTGTCTGGCCTTACATTTAGGTCTTTAATCCATTTTGAGCTTATTTTTGTGTATGGCATTAGGGAGTGTTCTAATTTCATTCTTTTACATGTAGCTGTCCAGTTTTCCCAGCAGCACTTATTGAAGAGGCTGTCTTTTCTCCATTGTATATTCTTGCCTCCTTTATCAAAAATAAGGTGACCATATGTGCATGGGTTTATCTCTGTGCTTTCTATCCTGTTCCATTGATCTATATTTCTGTTTTTGTGCCAGTACCATACTGTCTTGATTACTGTAGCATTGTAATATAGTCTGAAGTCAGGGAGCCTGACTCCTCCAGCTCCGTTTTTCGTTCTCAAGATTGCTTTGGCTATTCGGGGTCTTTTATGTTTCCATACAAATTGTGAAACTTTTTGTTCTAGTTCTGTGAAAAATGCCAGTGGTAGTTTGATAGGGATTGCATTGAATCTGTAGATTGCTTTGGATAATATAGTCATTTTCACAATATTGATTCTTCCAATCCAAGAACATGGTATATCTCTCCATCTGTTTGTATCACCTTTAATTTCTTTCATCAGTGTCTTATAGTTTTCTGCATACAGGTCTTTTGTCTCCTTAGGTAGGTTTATTCCTAGGTATTTTATTCTTTTTGTTGCAATGGTAAATGGGAGTTTTTTCTTGAATTCATTTTCAGATTTTTCATCATTAGTGTATAGGAATGCCAGAGATTTCTGTGCATTAATTTTGTATCCTGCTACTTTACCAAATTCATTGATTAGTTCTCGTAGTTTTCTGGTAGCATCTTTAGGGTTCTCTGTGTATAGTATCATGTCATCTGCAAACAGTTACAGCTTTACTTCTCTTTCCCGATTTGGATTACTTTTATTTCTTTTTCTTCTCTGATTGCTGTGGCTAAAACTTCCAAAACAATGTTGAATAATAGTGGTGAGAGTGGGCAACCTTGTCTTGTTCCTGATCTTAGTGGATATGGTTTCAGTTTTTCACCATTGAGGATGATGTTGGTTGTGGGTTTGTCATGTATGGCCTTTATTATGTTGAGGAAAGTTCCCTCTATGCCTACTTTCTGGAGGGTTTTCATCATAAATGGGTGTTGAATTTTGTTGAAAGCTTTTTCTGCATCTCTTGAGATGACCATATGGTTTTTATTTTTCAATTTGTTAATATGGTGTATCACATTGATTGATTTGCATATATTGACATATCCTTGCATTCCTGGGATAAACCCCACTTGATCATGGTGTATGATCCTTTTAATGTGCTGTTGGATTCTGTTTGCTAGTATTTTGTTGAGGATTTTTGCGTCTATGTTCATGAGTGTTATTAGCCTGTAGTTTTCTTTCTTTGTGACATCTTTGTCTGGTTTTGGTATCAGGGTCTTGAAAATTTTTTAGAATTACATTTTGTTTTTGAGTGTATCTCTTTGTATACCTTTTTTAAAAAAAATTGGCTGCTATATGTATTATATATACATAACTTATCATAGCCTACTGATGTCATTATTTACTAGTTTGAGTGAAGTATGGAAACCCTACCTCTCTTTAATTCTCTGTTCTCTCTCTCATTTATAATATAATTGCTTAACATATTTCCTCTACATACCTTTAGAACCAGATCAGACAGTGTTATAATTTTTTCAACTGTCAAACATAATTTAGAAAACTTAAGAGGAGAAGGATGTCTGTTGATTTTACCCACATTTTCACCATCCCTGCTATTTCTTCCTTTCAGATATTCCAAGGTTTCTTTTTTATTGCCTCCCTTATGTTTAGAGAACTTCCTTTAGCCATTCTTTTAGAGTAGTAAGTCTACTGGTGACAAACTTTTAGTGTTTCTTTGTCTGAGAGTGTCTTAATTTCCCCTTCATTCCTGAAGGATATTTTTTTCTGGGTATAGAATTCTTGGTCAACAGTCCTTTTCATTCAGCATTTGAAAAATAGGGTATCAAAAAAAAAAAAAAAAGAAAAGAAAAATAGGGTATCACTTCCTTCCTGCCTCCATGGTTTCTGATGAGAAATCTGCTTTCATTTGAATTGGTTTTTTCCCTTATAGGTGAAGTGTCATTTTTCTTTAGCTGTTTTCAAGATTTTTTTGTCTTTAGATTTCAGAAGTTTAATTATGATCTGTCTTTGTGTGGATTTCTTTGGGGTTATCTTGTTTGGGGTTTGCTTAGTTTCTTGAATTTGTATGTTATGTCTCTTAACAAATCTGGGAAGTTTTCAGCCATTATTCCTTTGTGTACTTTTTAAGCCCTGCTTTTCTTTCTCCTCTCCTTCTGGGACTCCAATGACAGGAATCTTAGATCTTTTGTTATAGTCTCACAGGTCCCTGAGGCTCCATTCTTTTTTTTTTTTTTTTTTTTTTCAGTCTGTTTTCTCTGTGTTGTTCATATTGGGTACTTTCTATTGTTCTATCTTTCAGCTCACTGATATTCTTTTCTCTTTCTTCTTCATTCTGCTCTTGAGTCCATCCACTGAACTTTTCATTTCCATTATTACATTTTATAGTTCTAATATTTCCACTTGGTTCTTCTTTGTATCTTCTGTTTCTTTGCTGAAGCTATTTTTTTCCCATTTGTTTAAAGCATGTTCATAATTGTTTGCTGAAGCATTTTTATCATGGCCAGTTTAAAATATGTCAGAATTCTAATATCTCTCATCTCAGTACTGCTATCTATTGATTGTCTTTTATCATTGTTTGAAATCATATTGGTTCATGGTATGATGAGAGATTTTTAAAAATTGGAATCTGGCCATTTTTGTATTATGAGACTCTGAATCTTTTTTTTTTTCATTTTAACATCTTTATTGGAGTATAATTGCTTTACAATGGTATGTTAGTTTCAGCTTCACAACAAAATGAATCAGTTATATATATACATATGTTCCCATATCTCTTCCCGCTTGCATCTCCCTCCCACCCACCCTCCCTATCACACCCCTCCAGGCGGTCACAAAGCACCGAGCTGATATCCCTGTGCTATGCGTCTGCTTCCCACTAGCTATCTACCTTACGTTTGGTAGTGTATATATGTCCATGCCTCTCTCTCGCTTTGTCACAGTTTACCCTTCCCCCTCCCCGTAGCCTCAAGTCCATTCTCCAGTAAGTCTGTATCTTTATTCCTGTTTCACCCCTAGGTTTTTCATGACATTTTTTTTCTTAAATTCCATATATATGTGTTAGCATATGGTATTTGTCTCTGTCTTTCTGACTTACTTCACTCTGTACGACGGACTCTAGGTCTATCCACCTCATTACAAATAGCTCAATTTCGTTTCTTTTTATGGCTGAGTAATATTCCATTGTATATATGTGCCACATCTTCTTTATCCATTCATCCGATGATGGACACTTAGGTTGTTTCCATCTCGGGGCTATTGTAAATAGACCTGCAACGAACATTTTGGTACATGACTCTTTTTGAATTATGGTTTTCTCAGGGTATATGCCCAGTAGTGGGATTGCTGGGTCATATGGTAGTTCTATTTGTAGTTTTTTTTTTTTTAACATCTTTATTAGGGTATAATTGCTTTACAATGGTGTGTTAGTTTCTGCTTTATAACAAAGTGAATCAGCCATACATATACATATGTTCCCATATGTCTTCCCTCTTGTGTCTCCCTCCCTTCCACCCTCCCTATCCCACCCCTCCAGGCTGTCACAAAGCACCGAGCCAATATCCCTGTGCCATGCGGCTGCTTCCCACTAGCTATCTACCTTACTACGTTTGTTAGTGTGTATATGCCCATGACTCTCTCTCGCCCTGTCACAGCTCACCCTTCCCCCTCCCCATATCCTCAAGTCCGTTCTCCAGTAGGTCTGCGTCTTTATTCCTGTCTTACCTCTAGGTTCTTCATGACATTTTTTCCCCCTTAAATTCCATATATATATGTTAGCATATAGTATTTGTCTTTTTCTTTCTGACTTACTTCACTCTGTATGACAGACTCTAGGTCGATCCATCTCATTACAAATAACTCAATTCCGTTTCTTTTTAAGGCTGAGTAATATTCCATTGTATATATGTGCCACATCTTCTTTATCCATTCATCCGATGATGGGCACTTAGGTTGTTTCCATCTCGGGGCTATTGTAAATAGAGCTGCAATGAACATTTTGGTACATGACTCTTTTTGAATTATGGTTTTCTCAGGGTATATGCCCAGTAGTGGGATTGCTGGGTTATATGGTAATTCTATTTGTAGTTTTTTAAGGAACCTCCATACTGTTCTCCATAGTGGCTGAACCAATTCACATTCCCACCAGCAGTGCAAGAGTGTTCCCTTTTCTCCACACCCTCTCCAGCATTTATTGTTTGTAGATTTTTTGATGATGGCCATTCTGACTGGTGTGAGATGATATCTCATTGTAGTTTTGATTTGCATTTCTCTAATGATGAATGATGTTGAGCATTCTTTCATGTGTTTGTTGGCATTCTGTATATCTTCTTTGGAGAAATGTCTATTTAGGTCTTCTGCCCATTTTTGGATTGGGTTGTTTGTTTTTTTGTTACTGAGCTGCACGAGCTGCTTGTAAATTTTGGAGATTAATCCTTTGTCAGTTGCTTCATTTGCAAATATTTTCTCCCATTCTGAGGGTTGTCTTTTGGTCTTGTTTATGGTTTCCTTTGCTGTGCAAAAGCTTTTAAGTTTCATTAGGTCCCATTTGTTCATTTTTGTTTTTATTTCCATTTCTCTAGGAGGTGGGTCAAAAAGGACCTTGCTGTGATTTATGTCATAGAGTGTCCTGCCTATGTTTTCCTCTAAGAGTTTGCTAGTGTCTGGCCTTACATTTAGGTCTTTAATCCATTTTGAGCTTATTTTTGTGTATGGTGTTAGGGAGTGATCTAATCTCATACCTTTACATGTAGCTGTCCAGTTTTCCCAGCACCACTTATTGAAGAGGCTGTCCTTTCTCCACTGTACATTCCTGCCTCCTTTATCAAAGATAAGGTGGCCATATGTGTGTGGGTTTATCTCTGTGCTTTCTATCCTGTTCCATTGATCTATATTTCTGTTTTTGTGCCAGTACCATACTGTCTTGATTACTGCAGCTTTGTAGTATAGTCTGAAGTCAGGAAGACTGATTCCTCCAGCTCTGTTTCTCGTTCTCAAGATTGCTTTGGCTATTCGGGGTCTTTTGTGTTTCCATACAAATTGTGAAATTTTTTGTTCTAGTTCTGTGAAAAATGCCAGTGGTAGTTTGATAGGGATTGCATTGAATCTGTAGATTGCTTTGGGTAGTAGAGTCATTTTCACAGTGTTCATTCTTCCAATCCAAGAACATGGTATATCTCTCCATCTATTTGTATCATCTTTAATTTCTTTCATCAGTGTCTTATAATTTTCTGCATACAGGTCTTTTGTCTCCTTAGGTTTATTCCTAGATATTTTATTCTTTTTGTTGCAGTGGTAAATGGGAGGGGTTTCTTGATTTCACTTTCAGATTTTTCATCCTTAGTGTATAGGAATGCCAGAGATTTCTGTGCATTATTTTTCTATCTTGCAACTTTACCAGATTCATTGATTAGCTCTAGTAGTTTTCTGGTATCATCTTTAGGATTCTCTATGTATAGTATCATGTCATCTGCGAACAGTGACAGCTTTACTTCTTCTTTTCCGAGTCAGATTCCTTTTATTTCCTTTTCTTCTCTGATTGCTGTGGCTAAAACTTCCAAAACTATGTTGAATAAGAGTGGTGAGAGTGGGCAACCTTGTCTTGTTCCTGATCTTAGTGGATATGGTTTCAGTTTTTCACCATTGAGGATGATGTTGGTTGTGGGTTTGTCATGTATGGCCTTTATTATGTTGAGGAAAGTTCCCTCTATGCCTACTTTCTGGAGGGTTTTCATCATAAATGGGTGTTGAATTTTGTTGAAAGCTTTTTCTGCATCTCTTGAGATGACCATATGGTTTTATTCTTCAATTTGTTAATATGGTGTATCACATTGATTGATTTGCATATATTGAATAATCCTTGCAATCCTGGGATAAATCCCATTTAATCATGGTGTATGATCCTTTTAATGTATTGTTGGATTCTCTTTGCTAGTATTTTGTTGAGGATTTTTGCATCTATGTTCATCAGTGATATTGGCCTGTAGTTTTCTTTCTTTGTGACATCCTTGTCTGGTTTTGGTATCAGGGTGATGGTGGCCTCATAGAATGAGTTTGGGTGTGTTCCTCCCTCTGCTCTATTTTGGAAAAGTTTGAGAAGGATAGGTGTTAGCTGTTCTCTAAATGTTTGATAGAATTAGCCTCTAAAGCCATCTGGTCCTAGGCTTTTGTTTGTTGGAAGATTTTTAATCACAGTTTCAATGTCAGTGCTTGTGAGTGGTCTGTTCATATTTTCTATTTCTTCGTGATTCAGTCTTGGCAGGTTGTGCATTTCTAAGAATTTGTCCATTTCTTCCAGGTTGTCCATATTATTGGCATAGAGTAGCTTGTAGTAATCGCTCATGATCTTTTGTATTTCTGCAGTGTCAGTTGTTACTTCTCCTTTTTCATTACTAATTCTATTGATTTGAGTCTTCTCCCTTTTTTTCTTGATGAGTCTGGCTAATGGTTTATCAATTTTGTTTATCTTCTCAAAGAACCAGCTTTTACTTTTATTGATCTTTGCTATCATTTCCTTCATTTCTTTTTCATTTATTTCTGATCTGATTTTTATGATTTCTTTCCTTCTGCTAACTTTGGGATTTTTTTGTTCTTCATTCTCTAATTGCTTTTGGTGCAAGATTAGGTTGTTTATTTGAGATGTTTCCTGTTTCTGAAGGTAGGATTGTATTGCTATAAACTTCCCAATTAGAACGGCTTGTGCTGCATCCCATAGGTTTTGGGTCGTCGTGTCTCCATTGTCATTTGTTTCTAGGTATTTTTTATTTCCTCTTTGATTTCTTCAGTGATCACTTCATTATTAAGTAGTTTATTTTTTAGCCTCCATATTTCTTACAGGTCTTTTCCTGTAATTGATATCTAGTCTCATAGCCTTTTGGTCGGAAAAGATACTTGATACAATTTCAATTTTCTTAAATTTACCAAGGCTTGATTTGTGACCTAAGATATGATCTATCCTGGAGAATGTTCCATGAGCACTTGAGAAAAATGTGTATTCTGTTGTTTTTGGATGGAGTGTCCTATAAATATCAATTAAGTCCATCTTGTTTAATGTATCATTTAAAGCTTGTGTTTCCTTATTTATTTTCATTTTGGATGATCTGTCCATGGGTGAAAGTGGGGTGTTTAAGTCCCCTACTATGAATGTGTTACTGTCGATTTCCCCTTTTATGGCTGTTAGTATTTGCCTTATGTATTGAGGTGCTCCTATGTTGGGTGCATAAATATTTACAATTGTTATATCTTCTTCTTGGATCGATCCCTTGATCATTATGTAGTGTCCTTCTTTGTCTCTTCTAATAGTCTTTATTTTAAAGTCTATTTTGTCTGATATGAGAATTGCTACTCCAGCTTTCTTTTGGTTTCCATTTGCATGAAATACCTTTTTCCGTCCCCTTACTTTCAGTCTGTATGTGTCTCTAGGTCTGAAGTGGGTCTCTTGTAGACAGCAAATATATGCGTCTTGTTTTTGTATCCATTCAGCCAATCTGTGTCTTTTGGTGGGAGCATTTAGTCCATTTACATTTAAGGTAATTATCAATATGTATGTTCCTATTCCCATTTTCTTAATTGTTTTGGGTTCGTTATTTTAGGTCTTTTCCTTCTTTTGTGTTTCTTGCCTAGAGAAGTTCCTTTAGCAGTTGTTGTAGAGCTGGTTTGGTGGTGCTGAACTCTCTCAGCTTTTGCTTTTCTGTAAAGGTTTTAATTTCTCCATCAAATCTGAATGAGATCCTTGCTGGGTAGGGTAATCTTGGTTGCAGGTTTTTCTCCTTCATCACTTTCAATATGTCCTGCCACTCCCTTCTGGCTTGCAGAGTTTCTGCTGAATGATCAGCTGTTAACCTTATGGAGATTCCCTTGTGTGTTATTTGTTGTTTTTCCCTTGCTGCTTTTAGTATGCTTTCTTTGTATTTAATTTTTGAGAGTTTGATTAATATGTGTCTTGGCGTATTTCTCCTTGGATTTATCCTGTATGGGACTCTCTGTGCTTCCTGGACTTGATTAACTATTTCCTTTCCCATATTAGGGAAATTTTCAACTATAATCTCTTCAAATATATTCTCAGTCCCTTTCTTTTTCTCTTCTTCTTCTGGAATCCCTATAATTCGAATGTTGGTGCGTTTAATGTTGTCCCAGAGGTCTCTGAGACTGTCCTCAGTTCTTTTCATTCTTTTTTCTTTATTCTGCTCTGCATTAGTTATTTCCACTATTTTATCTTCCAGGTCACTTATCCATTCTTCTGCCTCAGTTATTCTGCTATTGATCCCATCTAGAGTATTTTTCATTTCATTTATTGTGTTGTTCATCTTTGCTTGTTTCATCTTTAGTTCTTCTAGGTCCTTGTTAAATGTTTCTTGCATTTTGTCTATTCTATTTCCAAGATTTTGGATCATCTTTACTATCATTATTCTGAATTCTTTTTCAGGTAGACTGCCTATTTCCTCTTCATTTGTTAGGTCTGGTGGGTTTTTATCTTGCTCCTTCATCTGCTGTGTGTTTTTCTGTCTTCTCATTTTGCTTATCTTACTGTGTTTGGGGTCTCCTTTTTGCAGGCTGCAGGTTCGTAGTTCCTGTTGTTTTTAGTGTCTGTCCCCAGTGGCTAAGGTTGGTTCAGTGGGTTGTGTAGGCTTCCTGGTGGAGGGTACTAGTGCCTGTGTTCTGGTGGATGAGGCTGGATCTTGTCTTTCTGCTGGGCAGGTCCACGTCTGGTGGTGTGTTTTGGGGTGTCTGTAGACTTATTATGATTTTGGGCTGCCTCTCTGCTAATGGGTGGGGTTGTGTTCCTGTCTTGCTAGTTGTTTGGCACAGGGTGTGCAGCACTGTAGCTTGCTGGTCGTTGAGTGAAGCTGGGTGCTGGCGTTGAGATGGAGATCTCTGGGAGATTTTCGCCGGTTGATATTATGTGCAGCTGGGAGGCCTCTTGTGGACCAGTGTCCTGAAGTTGGCTCTCCCACCTCAGAGGCACAGCACTAACTCCTGGCTGCAGCACCAAGAGCCTTTCTTCCACACGGCTCCTTAATTTGGGATGATTCGTTGTCTATTCATGTATTCCACAGATGTAGGTACATCAAGTAGACTGTGAAGCTTTAATCCGCTGCTTCTGAGGCTGCTGGGAGAGATTTCCCTTTCTCTTCTTTGTTCTCACAGCTCCCAGGGGCTCAGCTTTGGATTTGGCCCCGCCTGTGCGTGTAGGTCGCCGGAGGGCGTCTGTTCTTTGTTCAGACAGGACGGGGTTAAAGGAGCCGCTGATTCGGAGGCTCTGGCTCACTCAGGCCGGGGGTGGGGGGGGGGTGGGGGGGTAGGGAGGGTCACGGAGTGTGGGGCGGGCCTGCGGCGGCAGAGGCCGGCATGATGTTGCGCCAGCCTGAGTCGCGCCGTGCGTTCCCCTGGGGCAGTTGTCCCTGGATCCCGGGACCCTGGCAGTGGCGGGCTGCACAGGCTCCCCGGAAGGGGGTGTGGATAGTGACCTGTGTTCGCACACAGGCTTCTTGGTGGCGGCAGCAGCGGCCTTAGCATCTCATGTCTGTCTCTGGGGTCCGCACTTTTAGCCACGGCTCGCGCCCGTCTCTGGCGCTCGTTTAAGCAGCGTTCTTAATCCCCTCTCCTCAAGCACCAGGAAATAAAGAGGGAAGAAAAAGTCTCTTGCTTCTTCGGCAGGTCCAGACTTTTCCCCGGACTCCCTCCCGGCTAGCCGCGGTGCACTAACGCCCTGCAGGCTGTGTTGCCACCAACCCCAGTCCTCTCCCGGCGCTCCGACTGAAGCCCGAGCCTCAGCTCCCAGCCCCGCCCGCCCTGGCGGGTGAGCAGACAAGCCTCTCGGCTGGTGAGTGCCAGTCGGCCCTGATCCTCTGTGCTGGAATCTCTCCGCTTTTCCCTCCGCACCCCTGTTGCTGTGCTCTCCTCCGCGGCTCCGAAGCTCCCCGACTCCGCCACCCGCAGTCTCCGCCCGCGAAGGGGCTTCCTAGTGTGTGGACACTTTTCCTCCTTCACAGCTCCCTCCCGCTGGTGCAGGACCCGTCCCTATCCTTTTGTATCTGTTTATTTTTTTCTTTTGCCCTAACCAGGTACGTGGGGGGTTTCTTGCCTTTGGGGAGGTCTGAGGTCTTCTGCCAGCGTTCAGTAGGTGTTCTGTAGGAGTTGTTCCACGTGTAGATGTATTTCTGGTGTATCTGTGGGGAGGAAGGTGATCTCTGCATCTTACTCTTCCGCCATCTTCCCGGAAGATCCGAGACTCTGAATCTTAATTTGAAACTTCTGTTTTAACTGACTTCTCCTTTAACTGACTTTCTCTTACACTGCTTTGGCATAGAAGCGAGAAGTAGGTCTTCATTTGCTGCCAGGTAGAATTTCAGATTTCACACTTCACCTCCATTGACAACCAAGGGACATAGAGCTTCTCTTTACTGTTAGGTGGGGGTGTGAGTTCCAGCTCCCTGCATGGTCTCCACTGATACTATGGTGGATGTGGCCTCATTACTGCTGGGTAATGGTGAAAGTGCTGACGCTATACTAGGCCTCCTCTGACTTAACCATGTAGGAGCGGAGAAGTGTGCCTCTTTTCTGCCGGGTGAGAGTGAATTCCAGGTTCCCCGCTGACACCATGGTCTTTACTGACACCAGGGAGGGGTAGGAGGACTCATTACTGGCTGGTGGGGAAGAAAGTCATAGTTCTCTATTTGATCTTCTGTGACACCACCTGGCAGGGGTGTTTGGGCCACATATAACCTTGTGTTATAACCTTGTGAGGATGGAAGTCTAGGTTCCCCACTCAGCCTTGGCATGGTGGGCAGTAGAACCACAGTGTTGTCTGTGGTGTTTGGCTAGAGTGGAGCAGTTATTGTCTAAAAGTTTTCTTGCTAGGCTGCCCCTTTCCTTTGGCTAGCAGGAGCAGGCTTTTATTGAGGCTTATTATTATTTTTATTTTATTTGTGGCCCAATTTGGCATTTCCAAATTGCTGGTTCTTCAGCTCAAAGTCCGGGATAAATGAGGCAAAAAGAAAACCCAAGGGACTCACTGCAGTGTTGTTGGGTCCTGCCATTCCTAGGCAGTTTGTTTTCTTCTTTCCACCTCTCAAAGTTATGTTTGTTTTATGTATAATTTCTAGGGTTTATAGTTGTACTAGGAATGGTGAAAGTATATCTGCTCTACCTTCCTAGAAGTAAAATTCCATCAGTGTATTTTTCATGTCAGGTATCGTATTTTTCATCTCTAGAAGTTCCATTTGGGTCTTTCTTATATTCCATTTCTCTCATTATATTTTATTTGCCTTTAGTTTTAAATGTATGAAGCATATTTATAACTGTTTTAATTCCACCATCACTGTCATTTCTAGGAAGATTTCTCTTGGTTTGGGGTAACATTTTCCTGTCTCTCTTTATGTCTCTTTTTTATGGTAATATTTAAATGGGTGTCAGACATTGGGAATTTTATGTTGTTTAGTGTTTATTTCTTTTAAAGATATAGCTGTTTATTTTTATTTTTAGGCTGCATCAGGTCTTAGTTGTGGCATGCGGGATCTTTGTGGCGGTGCATGGGCTCTTCCTTGGGGTGCGAGGGTGTCTCTTTAGTTGTGGTGTGCGGGTTTTCTCTCTCTAGTTGTGGCGCATGGGCTCCAGAGCGCGTGGGCTCTGTAGTTTGCGGCACACAGGCTCAGTAGTTGCGGTGCGTGGGCTTAGTTGCCCTGCGGTATGTGGGATCTTAGTTCCCTGACCAGGGATTGAACTCGCGTCCCCTGCATTGGAAGGTGGATTCTTTACCACTGGACCACGAGGTAAGTCCCAGATTTTTAAACAAATATTTATTTGGCTGCACTGGGTTTTTAGTTGCTGCGTGCAGGATTTTTGTTGTGGCGTGTGGGATCTTTAGTTGCGGCATGCAGGATCTAGTTCCCTGACCAGGGGTCGAACCCAGGCCCTTTGCATTGGGAGTGTAGAGTCTTAACCGTTGGACCATCAGGGAAGTCCCTAGTGTTAGATTTTATGTTTGTTGCATTTCTTTCGTGAGTGTTGGTCTTGGTTCTGGCATACTTGGTATTAGTTTGATCCTTTCAAGGCTTGCTTTCAAGCTTTGCATGATGGTCCAGAGTAGCCTTTATTCTAATGTCCTTTTGAGGACTCCACCTGGTGCTCTACCCACAATGGCTGTCAGGAACACAAAACATTTCCAATATTGTGTGAGCTCTGGGAATTGTTTGGCTTACTTCTTTCTGGTGTTTCCCCCACGCCCGGCCTCATAGAGTTTCACCTGATGCATGCACACATCAGTATTCAGACAAAGATTTGAGGGGACCCCGCCGCAGATCTTCAAAGCTCTCTGTATCATTCCCTCATCTACAGTGTTCTGCTTCTCAATTTCTCGCCAACTTATCCTCCATCAACTCTAATCTGTCTTCTCCACTCACTGAGACTGCTGGCTTTACTTGGGTTCCCCCTTCTGCACTGCGCACAACAGTACAGTGCAGGAAACTACCTCTAGGCTGTAAACTCAGGCAGTCAAAGGGCTCACCTCATTTGTTTCCTTTTTCTCAGTTAACAGTGTTCTGCCCTACCTGCTTTCCAATACCTATAAACATTTCTTTCTTCTTTTTTTTTTTTTTGGCTGCACCGTGCAGCCTGCGGGATCTTAGTTCCCCGACCAGGGATCGAACCTTGGCCCACAGCAGTGAAAGCGTGTTGTCCTAACCACTGGACAGACAGGCAATTCCCTATAAACATTTCTTTTTAAATTTTTTTTCTGGCTTTATAGTTATTTATAGTGGGAGAGCGATTTAGGTAGTGGTAATTCCTTTATGGGTAGAAGTGGAAATCTTTCTAAGTCAGTTTTTCAGCTGGAAACAACTAATGAAAGATGTTAGGTCCCCAGGAGAAAGGACCATGAAACATCATGTCAAGAGTATAAGGTAATAATTCCCCCAGTCCTATCCTGTAGGGACTTATGACCATTTATTTGCATAATACACTTTGGAGAAAGAGGAATATCCAACTATTTCAAGACTGTTGGATACAGGGTCCTATTTGACTTTGAAACCAAGTATCTGAAACATCATCATGGCCCCCTGTTAGAGTGGCAGTGTATGGGGCTAGGTAACAAATGTATTCCAGGCCCAGGTCTGGCTCTTAGTAAGTCCACTGGGTTCACAGATCCA